>NW_027555847.1:16551270-16984935 GCF_003287225.1 Phascolarctos cinereus
GCTGGCTGTCATTTGGCCCGTGAAGGGCTTCCTGGTGAGACTGCTTGTTGGTTGACGGCAGGCTGGGATTTGGCTCCATGTCCCAGAAGCTCTGCTCTTGGAATGACGGCAAGGCTCCAGTTCTGCCTGTCACTTGTGGCTTTGAGCAAGCCACTTAACCCCCGTGGGCCCCAGTTTTCTTATTTATAAAGTCAGGGAAGTGACTTAGGCGGCTGCTCCGGTCCCTTCCAGCTCTCGAGCAGCAAGGCCTGTGAGTCAGGGTCTCCCTCCGTCATGGTGGACTGTTGCCCACCAGATCAGCCCAACACCAATGGTGCCTCTGACTCTAGAACCAGAGCTTGTCATGCTTTCTTCTGTATTCCCCACCTGCCTGTCTTTTAACATTTGTAGGGGCAGTATGGTATAGTGGAAAGAGTACTCTGCCTGGAGTCAGAATCTAATCCAACAAGTATTTACCAAGTGCCTACTGTGTGCTGGGTGTTGAGAGTGCAAAGACAGTGCCTGTCCTCAAGGATGTTCCGTTCTGGGCCGGTACAACATGTACAGAGATCATTACATACCAGGTCATTTGGGGAGGCAGAGTACACTATCAGCTGGGGGAGCCAGAAAGACTGGCTTCAGGAGCTGAGTGAAGGAAGCTCCAGATTCTCAGAGGCGAAGGCAGTGTGCCCTAGGCACAGGGTACAACCTGTACAAAGACCAGGACGTGGGGGATGGAATGTTAAGTTCAGAGAACAGTTAATCTTTAAGCTTGACCAGAACGTAGAGGATGTGAGGAAGGGTGATACGAAGTCAGATGGGAAAGTGAAGATGGCGTCAGACTGTGAAATACTTTGAATGCCAGGCCAAGGCAAGAACTGTGGAAGGCTGTAGAGGAAAGGAGTGACGTGATCAAACCTCTGCCTTAGGCATGATTAGGGCAGCAGTGGTGAGGGCAGAGACGGAGCAGGGAAGTCTGCTGGGCTCGTGTGGGTATGAGCTAAGGCACAAGGAGAGGCAGCTAGGGGGTAAAAGGCATAAATCCCGTTCCCAGTTTGCTACTTACTAGCTGTCGGTTCTGGGGCAAATAGGTCACTCGCCTTCCCTGGGTCTGTTTTTTGGTCTGCAAAACAGAGGCAGAATATTTGTATTACCTGTTGCACAGCGAGTTTGTGAGAAAACCACTCTGCAAATACTGACTGTGTCCAAGTCAGCAGTTTTAGCTGTTAAAGCTTCAATCTTGGCTAAGGCTTGGGAGACACCCTCTATGTGCTTTCATTACCTGGGACTTTTTCATTAAAACCTTCTTTTCCAGTGCTCCAGCAAAAAGGAGAAAAAAGACAAACAACTTGGGAGGTTTGTAAGTGTTCAATTATTTGCTCTCTAAGAGCTGAGGAAGATGAGAAAATGTGTTTGGCGGAGACGTCACATTGGTTGTCTTGGCGATGCGTGGTCACACCTGAAACTAACGTTCATTCCTGGCGTCCAGTTTCCCACGTGGATTTTGAGCAGATTATTCATTTGTGTCGACAGCTCCTTCTTTTAGCCTCAGAAATCCAGATGCCCATATGTCTACACACAGAGGCGTGCAGTTTGGCATCTATGTAGGCATGGGTGTGGACTGGGGGCAGGGGCAGGGAAAGGGAGCACATTGGGAAATGGAGCATGTTGGGAAATGCTACACGTCCAGCAGTTGTGTTCCTCACCTGGTTAGGCTGCGTTCTAATACCAAGGTAGGGGCATGAGATGCACCACTGGCAATGCCACTTTAAGAGGACAGGTTTCCAGGTCTTGGCTGTCCCCGGGTATGCATAGATACCGACCCCCTGCCCCCCAGCAATCTTGACATAGATTGTTGTAGCGTTCATTGGCATCCCAAGTTGAAGGCAGACCTGACGAAGGCCAGGGCACAAAATGCTTGTGGGACCCTTCAACCTGACTTAGCTGCTCTTGTGACCAAGATTTAGGCAACTTTTGGTCAATGTGATTTCTCTCTCCTCTCCCCTGAGCCCCTATTCTGTGGATAATTTAACGTTGGCTAGGCCCAGGTGGAGAATAAATGAAGAGCAAGAGCAAAGAAAACTCTGTGTGGAACTAGAAAGTGACCCTTAAAAATGATAGCCTTGAAGGGGCGTGAAGGGAGGGGAGACAACCCAGCATTAACACAATATTGGAGTGAGAGTTGCTGCCTCGAGGTGATTTTAAAGGTCAGCAAGTATGCTTTGGACTGTGCATGTGCACGTTAACTGCCTTTTATCACTCTTTAAGGAAGAGTCTTTGTGATCGCTGCCTCTGTGCGGGATTCGGTCTGGGCAGAGACGGCCTTTCTACTGCCTCCTTCAGCCCCTTCCCCAAGCTAAGAGGGTGGGGCCCCTGCAAGTTTCCACCTGTGAGCCCTGCCTGTTGAATGCTTCGTAGTCTCTTCCCCTTGGACCCCTCCTTTAGCTCTGGGTGCCTGCCTCCCTCAGGCAGTGTGTGATTTGGCCAGCCTGGGTCTGTCCTCCATTGCTGCAGGTGTCTCAGTGGGCAGCCCGGGTGACCGGCAGTGGATGTGGCCGGCTCAAATGGGAGCCTCTGCTGCCTCACCTGGGCCAGCTGCAGTCAAGGAGCCTTCCTGGCAAGGGAGGACCTCCTGGACTCTCTGCTCTGCCGGCAAAGCCTTCCAGCACCAGGGTCATCTCGGTGCCCCAACAAGGCATCCTGGGATGCTAGCTTTAAGGCCAGAAGGGACTTTGTGCCCAACCCTCTCATTTTACTTGTGTGTCATGTATTGTTATTATTAGGGATTGAGACTAGAAGTGTGATTCTATTACACAGGGGACTCTTGGTGAGGGGTCTCTCTACCAATGTGGGTCAGCACCTTCTTGGCAACATTAAGTCCTAGAGTAGCCCAGAGCACTGAGAGGGTCGCACAGGGTCACATAGCCAGTGTGTGAAGTGGGGCTTGAACCTGGGCCTTGTGGGCTGCAAGGTTGGCCCTGCATTCTCTGCCGCATTATTGTGACTTGGTCTGGACCTGCAGGTTTATCAGGGCAGGGAAAACTCCCAGGACGGAAACTCCCTCCAGGCAGCTCCAGCTACTGCTCTGTAGCATTTAGTCCTGTTCTTTTCACCTAGGTGTGGGAGCCACTCACAGTTAGTGTCCAAGGAAGAACGACAGGCCCTGTAGCGGGTGCGGGGAACATTGTTGTTCAGTCATTTTCATGACCTTTTGGGGCTTTTCTTGGCAAAGACGTTGTAGTAGTTTGCCATTTCCTTCTGCTTATTTTACAGATGAAGAAACTGAGGCAAACAAGGTAAAGTGACTTGCCCAGGGTCACACAGCTAGTAAGTGTCTGAGGCCAGATTTGAACTCGGATCTTCCTGACTCCAGGCCCAGTGCTTTATACACTGCACCATCCAGCTGCCTGGGAGATGGGAATTGAAAAAAAAATAAAAAGCCAAACCCAAAAAACTGGTCTTTGCCCTCAGGAGGCTTACGTTCAATTAGGCTGCACTGGGCCTGGCTCATTGAAGTTAAGTTTCCTCATTGATACAATGAAGGTGCTGGACGTGATGGCTGTCATCTCTAACTCTGTGATCTTTGTTTGGGACAGGCTCCCGCAGCTTCCCTCAACTCTCATTTCCCTTCAGTTCAGTTCTGTTCAATTCAATTTAGCAAGCAATTATTGAGCTCCTACTGTGTGCCACGTGTGCAGAATACAAGAACCAGAAAGGAATCAGTCCCTGCCCTCTTTCAGCTTCCATTCAAATCCACCTTGCCTGTTACCTGCTTCCCCCGGCAACCTTTCTAGCTTCCTACAGGTGTTAATGCCCTCTTCCTCTCAGACAGCCTTCATTTCCTTATCTGTTGTAGCCCCAGTAGAGTGGAAGCTTCTCCAGGGCAGGGCCTGCTTCATTTTTGACTCTGTACCCCCAGCCCTGAGTGTGATGCCGGCCATTTAGTGAGCGTTTGCTGAATCATGGTGACTGAAGTGGACGTGAGTTAGTGAGGCTGAGGGGGCCAGGACAGCTGGAGCAGGCCCTGTTGGGAGGACCTGGAGAAAGGCAGCGGGCCAAGGCCAGCTATTGACTTTGAATCCTGTCTGTTCTCCTCTTCCATCCTGCTGGCTAGTTTTCCAAGGTTAAGGTCAGCCCAAGGCTAATTTTTGCCCTTTCTTTTCAAAGGCTGGATGGGAGAGAGCATGTCCCGGGCTTCACCCTTCCCCGTAGTCTTTTCGTTAGCGGTTTTAGACACACAAACAAGGACCATTGGGAACCACAGAGGTTACCCAAGAGTCCGCAGCTATGGGGGAATCTTGGCAGACACCCCAGCTGGAATCCAAAGCTAACAGCCTGGGGACAGACGAAAGAGCTGCCTCACTATGGGGCCTGCCTGGGTGGCTGGGCTGGGGATGAAATCTCTCCTGATGAAGTCTCTACTCTGTTCCTTCCAGGGTCATGTTTTAAGCCTGATATTTTGTGTTTTTCTCCTTGTGTCCCTGTAAGCATTTTATTGAAGCCACATTGAGGGTGAGAAGAGGGGGATGAGGAGACAGAAGGGAGATTAGCTCCACTGGATAGAAAACACCAGCTAATCCCTCCCTGCAGGGCAGAGGGCTTACTGTCTCTGTGTACTGTGCTTATCCCAGCCCATTTCAATTTCCTCCTGCTTTCACTCAGACAGGTTCTAGTGTTTGAAAATGACCTTGGGATCATAGGGCCCCATCAGTAGATGTGACAATAAGCCGTCATCCTATGGACCGGGGTTGGCCCGAGGGAGAAATCAGCGGCTCAGCCAGTGCTACTCAGGATGTTATGATAGGACCATAGATCCATCTGAGGCCAGAAGCACCTGTGGCCACCTAGTCAACCTCGTCATTTGATGGATGGGGAGACACAGGCCTAGAGAACTGAAGTGACTTTCCTAGGGCCACACAGGCAGTAAATGGCAGGCCTAGATTCCACCCCATGTCCAAGGTCACATAGGTCGTAAGGAAGAGAGGTGAATTTGAACCCGGGTCATTTGGCTCCAAAGTCAGTATTCTTTTCTCTGTAGTGAGTCCTTGCCTGGGATTCAGTACAAATGAACAATACGGTAGCAGCTACCCAAATCCCCCAACCCCAGTGTGATTTTTTCTTTGTGTGTGTGTGTGTATATACATGTATACATGCACACAGATGCATATATATACATATGTGTATATGTATATATATATAGTATGTGTGTGTGTTTATTTTGTAAAAGCATAGTTGTAGACCTGGAGGGATCAGAGAATCAGATTTCAAGCTGGAAGGAGCCTGACCACACCACTGGCCATTCCTTGTACCGGGCACTCCCTCTCACCTCTCTGGACATTTGCACTGGCTGTGCCCCGGGGCTGTCCTCCCACCTCAGGCTCTTGGCTGAAATCCCCCCTTCTACCAGGAGCCCTTAATGCTGGCGCCTTCTCCAGCATATTCTGAACGGGTCAACTTTGCATGCGGCTGTTTGCTTCTTCTCTCTCCCATTAGACTGTGAGCTCCTTGAGGGCAGGTGCTGCCTTATGCTTTTCTTTGTATCTCCAGCACGTCCTAGCACAGTGCGAGGTGAATAGTAAGCCTCTAATAAATGCTTTTTGACTGATTGGCTTACTGGACAGTGTTGGAGTCAGGCAGGAGCTGTTTTCAAATCCAGCCTCTGACACTTAATAGTCGTGTGATCCAGAAAAGTCATTTCACTTCCCTCCTCCTCAGTTTCCTGATCTGTAAGATGGGGATATTATGAAGATCAAATGAGGTAATGCATATAAAACCTTTTGTAAATAATAAAGTGCAGATATAAATGCCACTTGTTCTCATTATTATCACTACTATTATTTTCCCATGTCATACAAATAATTTAACATAACTGTTATCACATTATCCAGGGAAATAGTTCAGTGGAAAGAACACCGATGGCAGAGGACCTGGGCTCAGCCACCTAGTTAGCCGTGACCTTGGCCAACTCACTGAACATCTCTGGACCTTTGTTTTCTTCATTCCCCAAAGTGATCAGATTGAAGGGGGTGCTTTCCAGGGTGCCTGTCTAGGGTACTGCAGACCCAGCATTCTGTTTACATGGGATGCAGTCTTATTGTTACTATGAGAATCCATTTAGAAGCTCGTAGAAAGAATCCTGACCCAAAATCCCATCTTGGTCCTAGTTTCATTGCTGAGGGGCTGAAGAAGCTCTGTGGAGTCGGGGCTCTGCACTGGAAGAGCTGTCTAGACAGAGGATGTTTACAGTTGGAGTTTTTAAGGGATGAAGCTATGGCCTTTCTGGTTTCCTCTGTTCTTGTCTCATAGGAATTCTCTCCACGAGTCTGCTCTTTCTGATTGTTCCCAAACTCCCATAAAGCCAAGGATTTGTTTTCCTGGTGTTTATTTCAGCCCCCTGGATTAAAGTCAACAAGCCTGGGTCATTTTTTTTTTCATATTCTGTTGTTGACTTGCCATCCCCTCAACTAAGTTACTTTCTTCTTCTGTTTACTAATCTGTAAAATGGGGCTGTATTTCTTGTGAATCAATCAGTCGGCTAGCACGTACCTATTAAGTGCTCATGTGGGCCAGGCACTGTGCTAAGTAAGCACCAAACAGTTTCTGTTTTCAAGGAGTTTACATTCTGACGGGGGAAGCAACATATGCTGACATGAATTAATACAAATTTATACAAAGTGAATGCCAGGAAATCGGGGGAGGCACTAGCAGATGACCAGATTAGGAAAGGCCTCCTCTGAACTGAGTTTTGAAGGAAGCTAGAGGTTCTAAAGGGGGGAAGTGAGGAAGGACTGCATCCCAGGCACACGTGGGACAGCTTGGACAAAGGCGCAGAGATGGGGATTGGAACGTCCTGTATGGAGAGCACCAAGCAGGCCATCTTGGCTGGAGGGTCCTGGCCATGAAGGGGCGTGATGTTCATTCAGTAATCTTCTACACCTAGAAGGGCAGCTTGTACCCAGATGTGAATGGTGTTTATATGTGATCCGAGAAGGAGTAGGGAGCCCCTGGAGCATCTTGAGGAGGGGAGATACGGCCAGACCTGGGCTTTAGGAATGTCACTTTGGCAACTGTGGAGGATGCATTGGAGAGATCAGAGACTGGAGACGTGATGAGAAATGAATCTTTGCTGAATGACTATTTCATGGGACCATAGCAAGGATTCATTGATAACATGTCTGAAATGCTTTAATATTTTTAGAGAAAGCTATTTAAATACTATAATCTTGGAGAAATTAGAGTAAAAACATGTTTTGACCCGATGATTAATTGCTTCATTGGTCCCCTACTTATCCCCAGTAAAATCCCTGATATTGTACTCTTCATATACTACTAATTCTCAGCCTCCTACATCTTCTTCCTTGTCCGGCTTCGAAGCAACAACATCCCCCTCCCCCCTCCCCCATGGGTCACTGTTAATCTAATTTAGGACCAGTGAAGAGCAATGTTGGTAGTGGATAGTACAATACTTGATGTCAAAAAGACCTAGTTTCAAATCCCACTTCAGACACTTATTTAGCTGTGTGACCACTGGGGAATCACACAACCTCCCTGAGTCCCAATTTCTTTCTCTATAATTTGGGTGTACTAGTATCTACCTCATGGAGTTGTTGTGAAAATCACATGAGACAATATAATCACTCTGCAAACTTTAGAGCAATATAGAAATGGCCAATATCATTATTATTGTCTTAGAGTTTCAAATAGAACAATGTATTTAAAGTAATTTGCAAAACCTTAAAATATACAATATAGATATTTGTCCATTATCTCATTCATCTTTATGGCTGTTGTTATCATCTTCTTCCTCTTCATCCTCTCAGGAGTGATTTTTTTTAGAGACCTAGAGGTAGTTTGAGATGGTGCTGAGAGCCTGGGGGCTTCTCAGCCATCTTTGGCACCAGAGTTGAAGCCCTGAACTATAGCCAAACTCTCTGACCTCACAGTCGTGTTGTTTCCGCTGTTTTCTCTGACTTACTTGAATGAATTTGTCCATTCATCAACATAGTTCTCTTCGGTTGACTGATGTTCAGGCTTCTTGAACAACATTTGTTTTTCTAAACGGCAGTGTTTCTCAAACAGATCTGACCGTGACATGTTGATAGAACCCATAAATGCTGGTCTGGGGTGGGGTACATAACATATCCAAGATTGAGAGGGGAGTGGAGAATCTGGAGTGAAAGAGACAAAGTTCATTTCCTCTACTTTCCTACCCAAGAAAGAATGGGAATGATTGGTTTTACACAAATACAGGAGGAAACACCCTTGCATAGAGAACAGTGGTTGGACAACTTTCTTTGGAGAATGCATGCGTGCCTGGAGGTTATGCATCTAAAGTGAGAGGCAGAGATGATATAAGGGGTAGGGAGTGAGCCAGCACCGTAGTCCAGAAGACCTGGGTTGAGATCACACCACCAACATGTGATTCTCAGCAAATCCCTTCACTTCTCAGTGTCTATGAGGAGCAGAGAATTTTTCATCTTGCATTGGTAGAGGGCATTTCCTTGGTGAGAATTCCCTCCACCAAGGAAAGCACAGGTCCAGTGCCTAACAAAATGCAGAAGCCAAGTGCCCATTTCGAAGGGCCTCTTGAAGCCCTAGAATTTCAAGGATGGGTGTGAAGAGAGCATTCTCTGGCTTACTTTGGGAGAAGAAATGGCAGGCTACCAGCCCAACCGGGCTAGAGCTGAGCTTAAGATTCCAAGAATATAGAAGATGCAGAGGATATGTGATTTTTGTCATCATGGGGGATTCCTACCTTGGAATTCTCTTCACTTACAGGTTGTTGCCCACCTTTGACTCTGTTGGTAAATCCTAGGGAATTGCTTAAGGCATAAGTGACTTGCCCAAGGTCACACAGCTACATCATGTTAGAGAAGGGATCAGAAAGCAGGTTTTACCCGATTTTAAGCTTTGCAGTCTATACCATGTGCCAAAGTGCTTCTAAACTCTGGGGAATCAAAGATAAAAACAAGGATTGGATGATCTTTTCTCAAAGACCTGACCTTCTACATGGTTCCTAGAGGCAACTAGGTGCCAGAATTGATAGAGTGCTGGACTTTGGAGTCAGGAAGACCTGAATTCAGATCTCAATTCAGAGACTTATTCTCTATGTGATCCTAAGCAAGTCATTTAACCTCTGCTTGTATTAGCTTCCTTCTCGGTAAAAATGGGGATAATAATAGCATTTACCTCATGGGATTGTTGTGAGGATTGGATAATAGCTTAGCACAGTGCCTGGCACATAGTAGGTTCTTAATAAGTACTTGTTCCCTTCCCCCTTTGATTTCTATGAGTTTAAGCATGACTCAACCTCTCAGCCTCAGTTTCCTCATCTGTAAAATGCTGATAATAATTGCACCTACCTCCCAGGATTCTTGTGAGATTAAAATGAAATAATATTTCTAAAGTTCTTTGTAAACCTTAACATGGTACATAATTGCTAATTCTTCATCTTCATCCTCTTTCTCTTCTTCTTCTTCTTCCTGTTTTTCTTTTTCCTATTATTACAAGGGAGTGGTTGTAGTGGAGGAGACTTTATAACCTCCACAGTGTGACTCTGCTATGGGGAAAATCTCACCAGTGACTTGGGCCATTTCCTTTTGAGCTGGATGGATGCAGACTCTGCCATTTCTACATCAGTATCTCATTTCCTTTCGTTGAATTTGGACTAATCCAGACAGCATTAACTAGTTTCCAAAGGCCCCTTTGGAGGCTAGTGCTTGTTTCCAGAGGCTGCTATGTTTTTCCTCTTCTTTGCCCTCCGTGCTGCCCTCTAGCCATTGATCATTCATTCATAGACAGGCAGTACAGATCGGCACACTGAATACATTATTGGTGGAACCGTGGTTGGTCCACATTGTTGCAAAACAATTTGGAACTATGCCCCTAAAGTCACTAAACTACACATATCCCTTGGTCCAGCGATACTATTAGGCATATGTCCCAAAGAGATAAATGATGACAAGAAAAGTCCCATTATGTATGACATAATCTTACATATTCTACATAAATGTACAATATTCTGTGCATAATATATACAATATGTGTGTGCACAATATAATATACAGTTGTCTAAAGTTTACACTGCCACCTTTTCTAGTAGCAGAGACATGGAAACAAAATAGATACCAATAATGGAACAAGTTGGGTTACATGAATGTAATGGAGTTTTATTGTGTTATAAGAAGTGAAATTGATGGATTCATTTCCATGAAATATGCAAAGACTTCTATAGACTGAGGCAGAGTGAAAGGAGAGCAGTTTAGCAACAATTTGGAGAACAAGTCTTGAAAGCATTCAGATCTTTCATTAAACCATGATGCAATCGTTTCTTCAGCAGACTGGCCATGACCATAGCTCTCATCTCTTGCTGGAGAAGTAGAGGACTCTGGGTCTTGCATTCTCTGACTTGACCAACGCGTGGTTTTGTTTTGCTGAGCCTTTTCTAACAGTTCCAAGAGAGAGCTTCTTCTACACAGGGAGCTGTGGGTGGACATCAGGGATACTGAAAGAGATAGGGAAAAAAGAGCGTCAGTAAAACCTTCTTTTAAAAATGTACTGAAGAGAACAAAAAATGTCAGAGGACAATCATGTATTAGGGGCTTGCTGTGTGTGAGACCCCATGCTAAGCTCTGGGGACACAGTGGCAAAAGCAGGGTCCCCTGTTCCACTTGGGGAGATGACACGCGTGTCCGTCCATCCATATCAGGTCAACACGGAGCAGATGGAGGGCAGGGGGAGAGGGGCAGGCACTGTGGTGGGGGGACACAGGCATGGTTGCCTCTGATTGTTGATGATGGTCAAATTCACAATTAAAAAAAGACAATTTAATTGAAACAAGAGAAGTATCATGGCCTCAGCCACAGTGGTTGACACACAGTGGGCACTTTATGAATTCTATCTCACTAGTTGACTTGAGGTCAAGAAGACTTGGGTTTGAATCTGGTTTTTACTTACTATTTATGGACCACAAATGTATCAGTCTACCCCAAATGACCATCCTGGTGAATACCAAGAGAAACAGTTGGGTAGAGGTGAGTAACTTGGCAGGATGACAGGAGATGTTTCTTTTTTAAAAAAATTTACTATAAAAGTGATTTATTATAAGGAAACTTTAAATATAACCAACAATACTGAAAATACCGTGACTGGCATTTACAACCTTGATCAGAATTCTTTGGAGTACAAGTGTTTTAACGGTTAACGGTAAACTAGTGCAACAGAACGGATAATTTGTTTAGAAGAAAGTGTACAGAATGGAGAGCTGAGGATTCTGGTTACTTTGTGTTTTCTCCTTGTGTAACAAGGGAATGTTTCGGATGCTTTCCCTATGAGGAGTCTGATCCTGGGTGTTAGGCAGTTGGAGGGCTTCCAGGGCATGAGGTGCAGTGGGGCCCCAGGGCAGAGGATCCGTTTCAGTCATGTGTACCTTGAGATGATAGTGGATGCCTTAATCCAGCTGTGAGCAAAGCAGAATAGGGCAGAGTTTGGGACTGGGGAAGGCAGCCTGAGTCATCTTAACCAAAGATTAGCTCCCATTTCCCTTTGCTTTTGTCACTGTAACATGGGGATGTCTGTCACCCACCTCTTGTTCTTCCCATTTTAAAGACGAGGCAAGAGAGGTCTTGACCTAAGGGGCCATCTTGCTAAATGACAGAGTCAGACAGGGCTCTTTGAATGATGTACCATGTTACCCATCCAAGTAGGCTCCACATATAAAACCAAACCGATTTAAAAATGGAACAAGCATTAGGAAATGTTTCTTTTGACAAGTTTTCCATGAAGGTTGGGGTGATGCACTGGGGTTCTTTTTGGGGGGTGCCTGCAGTTGTTCTGAGCAATGAATGAAAGGGATCAGTCAGTTGATCAATAAGAATTTATTGTCTACTGTGTGCGAAGCCCTAGGCTAGGGGCTGGGGATACAAAGACAGAAACAAAATCATTCTTGCCTTTAATAAATGAATCAACAAGTATTTATTAATCACCTGCTATGTGCAGGTATTATAGAGAAAGAAATTACATAATCCTTGCCCTCAAGGAGCTTCCATTCTATTGGGGGAGACGACATATACAGACATAAGTATACCCCCCAAGATGAGGCATTTTGGGGAAGATGTTATTAGCAATTGTGGGGATCACTAAGGGCTTTGCTGTCTGAAAAACTCAGGAATCAAAAGCGTGGAGGTAAGGAAGGAGTAGATTGTAGGTCGGGGGTACAGCTTGCGCAAAGGTCTCTTGTGACAAACAGCAGGGACATTTGGGCTGCACCATACGGTATCTGAAAGCAGTGACATATGAATGAAGCTGGAGAGGTGGACTAGAGCCAGGCTAGGAAGGGCCAGAATTGACCATAGGCTCTTAGTGGCTGCGTAGATTCTAGGCTCAAAGTTCTGAGGGTCACAGTGCTCACACAAAAGTTTCAGGTTGAAAAAACCAACAGCAAAATTGTGTCTTGGATTATGTGAGAATCCAAAGTTGGTTGTTCATGGTGTAATGGGAAGTTTGCATTGCCTTACGCTCCCCCAGACACTGAAGGGCTTTTCCTGTATAGGAGCCATAGTGTTTGGGTATTTTAATGGACCCATGAAGAGGAGACTTGGAACAGATACAACAGCTCTCTCCCTCTGGCCTCTCATGGGAAAGAGGGAGTAGCTGTATTCTCCTCACTCCCAAAGGGAAGAGCTAAAAGCATTGAGTAGCAGTTAAAAAGAGAGAAATTAAACCAGGAAAAATTTCCTTATAATTAGTCATCCCAAAGTGGATTAATTCACTCCATGTGATCTTGGGTCCAGACAAAGGCTAGATAAATGCTCTTGGCTGTTCAGTTCACATTCTGGTTGGGCTAGGAGGCCTTGGAAGTCCCTTCCAAGTCTGAGTTTTTGTGATTCTTACTCTTGTAGGGGCTGATTGTAGGCCTCTATGCCTTCCTACTCTGTGTCATTCTCATCCCTGGTATTTAATAAATCTTCTGTAGAAGATCCATCCAGAACCCTTGAGGCTTTGCAGTGGTTTTCTGGGGCCACATCACTTCTGGTCCTACTTGTCTGTGGTGGTTTGTCTTTGTCAACTTCTCGTGCATGTTGTCATGGACAGCAGCACATTTATGTAAATCACCCACTTTTCCATGGGCCTTTGGGTTGCCTTTCATTGGGACCCTGCCAGAATCTGTGGCCATGTGGCATCCCCAGATGGTCAGCTTGGAGTAGTGGGCAGAGAACTGGCCTTGTTGTTTGTACCACCCTGAAGGTGACACCCTCCCAGAATCTGTGGCCATGTAGCATCCCCAGATGGTCAGGTTGGAGCAGTGGGCAGAGAACTGGCCTTGTTGTTTGTACCACCCTGAAGGTGACACCCTCCCAGAATCTGTGGCCATGTGGCATCCCCAGATGGTCAGGTTGGAGCAGTGGGCAGAGAACTGGCCTTGTTGTTTGTGCCACCCTGAAGGTGACATAGCCTCTTGGTGAATGGCCAAAAAAAAAAAATTATCCCCAGGAGAATGTTGGTGCTGAAGAGCTGGGCTTGTAGATTTGGAGCTCACTTTACAGATCACAGAACTGCACTCTAGGGAGGTCAACTTTCCCAAGCTCATACAAGTAGTAAGTGGTAGAGATATAGGATTCGAACCCAGGTCCCTTGGTTTTTCCAACCAAGGAGTGTCTCAGAGCCTGAGAATATGGTGCCATTTCTCACATGGCACTGGGCCCATTCTTTTCCTGCTTGGTCTGGGAGGCATCTCTTTGCCTGATGCAGTATCTGCCCCCATTCCCTATAGAGGTTAAGAACCCCGGTCCCCCGGTGAAGGCAGTTTCTAGGCTGTCTTGGCCTCCTGGTTATGGAAGTTCTTTGACAAGCAGTTAACCTTTTAAAAGAAATATGAAAAGCGTGCAAGAAAGCCTAGGAAAGTTTTAGTTAAAAACAAAAGAAAGCATGGGGTGGGGGGCTGATCAAAGCAATTCTTTTGCTTTCCTTCCTCCCTAGAGGTAAGCCAAGGCATGTGGGAGAGACCGGACCTCTCGCCCCTTGGAGTCCTCTTAGGATATATTCCCAGAGAGGGGAGGGCGCCCTCCCTGAGGGAGCTTTGACTGCTGAGCGATGCCCCTGCACGCCTGAACCCAGGCTGTGGAGGCGGCATGGCTACATTCTTGGACCACATTGGATGGTGCCGGGTCCAAGTTCAGCATTTTTCATTTGTTCCCAGCTTGGACGCTGTCAGGTTTTTACAATGTGTGTGTTCGGCCTCAGGATCCAGATTAGACCCACACAAACAGTGGACTCTGCCAAGGTCTGACACAATGTAGGTCAGACAGTCCCCCCGCCCCCTTCCTTCTTGGCTCTGGGGGCCTCCTCAGACTCCTCTCCCTGCTCTGTTGGGATCCATGTGGGAAGGAGGCTGCTCAGCTCCCCTTGAAGAGTGAGATTGCTGCTCCTCCAGAAGGGGACATCGAGGCACTGGGCTCTACCAACCAGGCACTTCAGATTCCTTCTTCAGGTCCTCCCCTTCTCCTTCTTTTGTGGGAGAGGCAGCATGCTTCAGCAGTCAGTGTGGACTCTGGGCAGGGGACACAGATTCCAATCTCAGCTTTGCCACTCAGCACCCATGGGGCCAAATTGTTGAATTTCCCTGGCTTCACTTGCCTCATTTGTAAAATGATGGAGTTGGACCAGATGGGCTGAGTCTGTTCCAGCTTTGTATCCATGTGAATTCCTATGGGCAGTAAACAGAAGATGGAAGAAGGTCCCCCTTCTTCCTGAGGTATGCCACACACCACAGACCACATGGGCATGGAGCTGAGGCCCCTGCCTCGCCTCCGAGTGTGCCTCAGTTTCCCACACTCCCTTTCCCCCCATATCCTTCTGGCTACCTTTGTGTAATGACATTGGTGACAGTGTTAAGTGAATCATTCTTTCTTGGAATAGGTTAGAGGAAGTAACCCACAGTCACATCCCTGCATCCTTTATCAGAATGCCTTGTTTGTCCCAAACAGACTGCCCTGAAACCAATGCTTGGCCCTTGCGCTATGAATCAATGGGGCAGTTTAGGGGGCACAGTGGCTGGTGTGTTAGGCATGGAGTCGTGAAGGCCTGAATTCAAATCCTGCTGCAGACTTTTACTAGCTGTGTGATCCCAGGGAGACCACTCAATATCTTTCCTCTCACCTATAAAATGGGTTTAATAACATTAGCTCGCTTGTTTTGAGCCTCAAGTGAAATAACACGTAAAGTACTTGGTGTTCCCTATCAGCCTCTTCCATAATCACCGTCATGTCTAGAGTGTTTTGTTAGGTTCTGGATGCCACATTTTAGGAAAGAAATCAATAAGCTGGAGAGAGTCCCGAGAGGTGACCTAGATGGTGAAGGGTCTCCATCATGCCATCTGACGATGGACTGAAAAGCCTGGGGCTGTTTAGCCTGGAGAAGAGAATGCTTGGGGGTGGGGATACGAGTTATTTTTAAGAATTTGAATGGGCACCATGTGGAAGAAGGATTAGATTTGTCTTGCTTCAATTAAATTCAAATCAACAAACATTTGTTATACATCTACTATATATAATGCACTAGGGATTGCCCAAGAGGAAACAGGCCTCTCTGAGGAGTTTATACTCACCTTGGACATAGTATGTATCCTGATGATGCAAATGAACCACAAAGTAATATCTCACCCCCACCCTCCAAACCATTGAAGAGGGGGAGATACCAGGGGAGGCCATGTGGAAGAAGTGGAGACATTAGGGGAGACCATGTGGAAGAGGGAGAGACACCAGGGGAGGCCACATGGAAGAGGGGGAGACATCAGGGGAGGCCACATGGAAGAGGTGGAGACATTAGGGGAGACCACGTGGATGAGGGAGAGAGACCAGGGGAGGCCACGTGGAAGAGGTGGAGACATTAGGGGAGACCACGTGGAAGAGAGGGAGATACCAGGGGAGGCCATGTGGAAGAGGGGGAGACATCAGGGGAGGCCACATGGAAGAGGTGGAGACATTAGGGGAGACCACGTGGAAGAGGGGGAGACACCAGGGAAGGCCACGTGGGAGAGGTGGCTCTTGAGTGCCTCAAGGGGGAGGTGAGAAATATGCTCTGGAGCTTTGGGCCTTTTGTGTTGGAGGTTTTTGCCTTTGTAGCCACAATAGGCACTTGAACATGTGTTGTACCGAATTCCATGGGGAATGGGGATGCAGCTTGTATGGAGGTATGGAGATAGGAGACGATTGGGGAAGAGCTGATGGGTGGTTTTGGCTGGGTTGGGAGGAATCTGGAGTAAGACAGGAAAGGCCAGGCCCTGAGGGCAGAGCTGGGGACAGTGGGAAGTCCTAGAGGCTCATGATGGGAGCTGCCTCAGTGCAGAACGGCCCCCTCCAGAGATGCTGGTTTCCTCCTCAGAGTATTATAGATTTAGAGTCTGGAAGAGACTGAATATCTCTAAATGTCTAATAGAAGATATCTAATCTAATGCCTAGATTTCTCTACAGTAGAGGAAACTGAAGCCCAGTGACTTGTGCAAAGCAGAGCCAGAGAAAAAGGACCCTCGGACATCTAGTCCAACTCTCATTATACAGAGGAGGAAAACAAGGCTGGGGAGTGACTTCCTCACCCAAGGTCATGCAGGTAGCCAGTGTCAGAGCTGGGCCTTGACCCCAGTCGTTCTGACTCTGCCTCCACCCAGTGCCTTTCCTCCTTGGCCACGCTCGTGGCCATCCTCTGCCTCCGCCCGGTGCCTCTCCTCCTTGGCCACGCTCGTGGCCATCCTCTGCCTCTGCCCGGTGCCTCTCCTCCTTGGCCATGCTCGTGGCCATCCTCTGCTTCCGCCCAGTGCCTCTCCTCCTTGGCCACACTCATGGTCATCTTCTAGGGACGACTGGATGACCACTTTCTGGGTGTGTTGTTGAAGGCTTCCTCTTTACCTCTAGCTTAGACCTGATGACTTTGGGTGGCCCCTTCAGCTCTGTGACGCTGGGTGTTCTAGCCCAGATTTGGAAATGATCCTGCTGTTGAGCCTCGGCTGTGTGAGCGCTATCCCACTGAGTCACAAAGCTGTCCCCAGAAGCCTTTTTGGTGCTGGCTGAGTCATTGAGACTGAGGGCCTTTGAACGGGTTAAGGCAAAAGGATGAACTCTCTGGGAGGGCAGCAGTTGGGCATATGGCCTTGAGTCTGCCTTGGTGGCTCGATTTCTGTTTCTGTCATTTCATGGGATTATAGATTTTAAAGCTAAAAGGGACCTCAGATGCCATATAGGCCAACCGTCTTATTTTACAGATGAGGGCAGCGAGGCTCAGAGATGCCAAGGGCCTTGATGAAGGTCACACAGGTTCACAGGCTTAGAGCTCAGAGGGACCTCAGAGGTCACCCAGGTCAATGCTCTCAATTTGCAGCTGAGGGGCCGAGTAACTTGCTCTAGGTCACACAAGTAGTAAGTAACGGAGGTGGGATTTCATTCTACATGATTTTTAGGTGCATCCATAACTAAAGAAAACCCATTTTGGTGCCAGGTATTTCAGGCCATCAGTGATCTGTGCTTCCTCAACGTGAGCTCTCTGCTACCTAGCTCTGCCTTCTCACTCTGGAGGATGCTTCTCTGTGTAGTCCCATCAACCTCCATAGTCTATCTGTCAAAGGGGCTTGGAGCCCTTCTTGAACATCTTTCTCTATTCTGTGGGATTCAAAACAAGCCTTTCAAAAGAAAAGAAAAGTGTTTTCATTCTTTCTTTTTAAAATGTGGCAAATGTTGCTCACTTTCTTAATCGGAATCCTCTGAACGCAATAGAATCTAACCTTTTCTGTGTGACTCAGGCTTCTTATAAGTGCAATATATGTCTACCTCCTCCCTTTCTGCTCCCTTCCCCTGGGCTCCTGAAATATGGAAGGCTATTCATCCCAGAGCTAAATGGATCCAGATTGCTCTGCTTTCATAGTTAGTGACATAGCTAGTGACTGTTTTTTTCTCTATCCCTTAATCCAATCAACTAATCAATCAAAGCATACTTAAAGAGGATTAGCTATGAGGATGTATAGACATGTAAGGTATGGTCCCTGACTTTAAATGGTTTCTTCATGTCCTGCCTACAACAACGTTCTTCCCCTCATCCCCCCATTTTCCCCTCTGCCCCTGCCAATGGCCTTTGGTTTCTGGTTGGCTACTTCTGGCGTGCTCCTGGCATGATAAATGTGTTTGCTGGGATTTTTGGTAAACTGAGTTAATACGCTCTGAGCAGAGGCCTCTTTTTCATAGTATAATGTATCGGCTCTGTGACCATTGTTTCAAGGGCTTGGACTCTCCCTCTCTTTTTTCTAAACTTCCAGGTTCATGGCTATATTCCAGATTATTGAGCTTGCCAAATTTTGCATGACCTCTGTACATGCAGGGTGTTACCATATGCTGATGCTTATATGTTCTTTATGGAAAGCATGAAGCTCAGATATTTGCCTTGTGAAGTCTATAAAACCAGAAGTGGAAAAAAAAAGGGCATGGTGGCCAGGGACTGGGGGTCCTGGATCCCTCCTCGTGGCTTCCATAAAAGCGGAGCAGACCTGGGAAACCCATTTCCTCCACAGTGACTCTGAAGTGCACAAGGGTTTTCCAGAGTGAGTCTCAATGGGCCATAACATCGAAATCCAGATAAATGTAAGAACCACCAAAGCAATGTATTTCCCAGCCACTTCTTGTCACTTCCTCGAGTCTTTTGTTGGCAAAAATATACCCTGTGTGGTGCCGGTGCTGGACACAGAGTTAGGAAGACCTGGGTTCAAAGCTCTCCTCTGGCACACACTGGCTGTGTGACCCTGGGCAAGTCACTTAACCTCTTGGGGCTCTAGGCAGTTCTTTGAGAATATAAGTTACACATGCCTAATGTGCAAATATGTGTTCCACTTAACTGATATCATACTGCTTGCTTTCTCAATGGATGGAGAGAGACTGGAGGGAGGGAGAAAATTTGGAACTCAAAATTTTAAAAAGTGAATGTTGAAAATAAGTAATTGTTGGTAAAGAATGTAATTTGCAGAGAAGGTGTCTATATGCATTGGAAGAGGAGGTTTTCTTATTGGGGAGTTCTTTATACTAATGTAATCACTGGCCCAGTGTCTGTTCCTGTATTAATGGGGAGATGTGTAAACTCTTGCCTTGGGTTAAAACACCAACAGCAACATGGTGTCCTAGGTATCAGATGGGAGCAGTTTGTCTGAAGTAGATCTGAGGGTCCCAGTGATCAGCAAGTCATGGTGCCCACAGTGGGTACGGTGGCCGAGTCTGTGTTACGAGCTGTGTAATTGCCAGGAATAAGGGGGTGATCATTCCAGTGTCCTGTACCTTTAGACCCCTGTCTGGAGCCTTCTGTTCAGTTCTGGGTACCAGTTTCAGGATAGTATTGGTGAACCATGGGGCAAGGACTTCCAGTTCAAGCCCTGTGAGTATCTGTGGAAGAAGCTGGGCATGTTTAGTCTGGGGAAGAGGAGGCTCGGGGCAGCATCCTACCTGTCCTCAAGTATTCGGAGGGATGCATATAGAGGAGGATTAGATTTGGGCTGTTTGCAGCCAGAGGTCAGAGGCAGAAGCAAATTCAGGCTCAGGAGAAGCTCCCCAGCACGTGGGGTCATCCCAAGGAGGAAGGGGACAGGAAAGGCCCTCATTGGCAGGGCTCATGCATGGGCTTTCACATGAGAAGGGGGGGTGATGTGGCTCCTAAGATTCTGCCCCACTTTGCAGTTTGGGAATTCTCGGATCTCCTCGTTCCTCTCCTAGGTTTGTCCTGGGGGTCCCATGTGTGGCACTTAGAAGAAGAACGCAAGGGAAGTGAGCAGTGGCCTGTCCCAGGGCTCAGGGCAAGTGGGTTTTATTTCTGGGTGCACCATTACTTATCTCTCCAATGGAAATAACAGTGGCCTGGGAGTCGGGAGACATGACTTCTGGCCCTGGCTCCACCATTGACCATTGGGCAACTCACTGAACGTCTTGGGTGGGTGGTTTGTCCGCTAGCGCATAAGTATGAAGTCATTGTATTCAGTGAATACAAGATGGTTGTATTCCATTGGAAGCTGGGCCAAGTCCCGCCCAACTGCATGGCAAGGCTGTTCAGCCGACTGTGGCCGAATGGCGGTGGGGCCTGCCAGGGCCTCCGTGTAACGTGTGTATTTGTTTGCTTTTTCAGCGGAGGGTCAAGGACGTCATCAGTCCAATTGTGTTTGAAGCTGCCTACAGCCTTGGGGACCACGTGATTGGAAAAGAGGAGAAGGAGCTGCCTCCTCTTACACCCATTCTTCGATGGAAAAAGGGACAGAAGATTGCTCAGAAGAACCAGGTTGGAATTATAAAACCTTCTAATTCTTTAGCCAATGTTTGATTGAGTCTTTGTTTACGTCACTCTCTTCCCCAATGACCAGCCTTCTCATTGGAATCCCCTCCCCTGCCCCCCTTCCCCCACCCCCAACAAAGAAAAACAGGCAAACAGAACAACCATCTACGATGGAAGACTGTGTATGTAGCGTTCTGAACTGGTAGGACACCACCTTTCTATTAAGTGTCTTTTTAACAGTTCTATGGCATGAAAGGAATTGAGACTTAAGGGAGAATGCAGTAAACAGTATTGGACTGGGGAGTCAAGAGATCTGGGTTCAAGTTTTGCAAGTGGCATTAAGTAGCTGCTAGAAAATCAGTTTTCCTGGAATTAGGCCTTGTCTGGAAAATGAGCTGATTGAATTGAATGCTCTCTGAGCTCCCTTTCAAATGGAAAATTCTGCGATTCTAGATAGTGATGAAAGAATCAGGGCAGTGAAGGAATGAATGGGGTTAACCAGTTAATGGTCAAATTAACTGTCAAAACCCCCAGCTGCTCTGGAAGCAGGAAGCTGGAAGTAGGGAGACTGATTGATTGTCCTATGCTGTCCCCGCAGAGTGCAGCTGGACACAGGCAAGAGACACGAGTTCAAATCCTGGTCTGGTATTTATTAGCTGTCTGATCCTGGGCAAGTTACTTAACTGCTCTTGGACTCTGTTTTCTCATCTGTAAAATGGGTATAATAACTGCACTGGCCTCACTGGGCTTTTGTGATCTTCAAATGAGAGAATGAGGGAAGATGCTTTGCAAACCTTGAAGTGAAATAAAAATGTTAGCTATTCTTTTTGCTACCTGTGTGTTCCTGAGTCTCAATCTCCTCATTTGTAAAATGAGGTCAGTGGACTAGATTACTAGTTCTAGTTCTATGAATGAATGAAAACATTTATTAAGCCCTTCATATGTGCCAGAGATCATGCTTGAGCAGTGGAGAGAGATACGAATGCCACGTCCCTGCCCTCTAGGAGCTTACATTCTAATAGGAGAGTGAGAGCCAGGTTGGGGAGCTTTGGTCCTGAAAGTTAGAAAGGTGGTGAGTGAGGTCCCAGGGAGGGGAATGGATTGACTCACCCTGTCAGAAAGAATTGGCTGAGTTGATTTGATGGTGGTTCAAGAACTGGGGCTTTGGCTGGCAGGAAGAAGGGGGCACTTTTGGGGGCCATGAAGATGGTCAGAGAGCTGAGAGTGGAGCAGGGAGACCTTTTCCTGAAATAATGACCCAGCAGAGATGGTCACAGGCAAAAGGACGAGGGTCCCAAGGTGCCTTTTCTCCAGGGTAGGAAGGCTGCTGGCCGGTCTACTGTGGGGGGCCTTGCTTGGGAGCGATCCTTGGAATTTGTGGAATACAGAGAGGTTTAACCAGGAGTGTTTCTGTTCTTGTGTACCTGGCTTGTCCTGGTTTGGGGGAGTGAGGTGATGCTAGCCCTCCTCTGAGATGTGGGAAATGGAATACTTTTCTGAAAATACACAGAGAGTCTGGAATTTGATGCCTCTTCTTGAAACAAATTACTCATGTCGTGTTGATGCTGGCCTCTCTGAAGTGTCGGGGTGGCAGCCTAGGGTCTCAGATACAGATCTGGAACTGGCTCTGCCCTCAGCGCTGACACCAGAGTGTAATTCCTCTGCCCAGAGTAGTAGGTGCCCCATCTGCCACCTCCCTCAGTTGGCCCTAGGGTGCCGCCCTCCAGGGTGGAAAATAAAGAAAGGGAGATTTCTGTTAACTATAGAGGCAAAAACAAAAACTTCCTCACACCTGGAAGGATCCCAGAGTACAGTGGGTGGTCTCAGAAGGTGCTCATTTGGCCCTCAGCAGAGGTCTCCAGATGAAGGCTGGATGCCCATTGTTGGGGAAGGTTGCAGAGGGAATTTCTGCCCAGGAAGAGGCTGGACTCTGTGACCTCTGAGATCCTCGCCGCATCTGAGTCTGTAATTCTATGAGGTTCCCTTGGGGGTAGTGGTAGCCAGGGAAGGCTGTAGAGAGGAGGTGGTCCTTGTGGGAAGAAAGGTACTCCAAGGAAACAGTCTGAGCCTAGGAGGAGAGAGGAGAGGGAGGATGAGGACAGGGCCTGGAGAACATCAGTATTTCCCTGGACAGGAAGGAGCCTGTGAAGGGGAGCAGGAGGATCTGGGCAAGTAGATCCAAGACAGCTTGTAGGAGGCTCTGAATGTCAGTGTTAAGAATTGACACTTTCTTATAGAGGCAGCGGGTGGCTGCTGGAGGTTTTGAGTAAGAGGACATCATACATTTAGAGTGAGAGGGGGCCGTAGAGACCGTCAAGTCCAGCCTCATTTTACAGATGAGGAAACTGAGCCCCAGAGCAGTGTAGTGACTCAGGATCATAGTATCCATCATAGATTTAGAGCTAGAAGGTTCCTTAGAGACTGAGTCCAGTTGTTTCATTTTACAGATGAGGAAACTGAGCTCAGGGAAATGATTTCCCTCAAGTTTTGTTGTTCACTCATTTTAGTTGTGTCTGGCTCTTTGTGGCCCCATGTGGGGTTTTCTTGGCAGAGATACTGGAGTGGTTTGCCATTTCCTTCTCCTGCTCATTGTACAGATAAGGAAACTGAGGCAAACAGGGGTAAGTGACTTGCTCAGGGTAACACAGCTAGTAAGTGTCTGAGGCCAGATTTGAACTCATAAAGATGGCTCTTCCTGATTCCAAGCCCAGGGCTCCATCCACTGTGCCATGTACCTACCCTTGTTGCCTAAGGTTACAAGCTAGTAAATACCTGAGCCAGGATTTGAACTCAGGATTCCTGAATGCAAGTTCACCACTCGTCACTTTATCACCCAGTGGTGCTTTAGGAAGATTTTTTTGGGCGGGGATGTAAAGCGGGCACTGGAGAGGGGCTAGACTAAGTGGGGACAGTTCTTTAAGACCTTGTGCTGCTTTGGGAAGGTAAAGAGCAGACTGGGAGAAGGGAAAACGTGTTGAAAAGTGACTTGTGGAACCCAGATGTATTCCAACCTGCCGACCCTCATGACGTGGTCGTGTGTTTCTACAAAAGGTGTTGGCTGAAGTCCCAGCAGAGGCTTTGGTTATCATGGGGGGGGGGACGTCTGGAAAGGATCGCCAGGAGACTGGAGAGAGGTCAGCCAAATGCCCGGGCTTCAAAAAGGGGAAACGGGATGAAATGAGCCCTGTTTGCATCTCTGCTCAAAGTGGTTTTTATTCTTGAAAAGGTCCCAAAGGGATGAAGGTACTTTCTGAGCAGTTACTGAGCAATCTCATCTTAGGGCAGAAGGGACAGGCTGTTTGTGGGTCTTGTGAAGGGAAGGGCATTGAAATATGGAGAAAGGAGGGGTCCGGGCAGGTGGTGGGGAAGTAGGAGAGCATTGCAGGCCCAGGGGAGTAGCCCTCGGGAGGTGGAACAGCAAGGAGAGCTTTGGTCTAGAATAGAGGTTCTCCAACTGAAACAGTGGGTATCCCCAAAAGAGGGATTTATGTGGGTTTATGATTATGTGTTAATATTTATGTTATATGTTTATGTGGGTCCTATCTACTGACATCGACCTTATTAGAAATGAAAACATCTTAGTATTATTATGAAAAGGGTTTTGACCTTGCAGACCACCCTTTGAGAACTGCTGTGCTAGAACACAGGGTGTGTGAATTGGGAAGGAGTTCTGTGCGAAGATTGGTGAGAGCCAGACTGTGAAGTGAGGTCAATGCCGAGAAAAGGGGTTTTTTGTTTCCCCTAGCAGCATTAGGGAGCCATGGAAGCATTAGGAAGCCTTCTTGAGGAGGAAAGTAGCATGATCAGACCTGTCCTTTGGAAATATGTTTGGCAGCTGGGTGGAGGATGGCCTGGAGAAGGGAGAGGCAGAACGTAGGGAGACCAAATCTACTGGGCCAGAGATCATAAGGGCCGGAATTAGCAGGTGGTTTTGTGAGTGGGGAGAAAGGCATAGTTATGAGAGATCTCAGGTAGGAAAAAACCCATGAGAGAGGAGACTGGTGAGAGGCCCATGAGGAGAGAGCAGTCAGCAGGGAAGAAGGCTGCAGAGAGCTCCAGGAGGATGACGCCTGGGGAAAGGTATCTGGTCCAGGCAGTGGGCCAGGAGGAGAGAAGTGTGGGTCCAGTGGGGAGGAACAGAAGGCAGATTGCAAAAGGTGGAGGAGAAAATGGAAGGTGTGAGAGTTGTGACAGGGGGTCTTTGGGGCGCTTTCTAGGTAGGGCTTGAGCTGTAGCCCAGAGGAGAGGCATGGGATCGTAGCTGGAGGGTCTGGTTAGGACCAGGAGAGGTCTTTTTGGCACATTTGTAGGCAGCAGGGAAGGCCCTCAGGTACTCCCTTCTCCTCTCTGAGGCATTTCTTTCTTTATCTCCCCCTACCCCATCTCTTGAAATGACTTGGAGTCAGTAATACCTTGGTCCAAATTCTACTCAAGATACTTAGCAGCTGTGTGACCACTCTACCTCAGTTTCTTCATCTGTAAAATGAGGGGTTAGACTAGATGACCCCTAAGAGCCCTTCCAGCCCTTAATCTATGATGGTATGATTAATTGAAGTAAGTGGAATCTTTGGTGGTTAGACCAGAAGACTTTAAACACTTCCTGAGCTCTCCTTCATCCTTTCCGGTATCTGTAACATTTACTTAGGCTTCACCTTGTTTCTAATTTCTGCAGAATTCCAACGGCATTCTGAGTTTGATCATCTAGTTGGATACTATCTGAACCACGTACCCAACTCCAATGGACAGAACTAGAGGGGGGTGATTTAGAGGACGTGGTCGGCACTTAGGAGCTTCCACTTGGAGCTAGGAGGACCTTGGAGGTCATGCGGTCAACCCCTTCATTTTACAGTTGAAGAAACTGAGGCACAGAGTGGTGAAATAGTGACTTGCCAAAGGTTCCGTGGGTAGCTAGCAGCTCAAGCTCCCCTTCCACGAGGGGCCCCTGCCATGCCCGCTTTACTTCTAACTTGACTCCCTTTTCTGAGTTCCTTCCACTTCCTTGCCAGCAGCCTTGCCCACCCCCTGCCCTTTCCACCTTCATTAGAATGTAAGCTCCTTGAGGCTGTCTTGTGTGTATTCGTGTCCCCAGCACTCAGCACAATACATGGCACATCGTCAGAACTTCATTAATGCTCTCTCTGTCTGCCCACCTTCCTTTTTTCTCTGTCTCTACCCATGTCTCCTCTTTTCCCTCTTCTCCCTTCTTCTCTCTCCCTTTCCCCCTCTGCCTTTTTCCCTCTCCCTCTTTCTTATTGGAATTTCCATTTTCTCACCACAAGATGTCTCCCTGTCCCCTGCTTCCAAATGAAGGAACCTCAGGTGTGGGTGGTGGCATTCGCCCTGGGTGTAAAATTCCCTAGTTAGGGCTCTGACAGAATGCTGTTCCGAAACTCATGTTCTTCATTAAGAACAACAACAAAACCACCACCAGACTGCATACACACATGTGATATGTAGTTACATACATATACTTGCACGTGCATATTTAGAAAATACTTATTGATACCTTGCTTCTACATCCCCTTCATTTCCAAATACATCACCCCTTCACTCCCTGCTCAGGGAGCCATCCCCTGTAACAAAGAATAGAATGCAGACAAAAAGGAAACGCAGTTGAATAAAACTAACCAGCGCGTTATCTGAGTCTGGTGGTGTGGGCAGTGCTCTGCGCCTACAGCCCCCTCCCTCTATGAAGGAGAGAGGGAGGGGCATCTTCTCATTTCTTCTTATGGGACAACCTCGTTCATTTTAATGGCACAGTGTTCCATTTTTCTCTGATTCTTCTCGTTTACATCATTGTAGTCATTGTGTATGTTGTTTACCTGGCGTTGCTGACTCTGTGTCATGCAAACTCAGTGTAGAGTTTGGGTTAAGTGGATTAGAATGATTTATTCATGTGATCAGGGTGGCTTAGGAGGATACGGATGACAGCAGTTCAGTCAGGGATAGTGTCTCAAGGGGCCTCCCTTTCCCCCACCGTCCCTTGGGGCAGCGTGCTGTGGGTGGCGTAGGAAATACTCTCCAGTTGAAGGCCCAGAGATGCTGGGGACCCAAGTTTACATAGGATTTTTAGACCAAGGGCCTCTATGGCAGCTGTCATGTTGTCAGTGAGGTGAGAGGGTAAGGGAGCATGGACCCGTAGCAGAAGAAAATTAACTTATTTAGGATGAGGAAGGTGGAATTATGCCTGTGCCATGTCGGCGAGCTTGCTGGGGAGGTTCGCCAGCTAGGTCTAACTAGAGCTGGGTGTAGTTTAAACGTTGAGGGATGAGGGTTGTGTCAAAGGAGACAGACCTAGGAGGGCGGGGCCAGAGACTCCTCTGGCAATTCACGTCCCTTTGCATCAGTTCATCTAAGTCTCATGCTTCCCTGTACACCCCCTGGTCATCATTTCCTCTAGCACTGTGGTGTTCTGCAACGTTCACGTACCATAATTGGTTTAGGCATTCTAATTTGTTCCCAATTCTTTCTTATCACCAAAATGCAGACATAAATATTGTAGTTTTGGTGGAGCCTTTCTCTCTCTCTCTTTGATTTTCAAGGAGTATATAACTTATCACTCAGATCTGTGTGTCAAAGGGTGCAGGTCACTTCCTTTACAAAATTCCAAATGCTTTCCAGAGTCCTTAGGCCAGTTCACATCTCTTCCAGCAGGGTGTGAGTGAGCCTGCCGGCAGTCCCTCCGATGGTGACCGTTCCCATTGTCCTTCTTACCAATTGGTTGGGTATTAAGGTAAACATAACAGTTAAAAAATATGCACTTCTCTTATTATTAGTCCTTTGGACCAGTCTTTCATATAGTTATTAATACTTTGCAGTTCATCTTTTGAGAACTGCTTATTTAAATCCTTTGAATGGCTCTTTGTCATATATTTCTGTTAACTTCCCATATGTTATGGATATCAGACCCTTGTTAGAGGTAATTGGTGTCAAGAAGTTTTTCCAGATCAGTGTTTTTCTCTTTTTGTCATATCTGCATTGATTTTGTTTGTATACCTTAAACTATCCAGTTATCCACTGTGTTCCCTCTGCCTTGGGCCAACCCTAAGAAGGCCCTTACAGGAACATAGCCAACCCTTCAGTCTGCCTATGTGCCTTAAGCCTGGAAAATGAACTTGGGCCATGATTGATGTTGTAGAAACTTCACTGTTCTGAGGTTGAGATACTCTGGTCCGTTTCTAGAGCAGAAATGACAGCCATGAGTTAGGCTGGTTTTCCCAGAGGAAAAATGGAGAAACAGGAAAAATTCATTGAGTCTTTTCCTTCCGTATCCTTGTTCTGCTTGTTAGGCAAATAAGAAATGATAGCTCCGTGATCTTTCCTCATGTGTCCTCCAGATGTGCGAGGGAGGAGAAAAAGGATTTTCAGGGCTGAGCCCACTTCAGGAAGTGAAACTAATTTAAATTTGGGCCAATATAGTGGTTTCACTGACAGAATCCTAGCTTTCCCGGAGAACTGAATGGCCTCGTTATGTGGTTATAATGTCGCCTCAAATAATCAGAGAAGGAAATTCTTTTAAAAGGACTGGTTCTCTTCACTTAATAGCCCTGAGTATGTAGGAAACAACCAAGTAATCAATGAACATTTATTATTTTTTGAGATTCCCTTGGTTTGAATTAAATTTTATTTTTTCAATTATCAAACATTTATGTTTCTCTCTTCCTCTTCCCTATCACTGGAAAAATAACCTTGCAACAAATAGAAGGTCAGTCAAAACAAATTCCTATATTGGCCTCATCCAAAAATGTGTGTCCCCTTCTGCATATTAGTCTCTGCATTTCCATCAGTGGGCCTCTGGAATCACGGTTGGTCACACAGTTCAACAGGCATTTATTAACCGCCTAATTATGTGCCAGACGCTTCACTGGGGGCCTGAATTAGGTGGGGTGTGGGGCATGTGACTGTGGTAGAGAGTATGGGTGGGGGTGATATTAAAGAGATAGAATGATCAGAATTTATGAATACATAGGGACAGGTAAAGGGGGGAAAGGGAGGAAAGGGGAGATGGAGAAAGGAAGGGAAGAGGGAAGGAGAGAGAGAGAAAAAAAAGGAAGGGAAGAGGGGAGGAGAGAGAGAGAGAGAGAGAGAGAGAGAGAGAGAGAGAGAGAGAGAGAGAGAGAAAGAAAAGAAGAGAGAGAGAAAGGAAGGGAAGAAAGAGACAGAGAGAGAGAAAAAAAGGAAGGAAAGAGGGAAGGGGAGAGAGAGAGAGAGAGAGAGAGAGAGAGAGAGAGAGAGAGAGAAGAGAGAGAGAGAGGAAAAGAAGAGAAGAGAAAGGAAAGGAAGAGGGAGGGAAAGAGAGAGAGACAGAGAGAGATGGGGGGGAGGAGAGGGAAGGAGAAAGAGAGACAGAGAGAATGTCCTTGAATGCTAGACTTTGATGGTGGTATTTACCAAATGAAGTGGAGAAATTGAGAGAGAAAAAGGGCAGGTTTGGGTTGCTGTAATTCTCCTTTGGTCAACTTGAGTCCGAGGTGTTATTGGGTAGAGAGGGGCCATGGGGATAATGGAAGGAACACTGAATTTGCAGTCAGAGGACCAGGGATTGAGTTCTGGTCTTACTGCTTCCTAGTTATATGACTTTGGCTAAATCACTTAACCACTCTGATGCTCTCACTTACCTCATCTGTACCATGTACTTGTTCCCAATTGTAATTCTAGGTTTATATGTCCAGGGGGCACTTGGTGAATGCTTCTCAGTGCAGAGATCAGGGGTGGGGAGGGAAGACAGCATGGTAGAGTAGAAAGTCAGCTTGATTCAGATGAAATGGAATCATCCCTATAAGGTCCTTGTTGTCATTATTATTAATGGCTCTAGTTCAGAGCCAGGGGATCTGGGTTTGAATCTTGGCTCTGCCAATAACTAGCTATTTTATCTGGGGCAAGCAAATAATCAAGTATTTATTAAGTTCTTACTCATACCAGGAACTATTATTTGTATTAAAGATACAAAGATAAAAAACAAACATCCCCGTCCTCAAGAGGCTTATAGTCTATCAAATTCACTTCATCTCTCTGGTTCTCTTTCCCCAGCTGTAAGATGAGGAGCTTGATCTGGCTGGATTTGAGAACCCTCAGAAAGCTCCAGGCCTGTAGTCCTATCTAGACTGGGGAGTCCTTTGTAGAGAGTTGATAATTGATGAAATCGCCCTTGCAGGGAGCCCTTGCAGATTATCGCGAAGAGGAGAGTCTGCCTGGCTCTATGCTGGAGGGAGAGTACTCTGGAGGTGGTATGAAGGATGGAGTGGGGAGGAAAGGAGATGGAGGAAGACCAGATAGGAGGCTATGGAACTTGTCTGGGTGGGTAGAAATGTAGGCTGAAGAGAAGACAGAAAGGAGAGAGATTTTAGAAGCAGAATCAGCTATGAGAGAAATAGTCTGAAGTTTTGGGTCTTAGACGTCTAGACATCTGACTCAGGATTAATGGCCAATTATTTAAGAACTATTAGTTGCAGCTGCTGAATCACAGAGATAATGATATGAAATGAAACTGACATTCAGAACTCCTGCCAACATATCTCAGGGAGTATAGGAAGCTCTTTATCTTGAAGCCCTGTTGGATATAGTCATTGACTATGGAAATTCTAGAGGGCTCCTTAAAAGAATTCATGCCTCAAAGGCCCTAATCCAGTGCTGCTGAACACAGAAACAACACAGTTCTTCCATTTCTCTGGCATTTTGGGGGTGGGGGTGGGGCTGCTCTGGTGGCTGCTTTCCACTCAAGAGGGTGGGGCTAGAATAGGGTCATGGGAGCTTTTCCATAGTGGAAGAGACTGTCTGGGAGTCAGTGAGTCCCCCCTCACCAGACGTCTTCAAGGAAAGTTTGGATGACGACTTGTGGGCATGATATTGATGGAATTCTTGTTCACACATGGGTTGAACTAGATACCTCTTCCAACTTGGAAACCCTACAGAGCCAGGATTTTTGTAAGTTTTTCTACCAAAACATTTTCTGAATTAAATTGTATGAGATTTTTTTTTCCAGTCAGCTGAGGAGCCATTCAACTATTGACTAAATTTCATTCTATCTTATGCCTTCAAAAAAAAAACCAAACAAACAACCTGTTTCTCATTTCTCATTCCCCATGTCAATCAGGGGTATGCAGGAGCCAACTGATTGTTAAATTTTTAATGTGAACATTTACACTTCAGAAATCAGCAAATGTTAAAAATCTGGGCTTGATCTATTGATTTGTTGGTTGTTGGGAATTAAGAAAGTGATGAAGAACATATTAAGAATGAATATTCAACTTCAAAGTGTATTATGCCTACATTTCCTGTCCCCTGTCAGATAGCCAGTAATGGAACATTGACCAGCACATCCTGTTTTCATCCCTTACGTGGTACCCTGCTCTTCTCTCTTCTTTCCCATTCCCAGCTCGCATCCCTGCCTCCTCCCTTCATTGCTTCCACTTTACAGGCCACGGGTGTGTGGTAGTTTTGGTTTTGAACATCATTGTATGAAGCACCCTATGACCTTTCTTAAGAAAGAGTTTTGAATGAATCAGAATGCTCAGAAATAGGCTGGTTTTCAGAGAGAATCCCAAAGAAAATCTGGTTTTTTATTTGGAGAAAGTAAAATGCAGTGTAGTCAAGACAAGTCAATAAGTATTTCTTAAGCACTTACTATGTACTGGTCAGTCAGCCAGTCCATAAGCATTTATGAATCACCTACTATATGCTAATCACTGAGGTTAAAAGTGAGGCAAAAAACACAGTCTCTGTCTTTAAGGAGCTCAAAGTATAGTAGAGGGGACACTGTGCAAACAGTTATGTACATCCAAGATCTTTGTTAAGTTATTTTTCAGTTGTGTCTGACTCTTCAAGACCCCATTTTTTGGGATTTTCTTGGCAGAGATACTGGAGTGCTTTGCCATTTCTTCCTCCAGATCATTTTATAGAGGAGGAGCTGAGGCAAACAGGGTGAAGTGACTTGCCTAGAGTCACACAGCTAAGAAGTGTCTGAAGCCAGATTTGAACCCAGGAAGATGAGTTTTCCTGACTCCAGGCCCAGTGTTCTACCCACTGTGCCGCCTAGCTGCCCAAGATATAGACAGGGTCCATATTAGAAAGCACTGGAATTGTAGAAGGTGGTCCTTCAGCTGAGACTGGGAGAAAGCCAGGGAAGCCAGGAGGAGAAGCTGGGGATGGAGCAGGTTGTAGTCATGGCAGACTAGTCCCTGGACCTACCAATGGGTGTGAGTAGGATCATGAAAGACGCTATGCTTTCTGGATGGCTGGCGAACTTCTAGCCCAAGAGGCCCGTGGTTCTGTGGCAGCCACGCTGCTCCAGGAATGATGCAAAGTCGTCTCTCTGAAAGTCACGGTCGAAGCTAGGGAGCGCCGGACATCGCCTGTGAATGTTGTTTGACATTTAGTGTTGCCTGTATGTGGTTAGACAATTTTCACCGGCTGCGCCAAGATGAATTCCCTTGTCATCTTCCCAAATCATGAAAAGTGTCAGAAGTTGAAAGTAGAAAGAAGAAAGCCATTTTCCTTTTATCTTAATTTTCAAAGATTCAGAAGTGATAGACTTGGAGCCTCCGTTCCACTAAAAAGCAACTGCCATCTGTTCCCCCACTTCATCCTTAGATCCTCATATACCTTCTTATTTAAGGATGTAATTTCCATGCTGAAGGGAGGGAAAAAAAAAACCCTACACAACTGTATGTCCCAAGTGATCATTAGAGAATGCTTTACCTGTAGAGCCTCCCAACTGGCTTTAAAGTACAGTCATTTTGAGCTCAAAGCCTTGTTTTCATGCCTAATGTAAAATTTAAAGAGAAGGGAGGGCACTGAGTGGGGGTGGGAGGAGGAAAGGGAGCAAGAAAGGAAGGCAAGCTTATGCGGTAAGTGAGAGTTTTCTGAAAAATCTTATGGGGGTAGAGAAATTCACGTGATACACTTGATGTAGGGGCTGAGTTTTTTTGTCCATTCTTTGTATCCCTAGAGCTTAGCACAGTGCCTGGTATATTGTAGGTGCTTGATAAATGTTCATTGACTGACATGTGATTGAATAATTTTTCCCAACAAGATGGATACCTAACCTCATTTGAATGTCTCAGAGAACAAGAACCTTGATTCTCTGATTTAATCATAAGTTTATTGAGTAGAATCTGGGCTGTGCTTAGAGAAGACTTGTCTTCATCTGTACAGATTTCCAAGACTCTTGATCATCAATTTTTAGTTAATTATTTTTCCATTTCCATCTATTTGCCTAAACTTGACAGATTTTGCTCACTCATTGGTTTTGTTTCCCTTTTATACTCTTTTGTGATAGGTTTGTATGAAAACAGCATTGAAATGACCACAGAATTATTTCACCAACAACCAACTGTCCAAAGACAAAAGATTCTGCTCCCACTTTATCCGAGTACGTCAGTCAGCCAGAGCATCAGGAGATACTTTGGGTCCACATTTTAAAGGTCTTTTAATGCCAAACAAGGGAGTTGGTATTTTGTCCTAGGGATAATAAAGGGCCACAGGAGTTTCTTAGCAGGGTGGTGCTATAGTCTGACCTGTACTTTGTGTATATCAGTTTGAAAACTGTGTAGAAGATAGATCAGAGAGGGGAATGATTTGGGACTGGGAGACTAGGTAGGAGACTGTTGCAATAGTTCAGGCAAGAGATGATCAGGGGCTGCACTCTGGTGGTGGTGGTGTGAGTGAAGAGAAGGGGCTGGATACAAGGCATGTTGAGTAGATAAACCCAACCAAACTTGGCAAATGATGCAGTATGGAGTGTGTGTGTGTGTGTGTGTGTGTGTGTGTGTGTGTGTGTGTGTGTGTGTGTGCGCGTGTGTGTGTGTGTGTGTGTGTGTGTGTGTATGGTGAGAGTTAAGAAGAGTCCTGGATGGCTTCTCGTCATATGCCTGGGTGACTAGAAGAAAGAGGATGCCTTTGAGATAAATATGGAAGCTAGGAATAGTAGGTGGAGGGGGAGTGATGGTGAATTCTATTTTGGACGTACTAACTTTGAGTTGCCTACGGGATGTTCTGGTAGAGATGTCCAGCAGGCAACTGGAGGTGCTGTGATGGAGCTCAGGATAGAGAGAAGCATTGGGTGTGTAGATTTGGCAGTCATCTGCATAAAGGTGATAATCGAATCTATGTGAACTGATGAGATCCCCAAGACATGGAGTGTAGAGAGAGAGGAGAGGGCTGAGGACAAAGTCCTGAGGCAGGTACACACATATGGGTGGCTTAGATATGGACCGTGGTCCCACAAAGGAGACTGAGGCAGAAACTATGTTTGAATATAGACAGATGTAAGCAGACTTTGGTGGTGGTATTAGATTTTGAATGGACTATTTTTTCAATCTCCACTTAAGCATTACTCTGAGAACTCATCAGGGTGTGTAGAAGCTCCAAATGACCAGCTGGGAAAAACTGAGCTAGGGGCCCATCTGTCACCTTGCAGGCAGGCCACCTGGGTTCAGAGAGACCTGTCACCAAGAGGTGATGTGCATCCTCCAAGATCACGTTTCTGAAGGCAAAGAAAGCCTTTTACCACACGTCTTTGAAACACTGAAATTGATGTCATTTTGCGGTCCCCAAGAACCTCAGCTAGCTTTATTTTTCAGACAGTGGGGATCCTCCCATTCTTCATTAATGCTCTTGGCATCATACATCAGAAGGAACCTTTTATCCCCCAGACCAATCCCTTTTCATCCTCTAAACCGGTCCAGAGGGCAGAGTCCAAGCTCACTTGGAGCTAGTATGCTTGGTGACAGCCGTGGTGCCCTCAGCAGCATGTTTGGCCAGTTCCCAAGGTAACAGCAAAGGTCTGGTGACTGGATCTGGTGGTGTGGCCTGAGCACTGGGTCAGCTGGGCTGCCCAGGGGACCTTGGATGCTAAATCTCAAGCTGGAGGAGAGTTCAGAGACTTCTTGTTCTACTTCCTCATGACATTGATGAGGAAATTGAAGACAAGATGTTTAATGACTTACTTGCCCAAGGTTACTTGGGCAGTAAGCATCAGCGGTGGGATTTGAACCCAGGTCCTTGGACTCCTGAGTCACTTACCAATTCCTTCCCTAATTGCCTTTCTCTTATGCTTCCCATAGCAGTGGTCTCAGCTCTCGTTAGACTTGTGTCCTATCCCTTCTTCTCAGGAGATCAAAGCCATTCATTGTGACCTCCTTGTTCTCCCCTTTCCCACATCTCAACACTCCTTTATATCTTACATGAATTAATCAGTAGCATTTAGTAAATACTAATTATGTGCTGATCATTGCACTACAAAAGAGAAAGTGTTTTCTACCCTTAAATCCTTTTTTCTAATGCGGAAGGCAGCTCCCCCCATATGGAGGGGTGTGTGTGTGTGTGTGTGTGTGTGTGTGTGTGTGTGTGTGTGTGTGTGTGTGTGTTGGACTTAGAAGTCACAGGGAGGAGGGGGGAAGCAATTGGCACACTCTTTCTGGAACTCGTGGTAATATCAACTTGATTATGGCTTTCAGAGTAAGAGATAGAAAGCTGAGGGTCAAAGGGATTTTGGTGGGGAAGCTTGAGCAGCTCAGTGGGTGACAGATTGATCCCCGAGGTACAGGGGTGTAAAGTCTGCTTTCCACTGCCTGGGCTTGCTACGTATGGCACCCTTTGTGAATTGGTGCTCACTCACCATTCAGGCCAGCCCAGCCCCGGGATGGGAGCTTGGAAACTGAAGGAACGAGCTCTTCCAAGGTGTGGTCTCTGGAGGTCCCCACCCGTTCACTCTAGGTTTGGAGGACGCATGTCCCTCATCAAGGCTAGCCCTTCTCCTTGTGTGTTTGTCTTGGCCCGCCTGACATCTTTAGGTCCTTGACCATCGATTATTTCTCACTCATCTTCAGTATATCATAGGACCATGGATTTAGAGCTAGAAGGGACCTTGAATTGCATCCCCCCAATATATAGATGAAGAAAGTTAGGACCAGAGAGGTTAAGTGATTTGCTGAGGGTCACACAGCTCAGAAGTATCAGAGGCAGGATCTGAACCCAGCTTTTCCTGACTCCGAATTCAGTGCTCTATCTGCTGTAGTGCACTAACATGCTAAGGTCTCTCCTGTCCTTAAAAAAGAAAAAAACCCCAGCCCTTCTTGAGTCTTCATCTTTGTACAAGATCACCTCCCTTCTTGCCTCCCTCATCTTTCTGTCAAGTTTCTCGAGTGACTCATCTGTATTTTCTCCCTGCCTCTGTTTCCCTACCACTCACTTGTTCCTCCCCCATTGCAGTCTGGCTTCAGATTCCTCTTTTCCTCCAAGGATAGCAATGATCTCTTCATCCCTCAATCTGAGGCAGGCCTCTTCCAGCGCTAAGCCTAGAATACTGAGGTGCATCTAACACTATTCTCTTGTCATGCTGCTAGGGGAGGCTTTTAAAAAGGAGTTGGTCCCATTCCTATCTGATTATGGCCTCACCCTGGGAGTGGTCCTCCTCATCAGCTCTATAAACGGGGCAGGCAGTGGGCCAAAGAATATGAAAAAAAACAAACCCAACAGCCCAGCCTAGGAAGCAGCCTTCCCTGCCCCATGCCCTCCAAAGCCAAGAAACCTGATCCATTTCTGAGGCTTACAGATGGATTAAGTTGGGATTCCTTGAATATAGAGTGGGAAAGAAAATTTGCTAGGACAAGTTCAGACTGGAATGGGAAAAGCAGGTGTCCCAGTGACTGGGAGACCCAACCTTGCCCCCGAAGACTCACTCTTTGAAGTTTGGTAAATCAGAGGCTGCAGGTCCTTGGGCTGGACTTAAGCTGTTTGCTGGGTGTCTTCATGTTCTGAGGAGTTCACCTAACGGCATTAGCATGGGGGCCACCAAATGGGTGAACCACGCTAGCCCCATCACTGTTGGCCCCATTTCCGAATGGCATGCCATTTCCATTATCTTAGCTGGGTTCTTTTTTTGGCCAGTGAATCAAATAGAGAATAGTGTCAGCCAAACATCATCTGAGTGTTTTGAAAATGAGTAATACCAAAACTTAAGGGGAAAAAAGAGTTTTGCAGGAGAAAATTGTCAATTCAGGGCAAACCAGAGGCTGTAGGGTGAAGAGGGGAACCAGCCATACTGGATGTCTGAGCAGAGGGATGAGGTTTGGGGAAGGTCTTTGCCTTTTCTTGACAGAGAACACAACAGTCCCCTGAACTTCTCATTAAAGAGAAATGGATAAATAGCCTCTCCTTAGGTCAGCTTTCATTTTCCTGAAGACCAGGAAAGTTGCAGAGATTCTGCCAGTCAGCGGTTGTCTCTCAGAGAAAAACCACTTCTGATATGGCTTTGGAAGGACTTAAAATTGGAACACTCAGTTTGAGTCCAAGCTTTGACATTACCTAGCTATATGAATCTGTATGCACCTCCTCACTTTTCTGCATCTGCTTCATCATCTGTGAAATGGGAATGATTATGCTTGTGTTACTTCCTTCACTGGTTGTGAGGAAAGAATTGTGTAGATCTGTAATCGCTCTTTGTTGAGAAGGGCAGGGATGTGGTCAAGCCTTCTTGGTAGCTGAGTAGGAGATGAACTGAAGTGGAGAGAGGTCTGAGGCAGGCAGACCAGTTAGGAGGCTATTGCCAAAGTCCAGGTAAGGGGTGATGAGGGCCTTCACCAGGGTAAGAGGTGGGTAAGCGAGAGAAGGGGATATGTACAAAAGATGATGTCAGGCCTTAACAACAGGTAGGGTGTGGAAGGTGAGGAAGAGTGAGGAGCTGATGATTACACCTAGGTTGCAAATCTGGCTGATTGGGAAGATGGTGGTACCCTCAATATTAATTGGGAAGTTTGTGAAAGAGAGGGTTTTGGGGGAAGGTAATGAGTTCTGTTTTGGACACATTGAGAAGCCTTTTGGCCTTCCAATTTGGCAAGAGAGAGAAATAGAAGGAGAGAAAAAGAGTGAGAGAGAGAGAGAGAGAGAGAGAGAGAGAGAGAGAGAGAGAGAAGGGGGAGAAGGAGAGAGAGAGAGAGAGAGAAGGGGGAGAAGGAGAGAGAGAAAGAGAGAGGAGGGGGAGAGGGAGAGATTAAGAGAGAAAGAGAGAGAGAGCCTTTGACTTCAAATCTAGTGCTTTTTCCATGAGAAAACACTAGCCCTAATAAGCTAAGTGTCACTAAATTAGTTAGTGTCAGAGCTATGACTTGGGATTATATGGTCATATGGTCATAATTATAGAGCTGGAAGAAGCCTCAGAGGTCCTCCTCATTGGCCTTCAGAAAGAAAAGAAAAAGGAACCGAGATAACTAGCAGTCCAGAAATTTGCACAGTTCAATAGACAAATTGAGTCAAAGCCCCTTCATTTTACTGATGGGGAAATTGATGTCTAGGGAGATGAAGTGACTTACTCAAGGTCACACAGGTGATAAACGAGAGTTAAACTTAGGTCCTTGGACTCCAGACATAGTGAGACGTGCTTAAGTCAAGACTAGACCTTCCATTTTATCACTATGGACAATTAAGTCCATCATCGTCCTCCTCCTCCTCCTCCTCCCCTTACAGATGAGAAAACTAAGGCTCTATGAGAGAAAATGATTTGTCCAAGGTCACACAGTGAGTACGGGGTGCTTGGCACGCCGTGACAGAAATTCTTTGGGCTGATTTTTGAGCCGGCGTATATAATGTGGATGGCATGGCGGGTTTTTCCAGAACAGCTGTTCTTGGTACCCTCGGCTCATCTTCATCAGGTAAAGGAATTTAGAATTAATGACGGGCAGTCCCGGGCCAGCTGGATTGGGGGATTGGGATGGGCTGAGTGGCAGGATGCCTTTCTGTGAGCAGGGCATCGTGAACATGTGAAAAGAGGCTTGTGGAAAGAATTCCTCAGCATGACCTTTGTGCTGGAATGGAGAATGTGAAGGCCAAGGGCGTTGGGCGTGGGGCATGTGCACTCAGCACAGTGCCTGGCACTTAGTGGGCACTGAATAAGTGTTTGTTGATTGATTGGTGATGGCAGCTGCATCAGGGTGTGTGCCTGGGGAGAGAGCCTGGAGGCCACAGCATTTCAGCCTCCTCTGAGGTCAGGGTAGAGTCGTAGGAATAGGAATAGCAACAATAATAATAATCGCATCTAAAAATTTTATAGCGCTTTAAAGTTTGCAAAGTGTTCCATGTGTTACCTCATTTGATTTTCACAATGGCGCCATGAGACGGTTCTTATTATCGTCCCCATTTTGTAAATGAGGAGGCTGTGATTTGCTCAGATCTAAAGCAGGATTTGAACTCCATGGCCAGCCCTCTGTTCACTGTGCCGCCTGATGGAAAATGCACTGAGAAGAGCTTCCAAAGGCCTGGGTTTGAGTATTATTCTGCCACTTAGTGACCGTGGACCCTTACTGAGTCACTGCCCCCTCTCTGAGCCTCTGTTTCTGTGACCCGGATCAGGCAACTTGTCATCTCTTTGCCTCGATTTTAAAATGGGGATTATCAGAGCACCTCACCCACGGAGTTTTGTGAGGATCCAATTAGCTCAGTTTCTTCGTTTGTAAAAGGAGAGGATGGGGCCGGTTCCTGCCAACACTCTGGTCATGCAGACCATGCTGCCATGCTGGAAAGAGCTGTGTGACCTCCATTGACCACTCTGACCTTCAGCTGTCTTCTCTACGATTGGGGATGATGACTGACCCTAATGGGCTGGAGAAGCGTGAGCTTCTCTTGTTGGACTTCTCTCTGGGATTCCCCAGCGCTGGAGGCAGGGCTGCCCTTCTTTCTATGTTGTTGCTATTCGGTCATTGCAGTCGGTCCGACTCTCCCGGATCCCATCTGGGCCAGGTGCTCTGTGCACTACAGCACTACTTAGCCACCCCCTTCTTTTCTTACGAGAATAAAAGAAAACGGCATCCAGTATTGTTTTGTTGTTCGTCTTTTGTTCTCGAAGAAAACCATGAGTTCAGGAAGATGGCGCCATGCCTGGCAAATGAATCCAATGTTGGATGTCTTCTTGACCAGGACCGGCCAGGAAAGGCTTCTAGCCCCCGCTCATAGTTGTGATCCTTTCACGTCCCGGCACTTCCTCGTACACAGCCCAAGTCTGTAGGATGAGATTTCCAGTTCCTTTCCCCTCAGTTTCTCCTCAGCCAAGATGGCAGACGATTCTGAAATCGAGAAACTTGGCTCCTCCCTAGGCTGTGATCATACAGGGAACACGCAAACCTGTGTTCTTTACCCAGGATGGCTATGATTTCCTCCCTTCCTGATCAAGAAGGGGAATGTTGGCTAGGACATATTGTGACTTTTTGGAAATGTGGCACAGGACAAGGAATTTCCACAGGGGCCGTGTCAATGCCGGCTCTGTTTGACTCACCTCGAGACTGCCAGGAGACCAGGGAGTTTTCTAGGCTTACTTGTTTGGCATCCTAGAAATCAGACTTGGACCATCCTACATGGAAAAAAATGACCAAAAGGAGATTTAATACAGTATAAATAGCATTAGAAGACATGGCAGACATGTCCCTGTTCAGGAGAGATGGATTTCCCAGAAAAGTCCCCTGCTCCTCAAACTTAAATCCAACTCAAATTAAATTGTTTTTCTTGAGATTCAAACTATTTTTGTGAATAATTCTTTCCAGCCTCGAATCCTTGTTTTCATGGACTTGGGTACATCTCAGGCACCCTTGGTACAAACATCAGGAAAGCTCTCAGGCTCGAGCCATCAGCTGGGTAGAAGCTTTCTGGTACTGGAGCCATTTTCTTTTGTGAAAGGAGTCAGGGGATGGGTGGGGGGAATCAGGGCCCAGAAACAACATTGGTAATAGCTCATGTTTAAATGGTGCTTTCAGATTGGCAAAGCATTTTGTACACACTGGGTCCTCATGAAACCCTGTGAGCTTGGAGCGCTTATGAACCCCATTTTATAGATGAGAAAACCAAGGCAGAAATAGTTAAGTTGCTTACGCTGGGTCACATAGCTAATTACTGTCAATGGTGGGATCCTGGGTCTTTAGCTTCCAGTCCTCTCATCTAGGAAGAAAGGAGCTGGGCTAGACCAGGGGTTTGAAGCTAGGCCTTATGGACTTGTTTTAAACAATATTTTGATAACTGTATTTTTATATAATTGATTTCCTTTGTAATTCTATATATTTTTTTCTATGCATTTAAAAACATGATTCTGCAAAGAGGTCAGTAGATTTCTCCACATGCCCAAGGAGTCTTGGACACAAACAAAATGAAATGATTTCATGTAGTTGAGTGGAAAGAGCTGAATTTGGAGTCACAGGACCTGGGTTTGAATCCCGGCTCTGCCATTTTGCCACCCGGGTGACTTTGGATTAATCATTTACAATGTCTGGGCCTTAGTTTCCTCATCTGTAAAATGAGAGAGTTAGGTAAGATGGACTCTGAGGTCCCTTTCTGTTTTTGGTCTAAGATCCCCTGCATATAATGCAGTACATATAATATGGGGCCACCTTGGATCACTGATAGAATACGCTTTTAGAGAGAAAGACAGAGACAGAGAGACAGAGACAGACAGAGAGGGGAAGAGAGAGAGAGAGAGAGAGAGAGAGAGAGAGAGAGAGAGAGAGAGACAGAGACAGAGAGACAGACAGAGAGGGGAAGAGAGAGAGACACACACACACACACACAGAGACAGACAGAGAGACAGAGAAAGACAGAGACAGAGAGGGGGAGAGAAAGACAGAGACAGACAGACAGAGAGGGAAAGAGAGAGACAGAGAGAGAGAGAGACAGATAGAGAGGGGAAGAGAGAGAGAGAGAGAGAGAGAGAGAGGCAGAGAGAGACACAGAGAGAGAAAGACAGAGACAGACAGAGAGGGGGAGAGAAGGACAGAGACAGGCAGACAGAGAGGGGAAGAGAGAGACAGACAGACAGACAGAGAGAAACAGAGACAGAGAGAGAGAGAAAGAGAGAGGACTTTGATAGAATGAAAAACTTCTTCCTTCTCTCCCTCCTTCCTTCCTTCTGAGTTAACATGTGTAGTATTTTGCAAACCTTAAAGCACTATTTAAATGTTAGCTACAATAATAAATAATAATAATAATGATAACTGGCATTTATGTGGCAATAAAGTCTGCAAAGCACTGTACATGTCATCTCATTTGAGCTTCACAACAACCCTGGTGGGTGTTACTATTATCCCCATTTTACAAATGATGAAACTGAGGCAGCGGAAGCTAAGTGACTTAGCCAAGATCACACAGCTACTAAGGGTCTGCAGCCAGATTCAAACCCAGGCCTTCCTACCTCCAGGTGCAGCACTTTCTCCATGGCACCATCGAGCTATTTGTTCATTTACTTACTGACTGATTTATTTGCTATTTTCTCTTCCACAGACTATTTTTGAGAGGAATTGTCACTCGGAAGATTGTGCAGCCGATCTGAAGCTTCAGGGCAGACTGCTGCTCTCTGGGTAGGTAGGCCCTACTTCTGGGTTAATCGTTTCCCTTGAGGGTGCTGGGGGTGGTCGGAGAGGTGGAGCTGGAGACCTGATGAGCAAAACTAAGGCAAGGGGGGCGGTGTAGATGGTGACATTTCTTCTGCAAAATCACTTTTCACTTTCTAAAAATGCTGCCTGGTTGGTCTCCCCCTCTGGACCCAGAGCACTGTGTCTGGGCCTTGTCACCTAACTGTGCCCTGGGCCTCACCTACTTCTCCCTTCCACGTTCACAATGCTTCTTCCTCTTTGTCCAAGGCTCCTCCCATTGACTGGGATGGAAAAGCATCTTTTGGGGGCCAGACCAGAAGCCAGGGAGGGATCTTTTATTTGCTCAGCATTTCCTTTCTCAGTCTCTGACTCTGCCTGGGCTAAAGGTGAGCTTGGCACATGCTTTCTGCTCCTTTATTTTCTGGTCTTTGGAGCTCTTTTCAGGCCCAAAGTGCTGAGTGTGAATTGTTTAAACCACAGCCCAGGGGGCTTCCTGTTTGACCTGATTCCTCCAGTGAGATTTTTAGCTCTGAGGCCAGGAAGAAGAGGCAAAAGGTCTCTTACCATATCCCAGTGAGCACCTTGTCAGCATTTTGAAAGGGATCTATTTATAACTGGGAAAGGGAGGCCTGCTGGCCCGTGGTGACATGCCGTAGTGTGGCTACCAGGAAGTGCACCCGGGAGCTTGGGCCCAAGGACCCTCAGTGGAAGGCTGGTGTCTGAGGAGCCTCAGGAAGCCCACACACGGGGCACAGATTTGGAGTCTACCATGTTGCTGCTGTCCCGGTTTGATGGCCCGTCCCCTAAGTAACAGGGGCGGGGTGGAGGCCTGGGCCCAGGAGAGTGTGTTGGCCAAGTTTAGTCACTACTTAAAATTCATGGAAGGGGTGTTGGGGCTGTCTATTGTTAGCAAGCATGACCTCATTTTATGGGAAACAAAGCCAAAGAAGGCGCTCATGAAGGATTTGAGTCTCGTGGCTGCCCATGTGGGCAGGTCCTTCCCCTCCCGGGCCTTGGCTTCCTCATCTCTCCATGAGAGGGTTAAATGAATTCGGGTCAGAATTTGTCTCCTCCAGCCACCTCATTTCTGAAGCAAGGCCTGGGAGATGAGGCCATGGTCTGCTGATCTTACTCACTGTCATTTTCATTGCTTTGCTCAGCTGATGTTTTTTTTTTCCTTTGAGGCCCATTCAGTCAAAGTTTCACATCCTCAAAGATGCTCCTCTAAAGCCCCTCACCTCCCATTTCCTCAGCTTCCTTAAATCTCAGGACCTACCTCAGCCGCACCAGGGATGGTCCCACATTGGGTCTCACTCACCGTTACTCACAGCTGTCCTACTTGGCCAGTTAGAGACTCTGGTGTTCTGCTATCTGACCCATTCCACATCTCGCTATGCTTACCCTCATTGAGACTCTCAGTATTTTCTCAGGTTGTCTCTGGTTTGATTTCACGTCTTTCCCTCTCTGGTCATGACCCTGTCATCAACCATTCCACTCCCTTGCCACCCTGTGCTCTTGATTCCTCGCCCCCGTGTCCTATACACACTTCTCTTATCCATGGATCACTTCCACCATCTACCTTCTCTGTTCCTGCTCATGAGTGGTTAAATGAAACTGCAGGTCTCACAACTGATTTGTGTTGTCCAACCTCCACTGGGCCCTTACTGCAGCAAGGCAGTCCTTTGATTGATGCCCTGATTGCCCCCAGAAGGTATTCCAAACCTTCTCTTCCATCTTCCAGCCTTCTACACTTCCCTCCCCCTTCTCTCTCAGCTGAAGACCTTGCCTCCTACTTTACTGAGAAAACTGGGGCCAACTGGCAGCTCCCTCTTCTTCCATTTTCTTGATCTTAACCCCCTTGGTACTGTCTCCCCCTCTTTCCTCTTCCACTTACTCCATCCCAGGTCTTTGACAAGGTGGGCCCTTCCTCTTGCCAGGGCCACATTCCCTACACTTGATCCCCTCCCCTCCCCTTTGTTCCAACAAATCCCGGACCCGTCCTCACTCCCTTTTTATCAAATCTACAACTTCTCCCTGTCATTTGTTTTTTCTGTTTTGCCTTCAAATGCCCCCATCTCCCCCGCCCGTAACAAAACTTCTCTAGGCCCTGCCCTCGCCCCAGTGCCTTTTCTCAGCTGAACTGGAAAGAGTTTGTTCACATCTCACTGCTCTTTTGTCTGTCACTCACTCCTCAACCCTTTTCAGTCTGGGGCATGACTTTATCACTGAAATGAAACTATTTTCTCCAAGGTTACTGATGATATCTCTTTTTCACGTTTACAGAGTTTTTAAATTTTTTATTGATATCTTTTGTTTTTACATCATGCAAGTTTCTCCCGCATCTCTCCTCTTTCTTCTCCCAGAGAGCCACCTCCTATAACGAATTAAAAGAAAATGAAATAGAAAAAGAAGGAAAAAAATCAACAAAATCTGTCAGCCCCTCGCAGTCCATATAATCAGTGTACCCATGGATCCTCAAACTCTGAAGAAGAGTGAGGGGGGGCATCTTCTCATAGCTCTTATTTGGGGCCAGATTCTTTGTAATTTCACAGCATTTATTTTTTGTTCAGTCGTTTGAGTCATGTCCGACACTTCATGACCCTATTTGGGGTTTTCTTGGCAGAGATACTAGAATGGTTTGCCATTTCCTCCTCCAGCTTATTTTACAAATGAGGAAACTGAGGCAAACAGGGTGAAGTGACTTGCCCAAGCTCATACAGCTAGGAAGTATCTGAGGCCACTCAGGAAGATGAGCCTTCCTTGCTCCAGGCCCAGCCCTCTATCCACTGTGCCACTGAGCTGCCTGTATTTATTTTTAATTTGCAATTTTAATTGCTTTGTGGTGGTTCCCTCCATTGACATTATTGTCACCACTGTGTGGATTGTTTTCATGGCTCTGCTTACTTCTCTCTGAGCCCATTCACTGAAGGGATTCCAGGCTCCTCTGTATTTATCATGTTTGGTATTTCTTACAGTGCAGCGATAGCCCGTCCAATTCACTTATTTCCCCAGTTGCTGGACATCTGCTTTGTTTTCACCTTTTTGCTGTTACCAAAAAGGTGCAAAAATAGTTTGGTGTATATGGGGCCTTTCTTTTTATCATCCTCCTTTGGGAATATGCTTCTTGGTGAAATCATGGTCCAGAGGTATGGCCCTCTTAGTCACTTTTTGTGCACAGTTACACATTATTTTTCCACCATGGTTGTCCTAATTCGTAGCCCAGCATTGCATCGGTATGCCCATCTTCCCACAATCCCTCCAACACTGACTGTTCCCATCTTTTGTCATCCAGTGATCTCTTAGTTGACAAACCTGATGATCCCTTCTAAGTCTCATCCTTCTCAGAGTCTCTGCTGGATGTGACCTGGTGACCACTCTCTCTTCCTCTCTGGACTTTAGGACAGTTTACTCTCCTGATACTCCTACCTATTTGACCACTTCTTCTCAGTTTCTTTTGCCTGTTCCCCATTTGTATCACACTCCTTAATTCTTGGTGTCCCATAAGGTTCTGTCTGGAGTCCTTTCTTCTCCCCCTACCCTCAATAGCCTCATCAGCTTCCATGGATTTAAATGTCATCTCTGCACATGACTGCCAGATCTATATCTCCAGCCTTAGTCTCTCCTGAGTGTCAGTCTCACACGATCATCCATCTATTAGATGTTTTCAGCTGGATATCTTTGTAGACATCTCACTCAGCATGTCCGTAGCTACACTCATTATTATTTCATTCCAGCCTTCCCCTCTTCCAAATCCTCCGATTTCATTTGAGGAGACTGCCATCTCTCCGGTGTTCTAGGTTCATGACCTAGGCGTTATCCTTGACCATCACTTGATCTCTTCCCACAATCCAACCAGTTGCCAAATATTACCATTTTAAACTTCACACTCTCTCCCACAGTTGCCATCTTAGTTCAAGCCCTCATCCCCTCTCATCTAATTATTGTCACAGCTTCCTAATTGGCCTCTGTGCCTCTAGTTTCTCCCCTGTCCACACCGTGCACCACACTGCTGCCAAAGCACAGATCTGACCATGTCACTCCCTGCTCATTCAACTCTGATGCCTCCCTAGTGCCTCTTGGATAAAATATGAATTCCCCTGTTTAGTTTTTAAAACCCTGTACAACCTGGCCTCAGCATGTTTGTTTTTTCTAGCTTCACTGGACATTACTCCTTCTCCTGCTATTCAGCCATAGTGGCCTTTTCTCTGTTTCTTACACATGACTCTCTGTATTTCCCATTTCCATGCCTTTGACCTGGGCATCCGCCATGCTGCCTGGAACGCACTCCCTCATTTCCTCTGCCTCTTTCTTTTTGACATGAGGCCAAGCACCATCTTTGCATGAATCCTTTCCCAAGTCCCCCAGCTGTTAGTGATCTCCTTTCCAAACTACCTTGTATGTAGCTACTTGGTATGTATTTGAGTTTGGTAACCTTTTGTGCTTTACATATTTACATATGTACTTGTCCTCACCATTAGAGGGAGTAGGAATTCTTTCATTGTTTGTATTTGGAGCCCCACTGCATCGGTGCCTGGTGCTTAGTAGGTGCTTAATCAGTACTTGCTGATGGATTGATCCAGTCTGTTGTTCCATCGGCATCTATCCCATGTTTAAAGAACCCCAGAGAGGCTACCAGTTTGGTCCTCTGTGGAGTGATTATGGAAAGATGTGACTGGAAATGATGGAGGATGAGAGGGTTGGAGCAGTGGGGACCCATGCTATCGCTAGGGGCACTGAAGCCTGTGAGATCACAGATCTGTTCAGCCCTCTCCCCTCCCCCAAATTGACTTAGCTAGACCTTCTGTATCTGTAGGACACGTGAAGCAATGGAACAGAAGCTCCTTGAGGGCAGGCCCTGCTTTCATTTTTGTCTCCACGTCTCCATGCCCAACAGAAACACCTGGCACATAGTACGCATTTGATGAGTGCTTGTTGTATTGGATTAGATTAAATTGATCCTGCCACGCTCTCGAGCTGCTGACACTGGACAGCGACTCTTTCCTTTGCTCCCCCTCTTGAACAGCGGCCTTAGAAGGGACCGTTTGTTCAAGGCAACAGCAGAATGTGGTCATTTTCATTACTTGGCATGAGTGCAAGCATGGATCCTTTCCTGTGCTGAAAGCATGAGGAAACATGTATGTTGTTTTCTTAATTATTCACCAAGGGACTTCAATGTCTCCGTGGAGTTGATCTCCATGACCTCAAGCAGCAAGGAGCTGCTGGGAGTGCTCCTGGGCTATCCTCAGAACCAGATTTTACTTTGTATCATGTCACATGCTAATTATTTGAACCTTGGGCTCACAGTGAGCCTGGCCAACCCTAGGAGATAACGTCTCTATATTAAGGAGTAGAAAGAGCTGTAGAAGTAATCCTGGAGATCTGGGAAACTTGATAAGGTCTGGCTATGACGTGCCATGAGTAATTCCTTCTAAAAGCATACGTTCCCATAGCCTATGACTTCATCAGTTGGGTATTCTCTCCACTAGTGCAGATCTCAGCTCTTCCATACCTTGGCTCCTATGTAATTTCTTCCAAAGACAGATTTTAAATCTCATGGGTATAAGGAGCCCCCAGGAGAGAAAATTCCCTCTACCAATCCAGATGCAACTCTGCAATTTACAAACTTAGTTGCCTAGAGCACTGAGAAATTAAGTGACTTGCCCAAGGTCACACAGTTAGTTTTCACCTGTAGTGGGACTTGAACCTAGGTCTTTTAGGTTTAAAGATTGGCTGTATACTATAGCATGCTGCTTCTGTAACTGCTTCTTTTCCATAAGTCGTCCATGAAAGATCCACTCAAAGTGGCTGACCAACACCGCCTTTCTGTGGTTCTTCAGCGCTGCACCCAGGCTTCTCGTTTTTTAATGTCCACTTTCTTTTTAAAAGGGGTTTTTTTGATGCTTTAAGAAAATAACTCAAGATCTGTGCCACTCTTCATCCCCCGTGACCACCTGTGAGCCTTCCCTTATAGCAGAGAAAGACAGTTCTGTCATGCAGGCTTGACACCTTGACTGTAATGTTCCAATTAATTAATCATCAATAGACATTCATTTTCTAAACACCTACTTTGTGCCATGTCCTGTTCTGGGTTCTAGAGATAGAAATCGAAAGAATGATACAATCCCTTTTCTCTCTCTCTCTCTCTCTCTCTCTCTCTCTCTCTCTCTCTCTCTCTCTCTCTTTTTAGGCAATTGGGGTTAAGTGATTGCCCAGGGTCACATAGCTAGTAAGTGCCAAGTGTTTGATCTGAGGCTGGATTTGAACTCAGGTACTCCCGACTTCAGGGCCAGTGCTCTATCCACTGTGCCACCTAGCTGCCCTCACAATCCTTTTCTTAAGAAGCCTGTGTTTTTCTAGGTAAACAATATGTCTACCCCATTTCTATAGGATAAAGAGAAGGTAATTTGGGAGGGCATGACAATTGGGGAGGGGAGGAAAGACTTTGACAGGAAGGTGGTGCTAAAGCTGTAGACCAAAGGACAGTGAGGCATCCAGGAAGTGAAGATGAGGATGGAGTGCATCCCAGGCATAGGGGACAACCAGTGCAAAGATGTGGAGGTGGGAGAAGAAAGTCACATGTGAGGGAGGAGCAGAGAAAAGGCCACGTGGCTGGACCATAGAGTGAAGGAGCGACTGCATGGACAATGAGGGCTTTGCCTCTTCAATAAAATGAGTCTCATTCCACCTCTTCCACCAGAGGAAAGTGGTGCATCTCTTCATCTCTTCATGGAGGCCAAGAATAGTCACACAGTATTTAGCTTTGTTTATTGTTCACCCTGTAGCAGTTCCTTCAAGTTTCCCCATGTTTCTCTTTCTAACTTATAGTCTTAGAGAGCTGTTGAAGGCACTTAGAGGTTAAGTGGTGCCCAAGATCCTGTGTTTGCCAGGGATAGAACTTGAACCCAGGCCCTCCTGACTCCAAAGTTGGCTCTCTGCTCACTCTATGTTTTCTTTTAAAATCATCTGGAAAATTAATCCTGTTATGCCACAGTCACCTATCATTTGAGCCAAAACTCTTGTTCCCAGAAAGATCCACCTGCCTTAGTCATTGGCTAAGTTGGCTCTGGATGACCTTCAGGTATTTCAGAAGACCTGGCCCACCTTCAGAGGACAAAGATCTAGTGTCCCTGAGAATATCTAGAGGAGTGTATTATGGGCACATTTGTATGATAGTTTTTGCTGGTCAGCTGTTCAGTCCTGTCTGACTCTTTGTGACCCCATGGACCATGGCATTCCAGGCCTGTCTGTCCTCCACCATCTCTTGGAGTCTGTCCATTGTTTCCATGATATTCTCCATCCATCTCCTCCTTGCCATCCACCTCTTCTTTTGCCTTCAATCTTTCCCAACATCAGGGTCTTTTCCAATGAGAACCATCTTCTCATTATGTGGCCAAAGTATTTAAGCTTCAGCTTCAGTATTTGTCTTTCCAGTGAATAGTCTGAATTAATTTCTTTAAGCATTGACTGATTTGATCTCCTTGCTGTCCAAGGGACTCTCAAAAGTCTTCTGTAGCACCACAATTCAAAAGTGTCAATTCCACAGTGCTCAGCTTTCCTTATAAGTCCAACTCTCACTGCCATACACTGCTACTAGAAAAAAAAAACCCTAGCTTTGACTATGCGGACCTTTGCCAGCAAGGTGACGTCTCTGCTTTTTACTGTGCTGTCCAGATTTGCCAGAGCTTTCCTTCCAAGGAGCAAGCATCTTTTAGTCTCAAGGCTGCAGTTGCTGTCTGCAGTGATCTTTAAGCCCAAGAATATAAAATCTGACACTGCCTCCATTTCTTCTCCCTCTGTTTGCCGGGAAGTGATGGGACTAGTTGCCGGGATCTTAGTTTTTTTTTATGTTAAGCTTCAAGCCAGCTTTTATGCTCTCTTCTTTCACCCTCATTAAGAGGCTTCTTAATTCCTCTTCACTTCCTGCCACCAGAGTGGTATCATCAGCGTATCTGAAATTGTTGATATTTCTCCTGGAAAGCTTAATTCCGGCTTTTGATTCCTCCAGGCTGGCACTTCACATGATGTACCCTGCACACAAGCTAAATAAATAAGGTGACAACATACAGTCTTATCATACTCTCTTTCCAATCTTAAGCCATGTTCCGTGTTGGGTTCTAACTGTTGCTTCTTGGCCCGTTTGGGTTCCTCAGGGAACAGAAATGATCTGGAACTCCCATCTTTGAAGACTTACCACATTTTGTTGTGATCCACACAGTCAAGAGCTTTCATGTAGTCAATGAAGTAGAAGTAGAGGTTTTTCTGGAGCTCCCTTGCTTTTTCTATAATCCAGTGGATATTGGCAATTTGGTTTTTAGTTTCTCTGCCTCTTCAAAAACCAGCCTGCTCTTCTGGTAGTTAGTTTGCATATTGCTGAAGCTAGCTTGCACAGCCTTAATGCATAACCTTGCTGGTGTATGAAATGCTTCCTAAGACCCACCTTGACTTCATTCTGCGGGACATCTGGCTCTAGATCAGTAACTATGCCATGGTGGTTATCAGGGATGTGAAGATCTTTCTCATATGTTGTGTGTGTGTGTGTGTGTGTGTGTGTGTGTGTGTGTGTTTTTGCCACCTCTTCTTAATCACTCTTGCTTCTATTAAATCGCTACCATTTTATTCCTTTTTTATGACCATTTTTACTTGAAACTTTCCCTTGATATCTCTGATTTTCTTGGAGAGCTCTTGTCTTTCCCCTTCTCTTGTTTCCTTCTGTTTCTTTGCATTGCTGATTTAAGAAAACCTCCTCCTCTCTCCTTGCTGTTCTCTGGAGTTCTCCCTTCAGTCGGGTATCTCTTTCCCTTTCTTTTCCCTTTTTTCCTCAGCTATTTGCACAGCCTCATTGGATGCCATTTTGTTCTTTTTCTTTGGGATGTTTTGTTGTTAACTCCTGTACAATATTGTGAACCTCTGTCCAGAGCTCTTCAGGCACTTTATCTACCAGATCTAATTCCTTAAATCTATCCATCGCCTCCGTTTCATATTCGTAAGGGATGTTATTTAGCTCGTACCTCTGTGGTCTGATGGTTTTCCCCACTTTCATCCATTGAAGTCTGAATTTGGGGAGAAGCAGCTCATGATCTGAGCCACGGTCAGCTCCGGGCTTGTTTTGACCTGCCTGTATAGAGCTTTCCCACCTTTGGCTGCAGTGTATGTAATCTGTCTGATGTCTGTATTGTCCATCTGGCGATGTCCATGTGGAGAGTTGCATTTTGGTGCTTGCTGTGACCAGCAAGTTATCTCTGCTTTACTTCACGTTGTGCTCCAAGGCCCAACTTGCCTGTTATTCCAATGATCTTGTGATTTCCTGCTTTAGCGTTCCTAGCCCCTATGACTGTATACCAGACGTCAACTCAATTCCAAGCATTTATTAAGTGCCTACTATGTGCAAGGCATGCATTAGGTGCTAAGAGGGATATAAAGACAAAAAGCAGGCTTACTCAGCCCTCAGGGGCTTACGTTCTCTTGTGAGCATCTCTTCTCCCACTCCCATGAATGTCCAGTGGTTTTTAGCTTGGGGGCATCTGACATTTGGACTTAAATCTGTGGTAGTGCCCCACAGAGAGCATGACTCCTGAGAGAATTGAAACCTATGAATCTGACCTCAGTGAGGAGACCCCAAAGGGTGGAGAAGAGACCCCTTGAAATAGAGTACTTTAAACACTGACTAGCTGTGTGACACTGGACAAGTCACTTAAACTTTCTGTGCCTCAGTGTTCTCATCTATAAAATAGGGATAATAATAGCACCTACCTTCCAGGATTTCTGTGAGGATCAAATGAAATATTATTTATACAGCTGTCTGCAAACCTTAAATCACTAGATAAGTGTTATTATTATTTTTATTATTTATATAATATTTTTATATTTTTTATATATAAAATGTTATGTATATAATTCACACTTATGCACAGTGCCTTGTTTCACTCATCTCTCCCAATGGCACTATGAAGTAGAGAGCGCAGTAGCAAAACCTCCATCTAACAGTTGAGGACACTAGGGCTTCGAGCAGGGATAGGGAACCTGTGGCCTGGAAGTCACATGTGGCCCTCTAGGTCCTTGGGTGTGGCCTTTTGGCTGAGTCTTTTATGAAGGGGATTTGTCCTGTGAAGTTTGGATTCAGTCCAAGGGCTACACTTGAGGACCTAGAGGGCCACATGTCGCCTCGAAGCTGCAGGTTCCCCACCTTTGGTTTAGAGGTGCTCCTCTGGCTTGTAAGGGGTGGAGCTAGAGCTCAGAGCCCTCCACCGTGCTAAGCATTACCTGAGTTCCTGATCATTTCAGGAGAGAGTCCCTTCGAGGCCAGTGTTTACACTCTCATGATTCCCATGACACAGGAGCCATAGGAAAGAGCATTTTCAGAAGCTTTGAGTTGGCATCTGTCAGAGCTGTGGTTGGAGCTAGCCAAGAGCAGCCCAGAAACAAGGAACCAGAAACCCAAGGGCAGGATGGTAAGGAAGGGGGGAGTCCTTTTTGTATACGGGGCATGGTTACTTGGAGGTCTTTTTACTTCCTTACCTCAAGGTTGCTTCTGCAGATTTAGAGTAGGAGTCAGCAGCAGAGCTAGCTCATTTGTGCAAAGACAAGAATATAAAACCGTGTCCCTTCCATCCTAAAGCCATGGTGTGTTTGGGATGTTGGCATGTTCTCCAGCTTTGTGCACCCAAGGCAAGTGCCTCAGCTGCCTCGTCCTCAGTGCAGTTCTGGTAGGAACAGGAGGCCCTTAGGGAAAACTTGTCCACTGCTGGTGGACAGTTAGGGAGGCAGGGAACCCCCAGCAGCTGGGGCTCCTCCGAATGGGTTGCCTCTGTCTCGGGGGAATGGAGGGAAAGAAAAGCAGCTGGAAGTAATTGTGTCCCTGGGCTTCATCGAGGAAATGGCACCTGAGAACAGGAAGTGATCAGTCCTGGAGCTATTTCATTCCCCCCCCCCCCCAGCACCCTGACCTCTGTCAGGCTGGTTATCTTTTAAAAGTCAGAGAACACATTAACTCCACATTAGGTCCTGAACCAGGGGGTTTAATGGGGCTGATTCTAGTCCTGAAATGACCACAGTCAGACTTTGTTGTATTCTAGGGGCGCCTGTGAAAAATGGACAAAAATCCCTCCCCTGTCTTTCTACTCTTAGATCAGAGGGTTTTTAAAAACAAAAGTAAACAAACTTTTTGTGTGTATGTCATGGACGCCTTTGGTAGCCTGGTGAAGCCTGTGGACCCCTTCCCAGAATGCTATTTTTAAATAATTGAAGAAAATGCTTCGTTTCAGTTAGAGGCTAGTGAAAAGAAAGGTGTGATTTATTTAGTTTTTCTCATCCAGGTTTAGAGACCCCCTGAAATCTATCCATAGATCTCTTTTGAGGGGGGGGTTCTATGGATTGTAGGTTAAGAACACTTGACTTAAAGTATGGTGGTTTCATAATGTGAGGCAAAGGACCTCAGGGGGTATTCCAAATGTCCTGGAAAAAAAGGAGGACAGCTCTTTTAGTGAATCTTTTCTGTTGTCTGTGTCTGTGAGGGTATAGTCTGCTGGGCCCAGAATTGAACAGGAGGAGCACAAACCCTTCAGGAAACTGTAGTCCTCTGAAGAACCCCAAACCTGCCCATGGCACAAAGGCCCATCTTTTTGATAGTATTATTCCTCCAATGATACAGTATGTCTCTGAGTCATGGGACAACTCCTATCTCCAAAGGACAGAAATTGATGATCACCCTTAGGGTGCTGGAGAAAGTTATAGTGGGCATAGGCAGGTTGCAACATGTCACCAATGAGAAATGGTGTAAAGGATGGCATTGGAGATATGTGGGGCTGGAAAAAAAATGGGACTGTCACAGTGCAAGAGACCACTCTTGGAAAGTCTGTTCTATTCGAATCTACACCATGTGAAGAGATTGATGGATATCCTCTCTCCCTTCCTTCCTTCCTTCCTTCCTTCCTTCCTTCCTTCCTTCCTTCCTTCCTTCCTTCCTTCCTTCCTTCCTTCCTTCCTCCCTTCCTTCCTTCCTTCCCTCCTTCCTTCCTTCCTTCCCTCCTTCCTTCCTTCTTCTCTCCCTCCCTTCCTTCCTTCTCTCCCTCCCTTCCTTCCTTCTCTCCCTCCCTTCCTTCCTTCTCTCCCTCCCTTCCTTCCTTCTCTCCCTCCCTCCCTCCATCTTTCCCTCCCTCCCTAGTGAAGGACTCTTGATGCCAAACAGAGAGAAGGGTTTCTATTTGATCCCAGAGGTAATGGGCGGGGAGGGGGGGTTTGGGGCGGGGGACATGGTCAGATGTGTGCTTTGGGAACATCACTTTGGCAGCTGTGCAGAGGATGTATTGAAGGGAGGAGGGATTTGAGCCAGGCAAAGCCATTATGAGCCTGTTACAATATATGGCACAAGAGGTTTGGTTCTTTAATAAAAAAAAAAAACCCAAAGCCAAACCAAACTGCCCCTGCTGTTGTACTGGGCCCAGGCTTGGCTCTTGAATTGGCCTCAAGTTCTGATCCTCATAGGACTTTCCCTTTTGGCCCCAGATCGATGGTACCATGTCCAGCGACCTTGGGAAAATGTCTGCCTCTGTGTGGTAAGCCTCAGCCCAACATTGCCAGGGATCCCATTAGGAAAGAATGCAGGAATCTGTGCATACATGCCGCCAGCAGCCGGGTGCTCCAGGGAGCACCCTGCCCTGTGCAGTGCCTCCGCATTAGGGAAGCTCTCCACACCTGTCCCCGGCTGGGGATGACGGGCTGGGCGCTGACTCAGCACATTCTTTCCCGTGTAGGTTGGACCGAGTCTCTGCTCAGGGCTTGTGTTTGACAGTGAGCTTTTGGGCCTTTTCTCAGATGTTATATGACCCCCTATTATTACTGGGCTCTGTGGGAAGAGGAATAAGAGCTTATCAGCAAACCCGGAAAACTCTTCTCTTTGCCAGAATATTAGCCACAACATTTCAGCGCTGTCCTCCCTGCGTCTCATCAGGCCACCCCCAGCTTTGAAAAAGCAGCCTGTGATTGGTAGCAGCTGGTCTTTGACTTGAACAATTTCTGGAGCCGCGGAGGATAGGAACTATGTCTGTAATAGTGTATAGTCATAAAAGGAACACAGTGACATCCTGCAGGATGGAGTATTGGCAGCAAAGGTGGTGGAACTCACTGTTTGATGGAAGAACAGAAACAGGACTAGGGAGGGGCAACTGGGGCTTTGTCCCAGAGCATGCAAATTTATGTAGTGAGCACAAAAATTTAATACTTCTACTCCAGTAGAATAGAAGCAGCTGGATACCAAGAGGTTAACACCAAATCATATGATTTTTTTAAAGACTGGACCTATGATTTCATCAGTAGAGGGGAACTTTTGTTGAGAAAGTTCTGTTTACTAATGCAGGTCATCATTTGCCTTGCAACTTAGAGTCTTGGAGAGTTTCCTGAGGCACTGAAAGGTTAAGTAATTTGCCTCGAGTCACACCACCAGCATGTGTATGGATGGAATGGAATGAATTTATTATGTGCTAAGCATGGCAGGATACTTAGAAGAGCAAAGATCTAATTATGTTCTCACATTCTATTAGGAAAGACAACACCCCCACCCCCACCCCCGGGTGGGTCCTGCTGCAGGGCAGATGGAAAGGCCCTCCTCAAGCTCAGACAGGGGGCAGAGCCAGGTGCAGCCTTGACTCCTTTGATTACGAAGCCAGCACTCTGTGCTGGCCCAGGTTGTCTTTCTAGCCCCTCGCCTCCCTCCTCCCCCCAGCTGCCCGGGAGTTTTCACTTGTTTCTTTCCTAACTTTTCTGGGCCTCTCTACTTGTGTGTGCGTGCGTGTGTGTGCATGTACATATGGGTGCATGTATGCCTGGGTGTTTGTCTTTTCACATTAAGAAACCTGCCTCATCCAGCACTGAGCAGAGTGAGAATCTGTGATGAAAGTGAGATTCCTGAAACACACGGTTGTTTTAGTTTCCCCAAAGAAATCTTCTGCAGGACTTTCCTCTTTCCCTGCCCTCTCTGGCCCACTTCAGGCTGTCACACTGGCCGTCCCCAGGAGCACCTGTCCCCCATTTCTTCTGCTTCCCTCTCAGGCTTGCTGGTGCCCATCCCTACTCGTGGGACACAGGCATCTCTTTTTTCTCACCCTGCAGGGTAACTTACCCCGTTCTTTTGGTCTAGTGGCCCCGTGTGCTCCCTTACCCTGCCGTGCCAGTGACATTTCAGGGGCATCAGACACGTGGGAGGGGGAAGGGAGAGGCCTGGCAAGGGAGCAGGAGAGTTGATCCCTAGCTCCTCACCAGGCATGGTCTCCACCCAAGAACACAAGAGGCAGAGAACATTTTGGCCTTCATCATCTTCTTCTGAGCTTGGCAGAACAGCTGGTTCCCTTTTAAGGCAAAGGACTCAATGAAAAAGAGGGATGTTTTATTGGAGAGATCATAGGTTTAGAGCTGATGGTCACCTAGTACAGCTCCCTCCATTTACAGATAAGGAAACTGAGGCCCAGATAGTAGTAGTAGTAGTAGTGGTGGTGGTGGTGGTGGTAGTAGTAGCATTTATATAGCACTTTAAAACACTTTACAAATATTATCTCATTTGAGCCTCATAAACCCACAAGGTAGGTGCTAACATTATCTCCATTTTACAGATGAAGAAGCTGAGCCAGGCAGAGGTTAAGTGACTTGCCCAGGATCCCACAGTTGGTGCAAGTGTCTGGGGTGGGGTCTGAGCTCAGGCTGTCCTGACTGCAGGTCCAGGGCTCTCTCCACTGTGACGCCAGCCAACTCCCTAAGATCTCACTGTGAGACTTGTGGAGAGTGTCGCCCTTCCTCTTGAATGGAGCCGAAGGGGCTGGTGGGGCTTGTGAGAGTGCTTGTCAGCTTAAAGGGCCCGGTGTAGTTATGGTGAGAAGCTCTGGGGATCCAGCTTTTTTGCTTCTGATGCTTGGGACCATGTGACCTTGGACAAGTCCTTTCATTTTCTCACCCTCAGTTACCTCATCTGTACAATGAAGAGGTTGTATTGGATGGTTTCTATGGGCTTTTAGCTCTGGATCTTTGATCCTATTTTAAAAAATCCTTCTACGAGATCCCTGACAGGTAGTCATCCTTCTCCTTGAAGACATTTAGTGATGGGGAACTCACTACCTCCCCCAGACAGCCTTTTCTACTTTTTAAAAAAAATATGCTGTTGAATAGGTTGATAGGTCTTATTGAATTTTGCCTTATATTAAATTGAAATTGGTCTGGGGCAGCTAGGTGGTGCAGTGGGGGGCAGCTAGGTGGCACAGTGGATAGAGCACCAGCCCTGAAGTCAGGAGGACCTGAGTTCAAATCCGGCCTCAGACCAAACACTTGACACTTACTAGCTGTGTGACCCTGGGCAAGTCACTTGACCCCAATTGCCTTAAAAAAAACTAGGGGCAGCTAGGTGGTGCAGTGGATAGAGCACTGGCCCTGAAGTCAGAAGGACCTGAGTTCAAATCCAGCCTCACACCAAACACTTGGCACTTACTAGCTATGTGGCCTTGAGCAAGTCACTTAACCCCAATTGCCTAAAAAAAAAAATTGGTTGTGCGATCCTTTGTAAGTCACTTGGGCCTCAGTTTACTCATCTGTAAAATCAAGGAGATTGGGCTGGATGGCTTCTGGTATGAGTTCCATTTAGCTATCTTTCTGTCTGTCCATCTAGCTATCCATCCATTGATCTATAATCTTATCAGTCACACAATCTCTTGTGCCTCAGTTTCTTCAACTATAAAGTGAGGAGATGGGAATGAATGGTCTCTAAGGTCACTCTTATCATGAAGCATTTAAGAAGCATTTACTAAGTGCCAGGCACTGTGCCAAGCACTCAAGATATGGAGAAAAAGAAGACAGTTCCTGCCCACGAGGAGCTTACCTTCCTTCCCAGTTCTGAGTCTCTGATCCTAGGGCTAAGTTGATAATTTCTCCAGGCCTCAGTTTCTCTTATAAAATGAAGGGACGGGCTCTAAATCCACAATCCTAGGAGTTCTTCTGCTCACTACTTGTATGATCCTGGGCAAGATGATTAGTCTCTTGAGGCCTCAGTTTCCCCATATGTAAAAAATGAAAGGGCTGGGCTAGTGGGCTGCCTTCTGGCTCTCCCATCATATGATTATTTTGATAATTGCTTATAAGAGCTGCACTTTCAGTCACTCTGTTCTGGGAACATAGCTACACTCAAGCGTGAGGGCCCTCAGCTTTCCCCTCTGACAGTTTCATAGCATAAAAGGAAGGTTTCACATCCAGAAAAAAGATATTTTGTCTTTAAAAAAATTATGTTCTTTTTTTTTCCCTTTGGGTTTTTAGGTTAATTTGCTTTAACCCAGCTTGAGGGAGGGAAAAAAATGGATTTTGTCAAGCACAGTGATCAGTGATGATCTTACATTCTTTGGTTCCTTCGAGCAAACTGGGCTTTTTTGTTCCCATAAATGGGGAAAAATAGAGCCTCGTGTAGCTGTTTGGTGACCACTGCCCGTGTTGCTGACCTGGGGTTTGTTTCAATTGGGCCGCCTTCTCTGGGGTGCTTGGATTGTCCAGTGGGTGGCACGTTTCAGGGACCATTTGTACACTACCCCTGTGACCAGAGCATGTGCTTATGTCCCTGTGAGTGGTTTGGAGCTCAGAAATCCCCAGGCCCCCCCGGGGTTCTTTCCTCTTAATCCACTTCTTGCTGGGAGTGAACCAGATTCGTTCCAGATGCCTCTGATTTATCGATTCAGGAAACGGCTCAAATGAGGGAAGGCAAAGCCAAGACCTGGTGAGGATGGAATTCCTCTGTCAGCTGGGAACCAGCATCGTTCTTGGGGAGTGAATGTTGACATGACTCTTGGGGTGACAAGGAGAGAGACAGTCATTCGCTCTTGTCTTTTCAGGGGGGAGACGTGCCCAGAGACAAACGGGGTTCCTCCTGCAGTGCCCTGAGGGACTGGCACAATCAGCGTGGCAAAGGTCAAGGTCATGCTCGAAAAATGTAGGGGCTGCACAATGTGGGGGCACTTACTTGTTTTGTGTGCCTTTGGGGAAAGTCATTTATCATCTCTGCACTATCTATGTGCTGGTATCTCTGCTGTTTCCTCTTCTGAAAAAATGGGAACGATGTCAACTGCATTACCAACATCACAAGAGTATGTGAAGTCATCATCATCAGAGGGCATTTATTGGGCTCCTACTGTGTGCCAGGCACTGTGTTAAGTGATGGGGATGCAAAGGAAGATGACAAATATCACATCCCTGCCCTCAAGGAGCTCCCAGTCTCATGGGGGTGGTTCTGTTGTGCATGTCTGTAGTGAAAGCAGGAGATAATCCTGGAAGGAAGGCGTTGACATTAAGGTGGAAGGGAAAAAAGAACCACGTCAGAGTACTTTATGAATTTTAGAATTTTTTTTTTCACCAGATCTGTGATTGAGTCACTATAGGGCTTTCCCAGCACAGAAGCTCTACTTAAGCAATGTTGATCTCCAGCCCTTCTTAGATGCAGTTGTGGGAGACATCGAGTGATCAAGTAACTTGCCTTGGCTCACACAGCCAGCGTGTGTTCAGGATTTGAACCCAGGTCTTATCACCTCTGAGTCCTGCCCTTTATCTACCATACCTGATGCCAGGCCCTGTGACCTTGAGCAAGCCATTTCACTCCCTGTATGCCTCAGTCTCCTTATCTGTAAAGTGGAGATAATAAAATTTTACTGCCAACCACCTAGGGCTGTTGGGAAGACAATTCCTCAAAACACTTAGCACTTTGACCTATGATCGCTATTGCAAACCTTGTGTTATAACCCTTAGAACTGCAGAAATGTCACCCATTGCTCTTTGTTACTATTATTACAACTTGAGACGGCATTCACTTCTCTGGCTGCCTGAGTCCACTGTTGACTCAAGATGATGATGGGGATGGTAATAGTAGGTAGCATTTATGTAGCGCCTACTGTGTGCCAGGCACTGTGCTGCCAAGCTCTTGGTAATTATTATCTTATTTGAATCTCACATAACCCTGGGAGGTAGGTGCTTTTATTATCCTCATTTTACAGATGAGGAAACTGAGGCAGACAGCAATTAAGTGACTTGGCGGGCTTGCACAGTTGGCAAGTGTCTATAAGGCTGGATTTAAACTTGGGTCTTCCTAACTCCAGGCCAGATCCACTGCCATTTAGCTGCCTGCCTGGGACATAGTAAGTATTTACTAAATGCTTGTGTTTGTTGAATGACTACTAATTAAGGTATTTATAAGTCTCCAGTATTGACCCACTGCTTGAAATAAAGTGTGAATTCCTAATGCTGGCGTTCAAGTCCTCCCAGAGACTGGGATCTTTGGGCCTTCCTTGACTTCTCTTCTTGTGGGATCCTCTGTGGCTTTTCTGGCCCCCACAAATGGCCTCTTCTCCCCCACCCATTTTGCCTATCCTCGCCTATCCTCCTTGGCTTTGCTCGTATCATCTCGCCTGCCTGGAATTGTTTGTGCAAACAGCATCGGGGGCGTGAGATCCTGGAGCAAACTGAGGCTGGCGATGGACACTGAACACTCATGTTTTTATTAGCCATGGTGGGCACAAGATGAGGGTCAAAGGACAGCTCAGAACATTCCTTGAAGCAGAAGAGAAGATGCTGACATGGGAGGGAGTGAAATCTGAGCAGACTCTTTTTAGGATTTCTCTTTTCTACTGAAGAAAACACCAGCATACAGATAGTTAAGATGAGAGTCAAAGCCCAAGATAAGTGATGAGACAGCAAAAGAGCCCCCAGCCTTGGACACGCTACACCCCCATGGCAGCCATTCTTGGGTTTGCTTTGGGGGCGGTGGCAGGTGAGGGAGTGCGCGCTTCAAAGGAGCATCGAGCCGTGCAGGTGGCCAGCTCCCGTCCGTGCTCCCTGCCTCGCTGGGCCTCAGAGACTAGTTGTGGTCATGAGATGGCCACGCTCACCACTGGATGGGGCGAGAGGCAGCAAGGAGAGCAGGGGGCCCAGCGCTAACCATGCCGTTGTGAAGCTGTTGGCTTGGGCACATCTCTTCCATTCTCTGGCCTTCTGTTTTGTTGTTACCTGTTAAACGAGGAGAGCGTAGATAAAGAAGGCTGGACTAGATGGTCACTGGGCTCTATGACATTGCTGGTTAGTGGAGCTGTGGAGGGTGGGATGGGCAGAAGTCCCGACTTGTACTGAAGGGCTGCTCATAGATAGGCCAGTGACGTTGACTTTGATTCTGGGCAGAATTCTAGAACATGTTAACAGGGTGGTTTTTGAACATTCAGAAAGGAAGGCAGTGATCACCCAGAGCCAGCAAGGCTTCACCCAAAGCAGATTATTCTGGGTGACTTCATTTCCTTTTTCAGAAGGTTTACTGGTAGATGGAGGAATGCTGCAGACAGACTATATCTGTCTTTTAGTCGGTCTTTTACCAAAAGCTCTCATCAACAAGCCTTACCTTTGGAAGGGAGCTGGTGGCATAACAAACTCTCTCTCTCTGTCTCTGTCTCTCTTTCTCTCTCTGTCCCTGTTTCTCTTTCTCTCTCTGTCTCTCTGTTTCTCTGTCTCTCATTCTCTGTCTCTCTCTGTCTCTCTCCTCTCTCTCTCTCTCTCTCTCTGTCCCTGTTTTCTCTTTCTCTCTCTGTCTCTCTCTCTCTGTCTGTCTCTCTCTGTCTCTGTTTCTGTCTGTTTTTCTCCCTCTCCCTCTCTGTCTCTGTCTCTCTCCAGCCAGTAACGTTCAGGATCTTTAGGCTGGGAACAACAGGAGATTGGGCTGGCAGGAATCCGTGCACTCAACAGATGACTTGGCTCAAAGGAGAAAGAGACCTTTCCCGAGGGTCGTGCAAGTACAGGGTCTCTGGGGAAATTCCTAGCTCAGTGTTAATAGGCAAATTCATCACAAATGACTTCTATAAATAGAGGCCATAATTTCTCTGACTCCAGTGTGATTTGTTTGTGTGCTGGTTATCTGTGGACCCTGCTGGGAGGGGTCATCCCTGGAGTGGCCGCAGGGCAGTGGATTTTTGGGTCACGGGAACTCTCAAAGATAGCCTAGAGAGTTAGAGCAGGGCTGTGCTCTGACCTGGTGGAGGGAATATGTGCACTGATAAAATCGTAGCTCCCTGGAGGATTGAAGCATGCTTCTAAAGATACTGAAGCTTTCTGCAAATTGGGTGGAGTTAGATTCCCCTCCTTGGGCCCATCCAGACCCAAGGCCGTTCTGTCCTGCAAACTGCATATACAGGGGAAGAGGGAGCTATGGGAGAGAAGGGGAGCAAAGGAGCAGAGGGAGGGAAGGAGAGAGACAGACAGAGACAGACAGAAGCACAGTCAAGTGAGTTTAGGGCACACATGTGCCACTGTGTCCCATCAGAGTAATAAAAGTAGTAATAATAATAATCATTAATGTTAGAAAGAATAGCTACTCAATCTGCTTAACTAATGCTTTGCTTGGGGTTTTGGCACTTGAGCTGAACTTTGGAGAAAGCTACAAGGTTCTAAAAGCCAGGCCGGGGGGGGGCACAGCTTGTGCAAAGGCTTGGAGATGGAAACATTTTCTTACTTGGTCGTTTCTGAGGGAAACGACCGCTTCGGCCTGAATTGCCTTAGTTTTCTGCTTCACTTTGCTGGCATTTCCAGTGTTTAGCATTTAGAGTCCTTCCCGAGCTGGCCTCTTCCTTTGCAGTCTTCTTCTACCTTATGCACCCCCCACCCCATGCACTGTCCTTGCCGCCCCTCACCCCTGCTGCACCATCCTGTGACTCCATGACTTTGGATGCTCTGGGATGCTCCCCCCCTGCCACCTCACCTCTGCCTCCTGGACTTCCTGGCTTCCTTCCGGGCTTCCTTCTGCAAGAGACCTTTCTGGGCCCCCCCACCCCCTCCCGCTGTTGACTCTCCTATTGATCCTGACCGTATCTTTTGTGGGGCAGAGTATTTTGTATATTTTCTCTCCATTAGACCGGGGGCTCTGTGAGGGCAGGGACTGGTTTTGCCTTTCTAACACATAGCACATGGTAGGCACTTAATAAATGCTTGGAGTTTTGTAAATCTTGAAGTACTTGAAGCCACTCCAGGGTTTATTATGTGGGTTTATTATGATGACCTCATTAAGAGTTTTACATAAAACTAGAAACTTGGGCCCTAAATCTCATCCCCTCGACTTACTCTGTGACGTTCCTTCTGACTTTTGCCCACACTGTGCATTAGATTCTCTAGAGAGGGTCATGGGACCGTGGATTTAGAGCTACACAGAAGGGACCTCAGTTATCACCAAGTTTTCCCTACTCATTTTACAGATGAGGTAACTGAGGCCTGGAGAGATGAAGTGATTACCCATGGTCACGTGGAAAGGGAGTCACATAAAAGGAGTCCATATTAACATCTGGTTTTTATGTCATGGGGTCATGAAAGTGTGGAGTCTGGAGAGGAGGTTTGGAAAGTGTCCTGAGATATGGAGCGAGGTCTGGATAGAGTCGGCCTGAGAGAAAGCAGATGGAGTGTTGGCTTTGGCATCAGAAGCCCCAGGCTCCAGTCACACCTGTGGTACTTAGTGATGGCCTGATCATCAGCAACCTCTCTCTGCCTCAGTTTCCTCTTGTGTATAGTGGAGATTTAAATACTTCTGAAATTTACCTTTTCTGTAGAAATAGACAACTCCAACCTCATGTCAGAATGTGTGTGGGAGAAACAAAACTCTAGTTCATTGGGTTGAATGGGAGTATTTAGAGGTTTTCCTCAAATTTTGTGATGGGAACAATTATTGTGAGTCCATCTAAAGCTATGGATTTGCTTGAGAGCAGTGAGATTGAATGAATATACTGTTTGTGCTCATGGACACTTTCCAAAGGCTGTTGGTGGGACCCAACCACACCGGTGCTCCTCTCCTCATGGCGACCATGCGTGGAGCCCCATCTCCACCTCCCAGGATTCCTAACCTCATCGTCTTTGGAGGTTTCTTGGTAATTTTTTCTTAATTGGCCGCTCTGTTTTCTTTCATGTTCTTGCTTAGCGAAACATTCCGGACACTCGCCCCGATTGCTAGAAATGCCCTAATCAGGAAATTTCAAACGCTTTCCCAGCAGTGAAGATTAAAGATAGATTCTAAATATTTTGACATTTCACTGCGGGAGATGATGACCCAAAGTGAAAGGCAGCTGTTAACGACAGTGAGCTAAGAAAGTTAAACAAATACGGCTTCATCCACTTCCTGTAGACTGGGGAGAACTCTCAGAGCTTGGGCCTTATGGCAGGCTCAGGGGCTCTCTGTGAACAGAGGCTGGCTCCCGCCCCCAGCCATTTTGGTCACTTTTCATTTCTCCAAGAGCCGTGGCTGGGAGATGAGGATTCCCGAGTTCTAATCCTGCTCCAACACTCTCTGTTTCATCGTTGGGCGAGGAGGTTGGCGAGCTCCCTTCCAGGTCTCAGGCCTTGGATCTTACCACTGGAGGCTCAGTATGTATAGGCATGGTATCTCATGGTAACCCAAAAGGAAAATGTGATCTTATAATAATAGTAATAGCTAGCATTTATATAAGACTTGAAGGCTAAAAAGTGCTTTATGCATAATTTACTATTTGATTCTCATAAGAACCCTTGGAGGTAGGTGCTATTATTATCCCCATTTTAATTTTTTTTTAAATTAAAAAATTTTTTTTAATATAAATTTATTTATTTTTAGTTTTCAACATTCACTCCCACAAGTTTTTGAATTTCAAATTTTCACCCCAACTCCCCCCTTCCCCCATCCCAAGATGGCATGCATTCTGCATATTCCTTCCCCTAGTCTGTCCTCTCTTCTATCTCTCTCCCCTTCTCTTATCCCCTTCCCCTTCTATTTTCCTATACGGCAGGTATTATCCCCATTTTATAGATGAGGAAACTGAGATACAGAGAGGTGAGTGACCCTGTGTGCCCCTGGTCATACATAAATGTCTGAGGGAAGATTTAAATTCAGATCTTCCTGGTTCCATTTCCAGTGTTCTATGTACTGTGCCCCCATATCTTTGAGAGGAAGACAGGATCCAGGAGGACAGAGATCAGCCCACTATACTCTGCCCTGGGCAAGCCACACCTGGAATACCCAGTTTAGTTCTGACGTTTTCAGAGTAGGAAGGACACTGATAGGCTGCAGAACCTGGGGAGGGGGCCAGTCCAGATGCAGAAGGGCCGTGGGGGTCAGTTGGAGGGGGCGATGATTAGCCTGGGGAAGAGAAGCCTGAGCCATACGGAATGAATGATGGTTGTCGTCAAGATTTTGGAGAACTACTGTGTGGAAGAAGGTGAAGACTCATCTGCGTCTTCCCTAAAGGCAGAGCTAGGTGGTGCAGTGGATAGAGCGCTGAAACTAGAATCAGGAAGACCTGAGTTAAAATCTGGCCTCAGACGCTAGCTGTGGGACCCTGGGCAAGTCATTTAACCGCCATTTGCTCAGTAGCGAATAATGGTACCTACCTCCCAGGGTTGTTGTGAGGATCAAGTAAGATAATCATTGTAAAGAGCTTAGCACAAGTATCTGGCCATAGTAAGTGCGATAAAAATGTCATTCACTCATTTCTGACTCTTAGTGACCCTGTCTGGAGTTATCTTGGTGAAGATATAGGAGTGGTTTGCCATTTCTTTCTCCAGCTCATTTACAGATGAGGAAACTGTGGCAAACAAGGTTAAGTGACTTGCCCAGGGTTTCACAACTATTACGTGTCTGAGACCAGATTTGAACTCAGATCTTCCTGACTCCAGATCTGATGCTGTCTCCATTGCACCACCTAGCTGCCCCATATAAATGTTAGCTATTATTATTGTTAGAAAGTGGAGAGACAGATTTAGCCTTGATCAGATGCTTTGTAACAAGTAAGGCCCCCAGAAGGAGTCGGATGACCACTTTGGAGTGGTAGAGAGGAAGTCCTTGTTCAGGTATGGGCTGGATCTCTAAGGTCCTTCCAAAGGAAATTTGGTGAAATTCCTTTCCCCTCTGAGCCTCAGTTTCCACATTTGAACACCGAGACACATGATGTTGTTTCATTCTCTCTCTCCCCAGCATGTAGCACCAGTGCCCAGGATATGGTAAGTGCTCCATAAATGCTCGTGGACTGATTAATTAATGGATATGATCAGACCATCTGGCCTCCATCATTCCCATTGCCTTGGGCATTCTGGGATTTAAAGGTATGGCTGTAAATGCGCTGGGAAATTAGGCTGAGCGCATTTCCTTGACTATTCCACAGTTTGCTTGGTTACTGGTTTTTAGTGTGATATGGCACTAACATTAGTATAATTCCATGACTTCAGGAACTCAGGAAATTCTCTTTGGGCATGTAAGAGGAAACTCCTTAGGGGTGGGGAGAGAACATGATAAATCAAAGAATTAGCTTCGATGTTATCCAAGTTCCCTTTTGGCTTTTAAGTGATATGGCCGTAATCAAGGTTCTTTTTGCAAAGCCAGGGGCACAATTTTACTTGTTTAAATTATTTCTGAGTTTTACTTGTGTCTTTGCTGTTGAGATACAATTTTGGTTAAAAAAATAATCACCTTTCCAAGTAGAAGGTGAGGGCTTCATGGCCAGGCAGCTGATTGTCTCAAAGCAAGCTTCCAGTGAGGCCTTGGTGTGTTAGGACAGCTGAAAAGACTAGTGGAATCGTAAAATGCATTGAAAATGGCAGAGAGTAAGGGCAGCTAGGTGGTGTGCAGTGGATAGAGCACTGGCCCTAGATTCAGGAGGACCTAAGCTCAAATTTGGCCTCAGACATATGTCACTTACTAGCTGTGTGACCCTGGACAAGTCACTTAACCCCATTACCTAACCAAAAAATAAAGAAAAAGAAAGAAAAAAAAAACAGCAGACAGTGTCAAGAGATACCTTTAGGGTTGTGCTCATGGAACACTTCCTAAAATTTGGAGGCAGCTAAAAGTACAGGGAAGTAGCTGGTTCCCATCTTCTCCCCACTGGAGGTCTGCAGGCCAAGATTGGGTGGCCACTTGTTAGAAGCATCTTAGAGGGGATTCTTGGTCAGGGCTGGGCCGCCACAGACTGCCTTCAAGGTCCCTCTTGGTTCCAACATTCTGTGGCTGCTTTGGTATCATCTTTGGTAGCAGAATTATGGGAAAACAAACACTTATTCCAATCCCCAATGATGTGATTTCCTCTAATATAGTGGGGGTGAAAAGGAAGGCTTCCCTCTGTTGCTCATTTGCTATGAGGCCGAGCAGTGTGGGTGTTGGTGACAGAATTCTGATACCTTCCCCTGCCAGTGTGAAGGATTGTTCTGGTTGTGTGGCAAAGTGGAGGTGGGATGGTCTCAGAGACAGGAAGGGCTGGGGCTCTCCCTCATAGGTCTAGGGTAAAGCTGGAAGGGTCCTCAGAAGCCACCAGGTCTAATTCCCTTATTTTACAGAAGAGGAAACTGAGTCTCCTTGAGGTGAAAGGACAGGCCAAGGTCACACAGGAGTGGAATTTGAACTCAGACCCTGGAGTCAGTGCTCTTTCTAACATACTATACTTAAAGCTATTGAAACCGAAAAGAGGCCCAAGATTTTTGGGACATTGGGTACGTGTCACTTTGGCCAGGTCTCTAGGCAGCTGAGAGAGTCCACTGCTGATGCGCTCTGGCAGGGGGCGTTTTGTATCCCAGTGAAGTCCCAGGTGTAGACCCCCACTTCTCTCTCACCCCCCAACCCCAGAGCTCATGGGGTCACATACCCAGAGCCCCTTTATTTTACTGATGAAGAAAGAAAGGCCCAGAGGGGGAGGTGGCTTGGTAAGGTAACACAGGCAGGTAGAGGTAGAGCTGGGATTCTGATGTAGCTTCTAGGGGCAATCCAGTGATTTTAACTACCTCCCACTGCCTGATAACCACAGTTATCAGCAATGGTCTGAGCAGAAGGACTTTATTGCTGTCATAGGTGATGACCACACACTTGACCTCTTTCTGTAATTAGGTCCTCCAGGTCTGGACCAGATTTTTCACTGGGACAGGAAATGCCCTATGACAAGGCAGACTTTTGCTTGATTTTCAACATCTGATCTTAGAGGGATGAATTGACCCCTGAGGGGAAGTGACTGGTCCAGGGTCATACAACCAGTACATGTCAGAGGCAGGACTGGTCCTTTCAGAGCCCAAGACCAGCTCTTCTATTCACTATACCACACTGCCTTTCAATTTGGCCTTTAATACACTCAAGAATATTGTGAGAGACACTTCTTATGCAACCGAGCTATGGTGCTTCTCCCATCAAGAGAAGAACAACAGTGGAATGGATGAAACTCTTTGGGGGAGAAAATCGGTTGACAAAGAGTTCCGTTCTTCTTCTACAAACAAGCTGGCCCCCTGGGCCATGTTGGCCAGGAGCAGGGCCTGCTTGTTTGAAGCCTCTAGGAATGTTTGCTGAGAGGCTGTCCTTCACAGGGGCCGCTGTTATTTCTAGATTAGATGACAGGGGGCCGCTCAGGGCAGCGCTTCCTGAGGGCGTTGCAGTGGAAGAGAATTCCAACTTGAAAGGCCATTGTGTCCAGCCCTGCCTTGGCTTGGGCTGGCGCTGTGGCTGCAGCTGGTGCTGGGAGTGAAGCTGGGGTGTATGAACCAATGGGGCTTTTGGTCTCTGCACACAGTGCTCATAACTCTACGGTCCTGGAGACCTGAGGGTGATTCTTGGCTCTCGCATTAATGGATTGCACCATGGAGAAGTCACTTTAACTCCTGACCTGGCTTTTCTAGGTGGCTCAGTGGATAGAGCCCTGGGCCTAAAGTCAGAAAGACCTGATTTCAAATCTGGCCTCAGACACTTACTAAGTGACCCTGAGTAGTCACTTAACCTTTGTCTCAGTTTTTCCAACTGTAAAATGGGGATCATGATAGCACCTACCTTCCAGGATCAAATGAGATAGTGTTTGTAAAGTGCTTACTTAGTACAGTTGCTAACGAAATGCCTTCTTTTCTTCCTTTTTCAATTTCATCTCCTCCTCTCCCTTTTTCTTCTCTCCTCTCCTCCAATGAAAAAACCTTGATATTAAATATCAGCGGTGATACTTATTTGTGACTATTTACCTGTAAGTTGATTTCATCACACAAAGCACCATAACTCTATAGCAAACCTTGGAGATGTTGTGGGATTGGTTCCAGACCACTGCAATAAAGCAAGTCATACAAACTTTCTGGTTTCCCAGTGCATATAAAAGTTATGTTTGCACTATACTGTAACCTATTAAGTGTACAGTAGTGTTATGTCTTTAAAAATGTACATATCTTAATTGAAAATACTTTATTACTGACAAATGCTAACCATCATGTTAGCCTTCAGCAAGCCCTCACCTTTTTGCTGGTTGAATGTCTTACCTCAGAGTCCATGGTTGCTGATTGATTAGGGTAGTGGTTGCTGAAGGTGGGGGTGGCTGTGGCAATTTCTTAAAATAAGATAACAATGAAGTTTGCCACATTGACTCTTCCTTTAACTTGAACACTTGGAGGCCATTGTAGGGTTATTAATTGGCCTAATTTCGATATTGTTGTGTCTCAGGGACTAGGGAGGCCCAAGGCGGGTAGAACAGCGGGTTGGTGGAGTAGTCAGAACACACAAACATTTATCGATTAAGTACACTGTCTTCTATGGGCATGGTTTATGGTTTCCCAGATCACCATAATCGATATAATAATAATGGAAAAAGTTTGAAATATTATGAGAATTACTAAAATGTGACCCAGAGACAGGGTGTGAGCAAATGCTTTTGGAAAAATGGCGCTAATGGACTTGCTTAAGGCAGGGGTGGTCACCACAAACTTTCAATTTGTAAAAATCACACTATCTGCAAAGCATAATAAAGCAAAATGCAATAATGAGCTATGCCTGTGTAGAGTTGAGTCCCTTCTGCTAAATCCCCTTCAGCATTCTTTATTCATTCATTCTGATTTACTTCTCCTAGTCTGATTGTAGTTAGTGGGGATTCTATTCTTGCTCTGTTTTTTATTTGCTTTGCATTGCTTCATAAAGGGCTCTGCAGATTTCTTTGTATTCCTCATCGTTGTCATTCTTAATTACATTCCAGTACCCCATGACATCAATATACCACCATTTAGTTAATCATCACGCTATTTTTGGATATGTAGGCTGCTTTCAGGGTTTTAAAAAAAGACACACAATGCTGCTATGAAAATCTTTGAACAGAGAGCTCTTTTTTTGGGATACCACTTCAGGGGATGATCCTGAAAATGGAATTACTGTGTCAAAGGGTAAGACTATTTTTGTAACTTTTACTGTATACTGCCAGATTGCTCTCCAAAAAGGTCGACAAATTTGTCATTCTGCCATTAGGGAATGAGTGTTCCTGTTTTTCCACAGTCCTGCCAGCATTGACTTTTATTGCTGATAATAATTTTGACAGCTTGATGTGTGTGTGCTTGCATTTGAGTTTTAAAAAATTCATCTCTTTAAAAAAGTGGACGAAGGAATGCACTAGCATTGTAGTTAGAGACCCAGAGTTCAGATCCTGACTCTGTTTCTTATGATCTGGGTGACTTTGAAAAAAATCACTTCTCTCTGGGCCTGAGTTTCCTTCTTTGTAAAATGAGGTGGCTAGGTGGTGCAGTGGATGGACTGCTGGACCTGGAGTCAGGAAGACCTGAGTTTAAATGCAACCTCAGACACTAGCTGTGTGACCTTCATCAAATCCTTTAACCTCTGTTTGCCTCAGTTTCCTCAACAGTAAAATGAGGATAATAATAACACCAACCCCAGAGGGTTGTTGTGAGGGTTATATGAGATAATATTTATAAAATGCATTTAGCACAGTGCCTGGACACTGTATAAATACAAATGATGATATTTATTTGGGGGTTGGACTACATTGTGTCTGAGGTCTCTTCTACTGTAGGTCTAGGATACTATAATCCTATAATGGGGCTTTAGTTTTTCTCATCGTCAACATGAGAGGGCTGAAACAGATGCCCCTCTGAGGTTCTTCTCAGCTTTGTCATGCTATGATTCTTTGAATCCTTTAAATAGAATCACAACACCAGCAACAGCTGACATTTATATACTTAACTGATAAAGTGCTTCATATAAATTATCTTATTTGATCTGGGTAGAGAGAATTATCCCCATTACACAGATGAAGAAACTGTCAAGATGACTTTTCCAATGTCACTTAGCATAATTTGGAAGTAAGCTATTGTTTCTCAAGTCATGAGTCATTTATAGAACAAGTGTTTATTAAGCATATGCTATGTTCCAGACATCATTCTAGGGCTAGGACTTGATGAAAAGGAAATAGGCCCTGCCCTCAGGAAGCTTATATTATCCTGGGGGAGATGCATGTATGGAGATAAGTAAATGTGCCCTATATACAAAGTAAACATGTCACATGTACAAAGTAAGCACACCACTTATACAAAGTAAATGTGTCACATATACAAAGTAAACATGGCACACTTAGTGGCATATAGTAAACACATCATACATTCAAAGTAAATAGCAATTTTGGAGAGAGAGGATCCCTTCCTTAGCAATGGTGAGATCAGGGTGGGCCTCATGTAGGAGGTGGCACTTGACTTCTGCCTTGAAGGAAGATTCTAAGAAGTGGGGGTGAGAGGGCCATTCTGGGCATGAGGTATAGCCATGAGCAAAGGCCCTGCACCACCTAGGATGATGCCATTCTGTGATAGGATGACAGGCACTACTAATTCCTATAATTTCTACTCAAGTTCAAATTGAAAGAGTGTTCTCAAACCTCCTTGAGTGTGATGCCTTAAATCCCTGAGATGGGACAGAAATAGCCTTGAGTTCAGTTAAAATTAAATTAGCCTGCATAATAAATAACTGCTGCAATCACTCGGGGGTCAGGGTCCCACTTTCTTGGCGCTAACCCAGGGATTTGGAATTCTCTCCTAAGTTACAGATTTGGATCGGTTCAGGCCATCAGTGCTTTTACTTCCAAAGTAGGAAAGCCAGAGTTTTTAGGGGCGGATGGTTCTGGTTGCTTGTCCTCCATCTAAAACAACAGTGTGGGTGGACACCAGTAATTTCCCCATCTCCTTTCAGAGTCCCCATTTTCACCTGTAAAGCATCGCATGATTCCAACCACTCGTTATCATTCAGCAGGCCCATCTAAGAATGCATTAACCTTGTTTTTTTACCTTGCTTTTCCCCCCTCCTAGGGCAATATCCAGAAAAAAAAATAGAGCAGCATGAAATGAATAAATATGCATTTATGAAGCCCTTGTTTTATGTTTTGAACACCCTGCTAAGCATGGGTGATATGAATACAAAAATGAAACATTCTTTCCCTCAGGGAGCTTACATTCTAATGCAGAATCCCAAGAGGTGTATTAGAATCATGGAGACCCTCTGTCTGGGAGCAATGGAAGGGTTGATGTGATTATGGTGCCCAGAGTAAGAGGTGAATGAGGGGGGCACGGCTGGAACTGGTGGTGGCTAGCAGCAAGATGGTTGAGGCTGGGGTATGGCCCTGGTGAGATGTCCTGGGCTACTTGAATTTGCACTCATGCTCTCACCAGTAAGGAAGGCATGGCCCCAGAGTGGGAACTCCAAAGCTTGGTAGCTTAGCTTAAGCATAGGCATTATATCTGGAAGTCTGTTTCCAAGGGATGACAATGGCAGGCTGGGTGGCAAAAAGAAGGCCAGGATGAAGCCAAGGGACCAGTGACTGAGGCTGTGCCCAGAAGGCCAGCCTTGGGGTCCAGAGGGTCCAGGTGCAAGTCCTGCTTCTGACCCAGAGGTGATGGTAGACTATGTGACCAAGGCACCTCTCAGTGCTGAAGTCAACATTCTAAGACTGTAAGTTACTGCCCAGTCATTGGTCAATGCCAGCAAAGGGAGGTCCTGTACCTGGAGTTTCCTGTGTGGATGAAAGCACGAGCTTTCCACCTCCATTCACAAAATAATAATCACCGGTATTTATGTAGCACTTTAAGGTTTTAAAAGTGCTTTCCACATCAATCAATCAATATCGATTGATCAATAAACATTAAGTACCTACTATGGTCTAAGGCTCTGACTGTGCCAAGTGCTAGGGATGCATAAAGAGGCAAAAGATGCTCCCTTCTCTCCAGGAGTTCACAATCTTATTAATTAAGTATTAATTAATCTTACTTGGTGTAATGACTTCTGTGTATTTATTGGTGTCCACCTAAAAAGTATGGAATTACGAATTTTGACTGCAGGTCAGACGATCATCTCCTCATCATCACATTATTAATGATCATCATGTTTCAGTATTAAAACACTTTCATAATTACTTGTGATCCTGAGGGAGAGAGGCCTGGAGAGCACTTGGGAGCTTGGCTCAGTCTGTCCTTCTGCTTTCATGTGGGGGCGGGGAATCGGGAGCACTGAGCCGAGGGGCAGGAGCAGAGGGAGAAAGCATAGAATGCACAGTCAAGTTAACATTGGCATTTTTTTTTCTGAATAAGGACATCTTTCAGATTTCTTTATGTAAAGTTGAATTTGCATAATGAGAATTTACATAAAGCAAGACCTGCCTGCATGTCCAAGGCCCACTGCTTCTTCTGCCAGGAACCTTGCCGGTACACGCTAATGTCCTTCTATTTATAATTACAGCGTCGATGGAGAAACACCATACCTGGCCCTGGGGGCCGTGAAGAATCTTTCTCTTAATATTTCCATTTCCAACCTGGGGGACGACGCCTACGATGCCAATGTCTCCTTCAATGTTTCTCGAGAGCTGTTTTTCATCAACATGTGGCAGAAGGTAAGTCTGCACAGCCCCTGCTGTGGCCCAGCTCCATACCAAATCTTTGCCATCACAGAGCACGAGCCTTGATCTCCTCCCACGTGGATGTGTTTGGTCCCTTAGCAGGGGGATGACTTTGTTTCCCTACTTGGAAAGTGATGCAGATACGGCCAAAGATGATGTTAGCATTACTCACGGCAGCTGCTCTAGCTTGTCACAATTGCCCTTGGATTGAAAGGGAGGTTTCACTGAAGAATTAGACTAGCCAGGAATACAAAACCTTTTTTGGGGCTTTTAAACTCACACAGGGGAAAGCTGGATGGTTTAATGTGAGATGCCCCAGTATGAGAACCCGCAGCAGAGACAGGTGCAACATGGGAAGGATTGGAGGGTGTCTTCTGCCTTCCAGACTCCAGGGCAGCTGCCAACGTCTCCTAAGCAGGATGAGGACAGGCAAGGAAGGGAGAAGGAACTAGGTGGAGTGGATAGGGAGTCTTGGACTTGGAGTCAGAAAAACCTGGTTTCAAATCCTGCCTCAGAGACGTACTACCTGAGGGACTTTGGCAAGTCATTTGATTTTTCTGTGCCTCGGTTTCCTCATATACAAAAAGAAGAGGTTGGACTCAGTGGTCTTGAAAGTCCCTTCTGATCTAAGTCTGTGACCCCATGGATCAAGAGAATCCTTGGAACCTCGCATACACAGATCTGCGGGGATGGAAGGAAGAAGACAGTCCTAGGACAGGCTGCCACCTAGGGTTTGGGGTTCCATCGACCAAACTTGTACTGTGCCTCCCAGACATGAGGGCACCCTGGGGATGCTGAAGAGGGTCAGAGGATTAATAGCAAGAGACACGTTCTTGCCACATTGGCTGGGGAACTGGAAGTTTGTAGGAAGGATAATTCCCAATGTAGAAAATCACAGCCAAAAATGAGAGGGGCTGCCAGGTGGGAGAAGGGAGTATTTGTTTAGAGCTTAGATCGTCTTTCATAGAGAAGGCCAGGCTTGGGAAACTAGGAAGGCTTTTTGGATGACTGCCGGAAAGCAGAAGACCGTGTTGATGAATGCTTAGGGAAAATAGAATGGAAAGGTTCCTGCTCTGAATCAGAGCTGTTGAGTTCATAAAATGATGGGTTTGCAGCTCGAAGGGACCTGAAAGACCAGTCACTTGAACCTCTTCCTTTTGTAGAACAGGAAACTGAGGCCTATAGAGATAAAATGACTTGCTCCAAATGACACAGGTTGAGAGTGGGAGGGCTTGTTCCTGAACCCATGTCTAGCTAGCAATATGGCGGCCATTCCTCTGCATTGTCTCTGTAGTACCCTCACCCCCATCTATTGTCCTAGAGCCCTGCAGAGCACACAGGTTGGGGGTAAGTTTTAAGCTGCTCTGCTCCTTCCCCTTCTCTATCCCCCCCCACCGCCTTGCCTATCCCTTTTATATATTTGTATGTATTTATATATTTAAAAGCTGAAAAGGAAGAATTGTATTTTATTCCTTTTTAAAATCAAGGCTTATGTTGCAACTTTTAAAAAGTACCCTTTAAATAAATACACCCTGTGTGTATGTAAGGAGGAGGGTGGCAGGGTAAAAAAAAAAAAAAGGACTTAATGGGAGTTAATAGGAAAATTACCATGAAAGAAGCAGGTCCAATTATGGTGATGTCCTCTTCAAGGGGCCACTGCTGCTTTTCATTTTCTGTCAGTCTTCAAAGGGCCCAGACTTGACCCTAGTAGCCTGAGGAAGGATCCAGGCTCTTGTGGATCTGGACCAGGCCTCATTTGTAGCTCCCCTTAGCCTCTCCGGGCACCGCTTGGGTCAAGGGCTTCTTGGGAAATCGAGAGTCCAAGGCTCTTTCTCACAGTCTTGATGGATATGCTGACTTCCCTTCCCCTCCCCCCCTTTCCTGGTAGAGTCACCAGAGCCCCTGGGATTTTCCAAATGTAAATATTCTGTTTCCAGAAATTTAGCGCTTTGGGAAGGTGGTCAGCCTCCTTGCACACAGTTTTAACAATAATCAAAAAAAGTGTGAAGCATCTCTTAGTTAGATGAGTTAGTTAGAGAGATCCAGGAATTTGGGAGGTGGTACCCTTTCTGAGGTTTTATTGTAGCTATAATTGAAATATGTGGTATGGCGTTTTTTTTTGGTCTATAATTGCCAACGTTACTTTACTGTTTCTTAACTCTGGAGAAGTGAGGACCTGGATGGGGAGGGAGAGATTGAGTATGCAATATGGCGGCTTCTTGCTGGCTGGCTGCTTTGTCCTTTTACATGTGTGACCGGGGCTCTGAATTCAAAATGAAGCAGGGATCCCTAAGGCCCTCAGATGAAAGTGTGGCAAAGCACCCTCTTCCCTAATGACTTTTTGTAAACTGAGGCAAAATTTCCCATAGAGGTGTCCTATCTCAGGTTTCTTGCGTTTCTTAAGTTGTCTCTCTCTCTGTTCATACATCTATCCAATCAGCCATCCCTTTGCTCTCATATTTTGACCTTCCCCTCTTCCTGCAAGGATAGTAACAAAAGATAAATAAAAGACAGTGGCACCATGGTTCAAGTAGAGTATGAGCTGAGGCTGGGGGAAGATCCTACGGACAATGAAAAGGGTTCAGGTTGGGGATTAGGTTTGTTGTTTTTTTTTTTTAAAGCTTTGTTACGGGAAAGAAAGTGACCCAAGAAGGGACAAGAATGGCTAATGCCAGAGCCCTGGACTAGGAGGGAGATGCCTCAGCTAACTAATTTGTAAAATGAGATAATGGGGTAGGTAGCACGGCATATAGAACATCGGACCTGAGTTCAAATCCCCATCTCAGATACTAGCTGTGTGACCCTGGGCAAGTCACTTAACCCAGATTGCTTCCATCACCCCAATGAAGTAACAATGCAAGCCCTGTCTAATGCATGGAGTTGTGAGGAAAATGCTGTGTAAACTATGAAGCACTGTTGCCCTTAGTGCCAGTGCTAAAATTAGCTCCAATGTCTCCTGTCTGTAGCTTGCTTGTACCTAGATGTTTGCATATTTTCTCCTCCATTAGATTGTGAGTTCCTTGAAGGCAGGGACTGTCTTTTGCCATTCTTTGCACATAGTAGGTTCTTAATAATTGCTTGTTGATGACTGGACTGCTCAGATAAGAATGGAGTTAAAATCATTTGTCTCTTTCCTCTTCCTCCTGTCCCACCTGACCTCTTGACTTGAGTTAGATTTGTACATGGCGCCCTGATTGGGAATTCCTCTGACTCTACCCTCTTGGCCACATTGCCTTTTGTGGGAGTTTCCACAGAAAGCTGAGGCTTGGTTTGTTGACCTCTCAGACTTGTTTCCAGCCAGCCTTAGACTTCTCTGACTGCTCTTTGTCCTGGGTTAGGGCACTGGGGGAAGTTGTTGGGAAGGAAGCGCATCCCTGGGCCCCTCTGAGGAGAGCTGTGAGCTCCTTGTTAAACGCAGCCTGAAGCCTTCTTTTATAGGTTGTTAAGTATAAAATTGGCTTTTGGGGCTTTCAAGGCTTATTCTTTATGGCATAAGGAATGGAGAGGCAGGGACTTATTTCTCTTATAAAGTGAGTTATGGGTTTATCTGTCTTGGCTTCAGAAGGTCAATTTCCTTGTCTTTGGAGTTTCTTTTCACTTTCAAGAGAGACTATTCAAGATGGTGCCAGGAGAGAACTGGAGTTCAAGTTCTAATCCTAGTGGAAGGGGAGCCCTGTAAATATACATGTATATGTATATAATGTCTTACTTGGGAGTCTTTGTGTATCTATGTTCCAAAAGAGGGTTCCCCACACACTTTGTATCCAGCTGTTTGAGCACAATGGAATGTGATTAATGGATTTTGGAAAGAATGAAGGAAACAGCCGTTATTGTGTTTACTGTGTGCCAAGAAATGTGCTAAGCACTGGGGTTAGACATGTGGAGGTCTTTTGGACTCTCTCTAATGGAATAGCCACCTCATTTAGGTGAGTGGTAGCCGGGAAGGGGTATCATGGTTTCCAATGACAGTGGCCTTCTTGCTCTTCCTCTCTGGATTCTGGTCATCTTCTTTGGCTGTGGGCCATATCTGCAGTCCTCATCTCTGCCTCCTCTCAGCTCCCCTGGCTTCCTTGAAATCCCAGCTAAAAGTCCCTCCTTCTGTAGGAAGCCTTTCCTAATCCCCCGTAATCCTAGAGCCTTCCCTGAGATTAGCTTGGATTTACTCTGTTTATATCTTGTTTGCATGTTCCCTCTTCCATTAGACTGTGAGCTCCTTGAGGGCAGGGACTGTTTTTTGCTTTTCTTTGTGTCCCCAGCACTTAGCACAGTGCCTGGCACATAGTATGTGCTTAGTAAATGTTTACTGACTGACTGGAAAGGTACTGGATTGAGGATTGAGTGAGGCCCCAGAAGTGTAGGTTGGCATGCTCTATCCAGGAACAACAGAAGTACTGGTTTGATTATGGTTCAATAATTAACGATGGCAGCTTGGAGGTGGAGTATACTTGTGCAGTGTCAAGGTAGCTGTGAGAAGAAGGCTGAAGAGTAGAGTGAGGCATGGTTGGAGGCAGGCCTCCTTGTACCAGATGACTGAGGTAATGACCAGTCAGGACCCTGAGGCACGAGTTTCTGAAGGTGAAAGGGTTAAGTCCTCTGGGGCATGGTGTCTGGTCAGAGAAGTGGAGAATCCAAATAGGGGATCTTTCCAGTAAAGGAGGCACCCATAACTTAGTAGGTAAGTTTTAGAAAGTTGCCTGAGGCTTAGAGAGATTGGGAGACATTTATAGTCACACAGCTGACAAGCCTTGGAGGTTGGATCTGAACCCAGGTCTTCCAGACTCAAAGTCTAACCTGGCTAAGCTTCTGGCACTCCAGATTTTTTTCCACCTCTATCCCAGGAGCTTTCTCAGGCTGTAGACACCTTGACTTCTGTGCCGCCTTCTATGATTGGAGAGTTTCTCTCTCAAACCTCCAATTGAGAAAGTAACTGCGCCAGCAATGTTCACTTCTAACCTGGCTCAGTCTGGGGTTTCTGCATTCTTCCCCCTCCCCTCCATACCATCTTGCTTTTTAGCCTTTTTATAGATTTTCCTTTCTTCATTAGAATATAAGCTCTTTGAGGGCAGGGGCTGTCTTATATTTGTATCCCCAGCACTTAGCCTTATGCCTGACATCTATTAAGCATTTAATAAGTGTGTAATCAAATCCAGTCTCTCAATCCAGCATTCTTCTTCCTCTCCTTTTTCTCTCTCCCTCCCTCCCTCTTTCCCTCTCTTTCTTCCCTTCTCTTTCCACACCTACACACAAACACACATAGTGTACGTACATATAAAACCATATGTATGTATAGATGTAGAAAACTTGCAAACCTCAAAGCACTCTATACATGTAGTTATTTTATTGTCATTTATATTCAAGACAATGAATAAGCGTAGTGATGGATTATTTTCAGTTGAGAGAAAGCTGAGGTTGGGAGAGGTGGGCATTCCCAACATTCCATGTGGTCTTTCCTTTCTCTTCTGTGCTGTAGTGTTCCATAAGCCTTTGGTGTCTTTACCAGGGGCTTCCTGAATGGAGACAGTAAGGGCAAGGATCACCCTTGGTTTTTAACACACAGTTCTGTCCTTCACCTCGGCTGGCCTCTCGTCTCTCCCGCTGAACGGTCCATACTTAGCTTATGCCCATCTTCTTCCACTTGTCCTTGAAGTTTCTTCTTTAAAGCAAGATCCGAATGCTGTCATCTAGACTGGTGGGGACCACACTGGAAGGGCAAATTCCACTGGCAGGAAAACATCCCTGCAGCAAAGCCCCCAGGGTCCATTCTGGAATGAAAATGAACAAATAAGAAAGACCCTGACCCCTTCCCATGGCTGACCCTGATGGGGCAGGGACCCTGACCACTCCCTATGGCTGACCCTGATGGGGACAGGGGTGCAGACATCCATTTTAAATCATTCCTTGGTGGAATGCTTTATTGGAGCGGCTTTTCTTTAGATCTGTTTTATGGCTTTAGCTGGCTTTATGTTGCATCTGATGATCATAAGAATAGCTGACATTTATGACTAGTATAATAATATATCTTATAGCTTATAATAATAATAGCTGACAGAACATTTTGAAGTTTGCAAAATACTCTGTGTAGATTATCTCATTTGACCCTCGTCACAACCCAGTGAAATAGTTACAGTTATTGTCTCTATTTTACACATATGGAAACTGAGGTTGAGGTAAGTCATATGACCAGCCCAGAGTCTTCCTGGCTTTCTGTTCACCATACCAAGCTGTCTTTAAAACAAAGACTGAGGTGTTTTGGTTATTGTTGGTGGTGGTGTTAATTATAGCAGACACTTAAATTTTCATAGGTATCTTTCATTTTTACATCACTTAACATTTCTAAATGTATCCATCCCGTGGGGAAAATGGTTCAGCAAAAATAAAGAAGGAAAACAATTTGGCATTATATGCGATGCTCCATCATAACAACAACAGTGACAATAACAATGACGATAATCATAGCTAACGTCTCTGTAGTGCCTGTTATGTGCCAGGCTCTATGCTTACCATTTTACAAACATGACCTCGTTTGATCCTCACAATAACTGTGTTAGGAAGGTGCTATTATTATCCCCCTTTACAGATGAGGAAATTGAGGTAGGCAGAGGTTAAGTGACTTGCCCAGGGTCACAAAGCTAGTTTCTGAGGCTAGGTTTGGACTCGGGTCTTCCTGACTCCAGGCCCAGGCTCCAGGTAGAGGCAGACCTCCAGTACCAAGGCAGAGAGGTGGGAGGAGTGTGTATTCAAGGAGTAGGAAGGAGGGCAGGATTGCTGGATGGTGGAGTGGGTGGAGCAGAGAAGAGTTGAAGGATTGGGAAGGTAGCAGAGGGCCAAGCTGTGCAGGGCTTTTGGTGCTAAACAGGAGTTTGCAACTGATTCTGTGACCTTGGGCAAGTCGCTTAATGTCACTGGGCCTCAGTTTCCTCATCTGTGAAATGAGGGATTTGGACTAAATGGCCTCTAAGGGCCCTTCCAGCTCTAAACCTAGGAGAGGGAAGATTCGAATCCAGCTCTTTTCTGATGCCAAATTTAGGGCTTCTTAAAAAAAAAAAAACACCTGAATTTTGTGGGCCCTCCCCTGCTTTTAAAAGTGATGTGAACCAGAGCTGTGGAAGTAACTGTGGAGGATCAAGAAGATGTTTTCCATCAACTAGAGAACTTCAGAAGAAGGAACATGCAAAGCAGCTGGAAGACTACCTTCTGGGAGGGTGTGCTGGCAGCTGCCGGGTGGAGGTACTGGGAAAAACTGTTAGGCTTGGACTCAGGAAAACCCAAGGTTGAATCCTGCCTCAGACACTTGCTAGCTGTGTGATCATGGGTGAGGCATTTACTCTCTTCCAGCCTTACTTTACTCATTTGTAAGATTAACCGAGGCTTGAGGATGGCACTTGTGATTTCATCGGTGTTAGGGGAAGTCCTGGATGAGGAAAGTCTGCCGGCGAATGTTGGCACCTTCTCTGTGCCTCGGTCTTAGATGCCCAGGATAATGAGAAGTTAGCTGACTTACCCTGGCTCACACAGCCAGGGTGTGTCAGAGGTGGGACTTGAACCCAGGGCTTCTCATCTCCGAGCTGATTCCCTCTTTATGTGTACTACCCACCTCACGGGGTGGCCATTAGGATCCTGTGAGGTCACATTTGTTAAATGCTTTGCAAATGTTCAAGTCTCTCTAAATGTCAGTTACTATCACTGGCATCACCACCACCGTCATCTGCTAGAGGCAAATGACAATGCTTTCTTCCCCTTTCAGCTTTTTTGATATCGTGCATTTTGCTGTGACTCAGAGGGTGGGTTCTATCAGCCACCCTCTCCTCCAGGTCAAAGGTTCCTTTGTAACAACAAAAATAATAATAACAACATTGAGGCAAAAACCAGTGACCCTGAGACCTCGTCCACCAAGTCCGTGTGACATGGCATCCGAGGAGTTCCCACGTCTCTGCTGGAAGGAGGACAGTGTGTTACCTTATCTGTCTTCCAGGACCATTGCTGATTTCTTGGTTCTCAGAGATCCGTTTCCTTTTAGTGGTGTTTCCATGACACTGTTAGTCATTCATCTCCTTTTGGTTCTGTGTAAGTTGATATGAACCGCCCCAGGCGTCTTTGCCTTCCTCACCACTGTCTTTTCTCATGGCCCAGGAAGATTCCGTTACATTCATATGCCCCATTGTGTTCAGCCATTCACCCGTTCGTCCATCCACTCTGCTTCTAGCTCACAGATGGCAATGAATGATAAGAATAAAAGCCGACATTTATATGATGCCTACTGTGTGCCAGGTCTGTGCTAAGCACTTTGCGATTTTTATCTCATGTGATCCTGACAACAATCCTGAGAGGTGAGTGTTACGGTAATCCCCGTTTTACAGATCAGGAAACTGTGTAAGACAGAGTTGTCCAAGGTCACATGGCCAGTAAGTGTCTGAGGCCAGATTTTAACAGCTCTTCCTGACTCCCCAGATGCTATGTCTGCTGTACCACCCCAGAAAATATCAGACATCGGACGGAGGACTTTCATTGAATGGGGTCCGTGCTCTAGGAAACATGAGAGCAGAGTCAGGGGGTGGCAGAAGGAAAAGGGTACCCAAGGACCTCCCCAAAGCCCCAGTGTGGGAGCTCAGGAGTGGGCCTAAATCGCAGTGAAGTCATCTCAGGGAGGCCTTTTCCCCTCCTCCCAGTGACCGCCCAAAGCCTCATTCTCCCAAAGGCAGTTTTTAAAACAGACATTGCTCTGTGGTCCTTTCTAGCTCTGGAGTGAAATGTCAAATTTAAACTCTTTTTTTTTTTTGGCTCTGCTAACAGCTACTGCAGTAGTTACCCGAGAAGTTAGAAGTCTCTTTGGAGAAATCCAGTCCCCTAGTCTCAGTTTTCCTGATTCTGGACCTGTCAGGGCTGCCTCCTCAGTGCCAGGCTCTTAACTTGACATGAATGCATCTGTGACGTCATGCTGGGATGTGGTAGGGGGCCCCATTACACCCTCATCACAGACATGTGTGGAGTTGGCCGAGTTCCTGATGCAGAGACTGGAGTGACGCTGTCACTGGTTATGCTTTCTTATGGAACGGATTTAGTCACAAATGTGCTCTGCAGTCAGGCTGCTCTGAGGGCCTGGAGCACGGGGCCAGACAGCTCTTCCCCCCCTCCCCCAACCTGCAGAGGCATGGGAGTGCCTTCAAGCCCTTCCTCCGGGCTCAGGGTCCAAACAGTCGCCCCTTGAGAGCTGGAAAGGAACTTTGAGATGCCCTGGACCGAATCTTGTGACTTACCCAGGGTCACACAGGTAGTCAGGGGAGAGCTAGGACTCAAAGCAGGTCCTTAGACTCCAAACCCAGCTCCTTGTCCTGGGCTGTGTAGATGGACGGTCATACACTTAGCACTGGAAGAGACCTTGGAGGAGATAAGAAAACTGAGGGAGAAGGGCAGCAATGATACCTCACATTTCCACAACAACCAGTGAGTTAGGTACTGCTGTTACTCCCGTTTCACAGGTGAGGAAACTGAGGCAGGCGTGGTGATCTGACTTGCTCAGTCACCCAGCTCACAAGCATCCAAGGTGAGATTTTAACTTAGGCCTTCCTGATTCTAAGTCATGGCTTACTCAAGGTCATGCTCAAGGCCAGCCAACGGCTGAGCCTGGATTTGAACGACTTGACCTTGAGTCCAGTTGTGTGCACCACTGTGCTGTCTCTAAACACAAGAATAATAGCCATGCACATTCTCTTTGGACCCTCTGCTGTCCCTCTCCATGCACCTTCTTGCCAGCTTGTGGCCCTTAGACTCCTGGGAGATCTGTCTCCCCTATTCCATTAGGTTCCAGGATTTCTTGCGGATTTGACTGGTGACCAGGAAACATTGTTGGGGCCTGGCCTTTTTGATGATTCACCATTCCTCGATAGCATTCAGTTTTGTCCAAGTAATGCTTACGGGCTGGGCCCCAACACAATCTTCTTTTCCTTCTGCTTGGAATTGTCCCAATACCTTCTACTCCCCAGAATGTCTCCAGTGTCTTTTCTGACATTCGATAAAAGGAGAGGCTCCTGTGTGCCTCTGGGGGAAAGGATCATAGAGGAGAGCTGGAAGGGATGCTAGAAACCATAGGGTTCAACCTCTTCATTTTACACATAGGGAAACTGAGTCTCAGAGGTTAAATGGCTGGTCCAAGCCCACCACTCATTCTGCGAGCCTCCTTGCCTATGCCGATGTTTCTTCATGGGGCTTGGCACATAGAAGGTGCTTGATAAATGCTTGGTAATTCATTGATTAGTTCTCTCTGACAGCTTGCACTAAGACCCTCTTCTGACATCTTTGACTCTGTGAAGAAACCAGTGTTTCTTGGGTTAAACTGGCTAGATGCTGTCCATACAAGGCTCAATTTCACCTGGAAGTCTGCTCTAGGCCTCCCCAAAACTCTCTTCCCAGGGTAATCTCTGCTGTGGAGTCTTTGTGTCCCCGACATGATTCTGGAAAGTTGGCAGGAGGCTGGGATCTGGGTCTTTCTTTTCTGGAGTCAGTTTGTCCCTGGGTGAACTCAGTATAAAGATGAAACACGAAAGCTTGGAGTGCTCTCAGAAGAGGGAGGCCTGGAAAAGGAGTGGGAGGCGAAAACAGGCCTGGCATCACCCCAGACCATAGGCAGGCTTCCCAAGTGCCCACTGAATGGGAGGCAGTTGAGAGAAGGGAGCGACAGAATGATTCACAGCTCCTTCAGCGGAGGACTTTGATCCTCCAGTGCTGTGGGCCCACAAATGTCCAGGCATAAACCTCTGGAAGCTGCTCCAATATTATTAGAAAAAATCCAGGTCTTTCACTAGAGAAATAAATATCCCAGACTGTCAGGCTTGGAAGAGACCTCAGTGGTCCTCCTGGCCAGGCCAGGTCTGGATGGAGATCCCGTTTATATCACATCTGACAAGTTGGCATCCTGCCTCTGTTTGAAGACCTCCAGGTGCTGAGTGGGAGGGGTCAATGGCTTCCCAAGGCTTTCACTCCACCTTTGGACAGATTCAATTGTTAGGAGGTTTTTCTTAACTTTGAACCCAAAGTTCTGCTTTGCCAATGCCCCCCTGCTCCCAGTTCTGCCCTCAGGGGCCTAGCCGGACAAGCCTTATCCCTCCTTGGCAGGCTTGAATACAGCCATCATCCCGTCTGTCTCCCTCACCTCCCGCTGCCGACCCCTGGGTTTTCTCTACTCAGCACTAAACAGCACCAGTTCCTTTGACCTGTGTTCTTGCATATCTCATTCTCTCTCATCACCTTGGGCATCTTCCCCTGGACACGTCTCAGCTTCTTGATGGTTAAGTGCAGGATGTAGACCTCAATGTAATATTCCTAATGTGTTTGTATTAGGAGAGAAGACGGTGGCACCACCATTTCCCTCTGAGTACGTTAAGTCTCCCTTAATGTAGGAGCACGTGAAATAGGCTTTGTGGGCTTCCTGTCATGTCCTGCTGAGCCTGTCGAGACCCCCAGATCTATGTTCTAACCATTCTGCTCCCTTCTTACACTAGGGAAGTCGAGTTTTTTCTCCCTAAGAGTAAGATTTCACGATTTTTACTGTTCAGCGTTACCTCTTTAGAGCTAGCCTATTGTAGAGTGTTGATCTTTTGGGATCTCTTGGCATTTTCCCTGGCTGTCTCCTGTGCCTGGCATGTTCTCTCTCCTCAGCTCTACCTCCTGGCTCGCCAAGCTTCCTTCCTTTCCCTAAAATCCTACCTTCTGCAAGATCTTCTCCCATCCTCCTTGAGTGTGTGGGTGTGCAAGTGTGTGTGTGTAAATAACAAGGTAGCTTAAGGAGGCCCAAGTGAGTGATAACTGGGACAGTCCAGGAAGGTTTCACAAGGCAGTGCCTGAGCTGAGCCTGGCTTGGGTAGTAACAGCATGGCATTGTACACGAGAGGATTGGCCCTGGGGTCATCCCTCTGATAAATCCTCGTTATGTGACCGTGTGTGACTTGTTTAATCAGGGCCTTCCTTCAAATGGTCAGTTACAGAGCAGTCAATGACCTGCCAGGGTAGAGAGAGTTTTGATGTTGGAAATTCCCCATACCGATGAAATCACCGGCAAAAGTGGAAAAAAACCCGAGATGCAAATCTTTCTCTTTTTTCATTTGCCGTAAAATCTCCCCCAAAGGCGATTTTTCTTAGGGGCATAGTGAAATCCAATTCACAGTATGTTTTTCTCCAGGCTGGTAGTGAATATGACTGGCCTTCTGTGAAAGGTACATCCTGCCTCCAGGGCGGCTTTCTGATCAGCGGCAGGGCAGAATATTGGCTTTGGTGTTAGGAAACGGAGTTTCTTTGGCTTGGCTGGAAGGACACAGCCGCCTTTTTCTTTCGCATGAGGCCTCTGGAGTAAATAGGATAATGGGAGACAAGCATGTAGGCACTGAACTGTGAGGCCTCCATGGGTTAGGAGGCCACCCTTCACTTTGCTGCTAGCAGAGGATGCCGCCCCTTGGACTGGAGGGAAAGAATTCAGATTACCTCTCCTCAAAGGGAAGAAGGCGTGTTTTCCTTCAGCCAGCTAGTTCTTTCAGGCATCAGAAATTTCTTTTTTATGCCATTTTTCAGGGCAAGTGTTTGCCGAACTGAAGGCTGTTCCCTGCCCCAAAGCCACAGTCTGTGGATTCCGCAGCATAATTCCTCAGGGGCATATATGGGGCCTTTTCCCATTTCATGGGCTGTCTTCTGGAACCCCTCCCTTCGTAGGACTGGGAAGAACCCCCCCCAGTATCATCAGGGTCTTATGAAACACCTCCCTTGTTATTCCCTGTGTATTCTCTGTGTTTTAATGTATAGTACCTTGGGGGACAGCAAACTACATAAAAGGGAGGGCTATTATTTGGGGGCCACAATCGAAGTCAGTACTTCCTCATGTCTGCCAGGTGGCTGTAACTCCCAGGGGAAGCGAGTATAAAAGGAGTGAAAGTTGGACTTTTTTGGGTGTACATTACAAATCTCCCCAGGCTCTGAAGTGATTTTTCCCTTCCTTCTTGAGGAGGTGTGCTTATGGGTGGGATCTCACCATTTATCACAGAGTAAAAATTAGGTGACCATTTGGAGTTTGATTTTTTTACCACTCATAACTAATGCTCATTGAATTGAATTGCATTTTCTGGTTTATCCCATAGAGAACTTGCCTTGAGTACCCTGCATATGTGACCTTGGGAAAAACAATTCCCTTCTCTGGACCTCAGTTTCTTTATCTGTAAAGGGAGGAACTTAGACTAGAGGCCTCTAAAGTCCCTTCCGGCTTGAGAGCCAGGATCTTATGACCCCATGTCATGACCCAGAGTGTCCCCAAAGCTTAAAACTACACTGACTTTTGTGTATACACACACATACTCACACATGTGCATACAGCTATATATCTATCTATATCTGCCTATCTAGATCTGTATCTGTGTTATCTATCTATCCTATCAGTCTGCCTATCTACCTATCTATATTTATCTATCTAGATCTGCATCTATGTATCTGTTTGTCTATCTATTCTATCCTCCATCTATCTGTCTGTCTGTCTGTCTGTCTATCTGTCTATCTATCTACCTATCCTATCTGTTTTTCTCTCTCGTCTGTCTGTCTGTGTCTGTCTGTCTGTCTATCTATCTATCCTATCTCTGTTTTTCTCTCTCATCTGTCTGTCTGTGTGTGTCTGTCTGTCTGTCTCTATCTATCTATCTATCTATCTATCTATCTATCTATCTATCTATCTATCTATCTATCTATCCTATCTCTGTTTTTCTCTCTCATCTGTCTGTCTATCATCTATCTATCTATTTTTCTATCTATCTATCTATCTATCTATCTATCTATCTATCTATCCTATCTCTGTTTTTCTCTCTCGTCTGTCTGTCTGTCTGTCTGTCTGTCTATCTATGCTCTCTCTCTCTCTCTCATATATGTTGGTCTGTTTATCTCTGTCTATCTATGTATTTATCTGTCTCTCCTGTCTCTCTGTCTCTTCACATGTCTATCTTTCTCTCTCTTTTTTGATATACTTTCTATCTCTTCCATTGGCTTTCTGATCATAGATTCAGAGCTAGAAAGGACCTTGGAAGGCATCAAGTCTAGATGAGTAAACTGAGGGCTATAAAAAGGAAATGACTTGCCCAAGGTCACATCAGGAATGAGTAATGAGCAAGAATCCGAGCTTCTGGTCTCTGGCTCTAAATCCAGGACTGTTTAACCTGGAGAAAAGATGATTTGAGGTGGTGGGGAGGGAGATGGTAGACCAAGCTTGTTTTCTTCACATATTGGAAGGCTGTCATGTGCCAAGCCTTGAGCTGCTTGGCCATGGAGAGCAGAACCCATTGGAAGTTGCTGAGGGCTAATTTAGGCTGGATGTCAGAAACAGCTCCCTTACCATAAGAGCAGTCTAGTGGGCATTTTTTGTTTTGTTTTGTTTTTTGTTATTTTATTTTATTTTTTTTTGGCTAGGCAATGGGGTTAAGTGACTTGCCCAGGGTCACACAGCTAGTAAGTGTCAAGTGACTGAGGCTGGATTTGAACTCAGGTCCTCCTGACTTCAGGGCCGGTGCTCTATCCACTGTGCCACCTAGCTGCCCCATCCGGTGGGCATTTTTAAAGAATGCTGAATCACTCCTTCCATGGGCCAAGTGAGTTGGCATTTCCCACTTCTTCCTCCCCACACGAAATCTGGGAGCCCCAGACAGTCTGTCTGATTTCTGCCCTGCTATTCTGAACCCCAAGAAAGAATATTTGGCTTGGATTCAGCATCCTTTGTTCTCTGGGCCTTATTGCTGATGGACTGAGGATTCCATGAGACCAGGAATACGTCACAAGGGCACAGTTCATAGCAGTTCAGAGACTCAGCACGTTTTAGAAGCTGCAAGACACTGAGGTCCATCCCTTGTGCTCTTAGAGGCATATTAATGTAAACATATAAACTAGGCCTCCCCACTCACATATATATATATATATATATATATATATATATATATATATATATATATATATATATATATATATATATATATGTATGTATGTAGGAAAAGCATTTTGCAAACTTTTACATGTTTTGTAAATACTCACTACTATTATTATTGTTGTTATTGAAAAGCTTTGGGTATAAGGAAATTTTTGAGTGGCCAAGAGGCCTCTTACGGAAGGGCCTGCTGGCTCTTGGGGTACATGTGGGGTTCAGGGGCTTGAACCTGGGGACTCGGTGTTCTCACAAAGGCCGTGGTTGGCTTTCAGAGGAGCTGCTGGAGCCGGCTGCTTTCTGACCACAGCTGCCTGATGGTGAGGGGGTTTCCACAGCTGGAAACAGTTTTCCTAAGAAAATGCAGACTGTGTGAATCCCTGGCTTCCTTTAAGGCTCAGCTCAGGGGTCACCTCCTGCAGAATGCCGTCTCTTGTGCCTTTCCAGTTAATGTTCTCCCCATCCATTGCGTGGTGGCTGGGGCACTAGACTTATAGTCAAGAAGATCTCGGTTTGAATCATGCCTCAGACGCTTACTAGCTGTGTGACCCTGGGTGAGCCACTTAACCGCTGTCTGCCTCAGTTTCTCATCTGTAAAATAAAGGGGGTTGAACCTGATGGCTTATAAGATCCCTACCAACACCAAATCTATAATATTCCAAAGTCCATCTCATGTATATATATATCTGTATGTATGTGTGTGTATAATACGTGTCCATATTAATAGCTAATACTTATGTAGTACTGTAAAGTCTGCAAAGTACTTTGCAAGTATTATTTTTTTTGAAACTCAATAACTGTGGGAGGTAGGTGCTATTATTATCCCCATTTTACAGCTGAGGAAACTGAGGCAGACTGAGGTCAAGTGACTTGTCCAGGGTCCCATCATTATTAAGCATTTGAGACTGGATTCAAACTCAGGGCTTCCTGACTCTAGGAAGAATGCTTCTTCCCCTAGGCCATCTAGCTGCCTTGGACTTGTCTCTGTGAATGTTGCATCCCTCCTATGGAATGTAAACTCTTTGTGGAGTTTTTCATTTTATCTGTACCCTAGATGCCCTGTACTCTTAATAAAGGCTAATTGGATCAGGTTGGTGGGGGGAGGCTGTGACAAAGAAGCAACACTAGCATGATTCCTCCAGGAACATATACACCTTTCACCTTAAACACCTGTCCGATCCAGGAAGTCTCTAGGAAAGGTTTCCTAGGTACGGGCCATCCAGGATAAAGACCAAACAGAGTTTGCCCCAAGGACACGATAGACTCTGAAATGGTAGAGGAGACATTGGGTGGCTCTTCGCATCTACTCTACTCTTCCCTCTATCAGGGTTTGCTGGCTCAATCCGTCCATCCGTTAATCACCATTTATGAAGTACTCACCCTGTGTGGGGCTCAGGCCCTTCAGAGCAATAGAGGCAGATGCAGAAGGCACCCTGAAGGATGCTGCTGATAACTGTTCCAGAGAGCCATCCCTGCCCAGTCCTTTAATGCCCCTCCAGGGCCTAAGGGCTCAGGCATCTTCGAGCAGAGCCCCATGGGGCCAGGGTTTCCCAGTGGGACACAAGCACAGACTCACAGGGAAAACTTCCTCTTGTTACCAGACACCTCAGAGCTGCCCTGCTTTGCCATGAGGAGCCCTTGCTTGGCTGTCCTCCCCTGCTTTCCTGTAAGACACATAGCTCAATCACCACGGTGTAATGTGCCAGCCTGGGCTCTCCCTGCCTTGACCCATTGTCCACAGGCAGCCTCAGAGTGGAAAAGGATCTGCCCCTCTTGTGGGAGCTTGGGGAGGTGAGTGCTGCCTCCCTGGCCCCGAGGGTCAATTGCCCTGCCTTCCTGATGGTGGTAATGTTTCCTATGGAGTAGCAAACCCAGACCATTGCTGAGATCAAAGGGTGGGACTGGATGGATCTCTGTTTGGCAGCTTAACAGATTTTCTGGATTAGCAGCAAAAGAGACCGCCCCCCCCACTTTCTTTTTGCTCTCTTTGGAAGTTTGTTTCAGAATATTGAAGCTATCAAAGCATTCGCTGATGGGAAAAAAAGATGTGCAGGATCTCGGAGAACTGAGAATTAAGCTGAGGACTTATGTTGAAATGAAGCACTCATTGTTAAGCCTTCTCTGTTCCACTGATGAGAACTGGGGTGAGTGGGACGAGGCTTCAGTAGCTCTACCGGCTGGGGCCCATGATCTGCTTGAAAGTCACTGTTATTAGGGCTCTCTTTTTTATAGGGCCCCAGTATTTTCAAAGCACTTTCTGCAGCTGGTGGTACAGTGGAAAGAGCAAGGAGCTCGGAGTCTGGAAGATCCAAATTCAAATACAGCCTCAGGCTCTGACTAGTTATGTGACACTGGGCAAGTCACTTACCCTCTCTGGGCCTCAATTTCCTTAACTATGAAATGGGGATAATAGTAGCACCTACTGCCCAGGGTGGTTGTGAAGTTCCAGTGGCATATTTTTTGTAACGAACTTGGCAAACTTTAAAATGGTATATAAATGTTAGTTCTCCTTCTTCTACTCCTTTTCCTCCTCCTCCTCCCCTTCCTCCCCCTCTTCCCCTTCCTCCTCTTCCTCCCCCTCCTCCCCCTCCCCCTCCCCCTCCCCCAGGAAGTAGCTTCTGAGTGTCTATCATATGATATAATCTGATAGATGATATGACATATGATGCCAACCCCTACCTGAATCACAATACTCCACACTAATGGCCATCTGGCCTTTGCTTGACGAATTCCAGGATGGGGAACCTGTTACCTCCTGATGTAGCCTCTGCCACCTTTGCCAGGACTGTTATAAATGGTGGTCGGCTGTGGCCCACACAGTGCTGTGAGTGCCGTCTTTCAAGGAAATGTTAATAGCTGATAATAGCTAACATTTCTAGAATCCCTAGTCTATGCCAGGCACTGTGCTAAGTAAACACTTTACAATTATAATCTCATTTGAGCCTGACAACAACCCTGGGAGGTAGGTGCTATAATGACCCCCATTTTACAGATGAGGAAACTGAGGCAAACCGAAGTCAAGTGACTTGCTTAAGGTCACAGAACTAGTAAGTACCTGAGACCAGATTTGAACTCAGGTTTTTCAGACTCTAGGCCTGGCACTCTATCCATTGAACCACTTAGCAGGCTTTGGTGGGCTGATCTTGAAGCCAAACTATTATTCTTTACTTTGCATTTGTGGAAAAATAGACCTGAGATCCAAAGAACTAGTCAAAAATAATTTTTTAAAGAGAACCTCTTGGTAAATTGCTAATTATTTATTTTTGAATTTGAATGATTACTTCCAAATAGTTGAATAAAGGATCATCTCACTGTAGAGACTTCGGTGCTTTTCCCCTTAAAGCAGAGGTTCTTAGCCCTTTTTTGGGGTCATGAGGTTTCCGTGAAGCTCAGAAGAAGGTTTTCCAATGCAGAAAATGAAAAAAGCAAACATCCATGGCAGGGAGAGAAGGCTGCCTTCCCCTTCCTCCTCCTCAAAACCCGTCACGCTTGGCAAGCAGCCTCCTTCTTCACCTGTGTGTAAAGCCAGCCCGGCTCCTGCTGCTGGATGAAGAGGCAACTCGTGGCTGTCAGGCCTTTTATTTGAGAATGCTTTCTGGCGGGGAAGGTGGCCATTTAAACATCTCCAGACAGAACCAAGGATGGCGGGATGGACACGTCGGTTAGAGGCGCCTTGGGGCTCCCAATGGGGCGAGCTGCCTGGGAGCCAAGGGCAGGCGCAGCGTTTTCTGGGTTGCCGTTCCCATTCCTAAACCTTCCTTGGAGAAGCTTGGCCTCTTGGCCGTGGTCACATGATTGACTTCTGTTTCTTCTCTTTGCCTTTTGGATGGCTTCATTGTAATAGGTGAAGGTTGAATGTCCCCAACGTATCATTTTCTACTCATTAAAAATTCATCTCAAGCAACAATGATAATGATAACAATAATAATATCCAGCATTAAGTACTTTGCATCTATTCACTTATTGGATCCTCACAGCAGCTCTGAGATGTAGGTACAATTATTATCCCCATTTCACAGAAGAGGGAACTGAGGCAGAGAGAGGGTAAGTGACTTGCTCAGAGTCACACAGCTAAATGTCTGATTTGGTGTTGGAACTCATGATTTTCTGACTCCAAGGCCAACACTCCGGAAGTTAATGCCAAACTTCATGGCAAACTCTCTCTGGTGACCCTTCTTGGGAGCCTTTTCCAGCTCAATTGACAGCATCTGTGTTCTCTGAGAGCCCAAATGATTGGTTAATTGGCCCCAGGGCCCGAGGGGAGGCTGCCTTAGGGAGACAGAAACCATTTTTCTCCCAAAATCCAAGGTTGGAAATAAAAATTGTTGGAGGTGGGGATGGGGCTGACCATACTGGGCCGGGCTTTTCACACAGCCTAATGAAATCATGGAATCAGACGGGAAGTGGAAGTCTGATGCCAGTGGACGTTCCCCACCCCTTCCCCTTTAGAAACCAACTGCTGAGCATATTCTTCAGCAGGCCGTCTCTCCAGACTGAGGAATTGACTGTCATTGGTGAGCTATGGGGCACAGCCTGAGCGCCAGAGGGCCCCTGACCCTCTCTGGCCATGCTGCAGATGTACTGGCCTACCCAGGGGGTGAAGAAAAACCCTGCACTCCGTTTTCTCCTTTTTAGAGCAGGGAAGAAATTAGAAAACACCCAGCAGCCTAAACCAAAATCGGTTTCATGCTTTGACTTGGTGCATATGTGTTTCCTTCCTTAGCAGGAGAGCATAGGCCCTGCTCTGACAGGAGAAGGAGGCATGGTTCTGTCTGGCCTTGAATGGCCAGCAGAAGCATTTGCATAATGGACAGAGCTTGGATTGGGTTTTTTCTCCTATGATGCATTACTCATAGTGATACTATGATATCCTCTTTTGCAGAACGGAAATTAGGGGAAAGTGATGAGCTATTTTCCCCTTCTGATGACTGGGATCTCAGGTTGGATCAACAGGGACCCTTAGAGAGGCCTCTGTGCCTGTGTGTTGGGTAGTGGAAGACCAGGAGAGCTGGAAACTAGGTCCTACCTGGCTCCCTGGTGACTGTGTGACCCTGGACAAGTCACTTTCTCCTCTCAAGTCCTGCCTAGGATCTTGGGACCATAGAGTCATAGTTTTAGAGCTAGGAGGGACCTTGGAGGCTATCAGTTCACCCCCTTCCATTTTGCAGATGAGGAGACTGAGGACCATCAAATGATTTGCTCACATTCACATAGTCAATAAGTGTAAGAAATGGGGCTTGATCCCAGGTCTTCCTGCCTCCAAGGCTGTCTCTTCAGCCTCTGCACCATGCTGCCTGTCTGGTTTATGTGTATACATATAACACACACACACACACACACACACACACATACATTGTGTGTTATGTATGCCTCTCATTTCTGTAGTCACAGGCCAGGGCAGAGGAGCCTGTGTCCCTCATGGATGCATTTATCTTTAACCGGAGGATCCACACCCTGTCCTGTTAGGCTGTGTAACACTGTAACGTTTCCCAGGGGAGCATTTGGTATTTTCTATCAGGAAAGCAGCTGGGATTTTGGAAAAAGGCCCGAGGAAGGTTAGCAAAGAGGGTCCCTGCTTTTCCTGTTCTGAATCAGGATACCTCAGGGTCAAAGAGAGCTTCAGCAATCCAAACTGCTGAGAGCCATTGGGTAAAGAAGGGGTGCGGAGGGTTAGAGGATACTATTTAGAGCAAAAGGCTGGAAGCTCAAATAGTCAGTCAGTTAACAAGTGTTTATTAAGTGCCTTCTGTGTTCCAGGCACTGTGCTAAGTTCTGGGGAGACAAAGAAAGACAAGAGAGTCCCGGGTCTCAAGGAGGTCTCAGTCTGATGTGGGGGCAACGCGCCAATGTCTATGTACAGGCAAGTTATATGGGCTCCTTTGGAGTAGAAAGCTTTCCTGTGTGCTCCAAGGGGAGGAAGGGTTTGGGGGAAATAGCTCTGTGACAGAGAGGGCAGCATCAGGTCCTGCTCTCAGTGGAGTCGGGGGATGGCAAGGCAGGAGGCACAGCCCTCACAGGGTAGATGAACGGTGCACAGGAATGGTCGTTCAATGACTCAGAACTGAAGAGGCCCTGGAATGTCCTAGAATCCACGCTTGGATTCGCCTTTTCTGGCCATCTCAGCCACAGCAGCTGATGTTGGATGGGTGGGGAGTCTTCCCTCTCTAATCTGCCGTTTAGCTCTGAATCAGAGGAGTGAGCTTACTTTTCATCACATAGGGCACAGGCTGGGGGCCTTGGATGGATGGCCTTGAAAGCCATTTCCTTGGAATCCCGGAAAGCTCGTGCTGACAAGGGAGGACAATTGCTAGGTTGTCCCCGCTTCTAATTGCCCCCCACTCCTAGCACACACACCCCACCCCTAGCACACACACCCCACCCCTGATACCTCCCCACACCAATAGTCTAGAAAGATGTGAATGAAGATGGAGAATCTTCAGGATTTCATCTTCCTTTCTGATGGCTGTGGAATCAAACGCCCTTCTGAGGATGGACCAAAGATTAGTGTTGGTCACGGAGCCCGTCTGTATGTCAGGCAGCTCCCTGGGACTTGAGAGTAGCCTGACCCCATGCAAATAGCTCTGACCTTAAAGTTAGAGGACCTGGTCAAAATCTGCCTCTGCTTGCTAACTGTATAACCTTGGCTAAAATGGTCTAACCTCTGTAGGCCTCAGTTTCCTTATCTGTACAATTGGGGAAAGGGGCTGTTGGCCTGGATGGCCTAGGAGGTCCCTGCCAGGTCTGGATCTATGATCTCATTCATACAAAGACACTATCTCCATGGACCTCAGTTTCCCCCTTTATAAAATGAGGCATTTGGACTAAATGGTCTCTATGTTCTAGTTCTAGATTTGCCATCCCAATAATAACCTCAGAGGAGACATTTGTGTCGAGCTTTGCCATTTGCAAGGTCCTTGTCTTGGTGGTCTCATTGGAGTCCCCCCAAAATGATGTGAGGTAGGAGCCCCGAAAATTCTCCTCCTCCCTTGGCACATGAGGGAGCCAGGGCCCAGAGAGGCACTCGGGGTCACCCAACCAGAAAGTGTTGGAGAGCGGTGGAAACTCCAGAAATCAAGAGCTTGTCCTCTCCTGATTCCAAGACCACAGCTCCTTTCATGGGAATCCTGTTGTGAATTACTTTGTTCTGGAGTCTAAAGGGATAAGGAATATTCAATTGTAGAAAAAATATGGGCTGTAGAGTCAGGTGTTGTGAAGTCATTTTCAGTCATGTCCGACTCTTGGTGACCCCACTTGGGGTTTTCTTGGCAAAGATATTGGAGTGGTCTGCCATTTCCTTCTCCAGCTCATTTTACAGATGAGGAAACTGAGGCGAACAGATTAAGAGACTTTACCACGGTTACATAGTTGCTAAGTGTCTGAGGCTGGATTTGAACTCAGGTCTTCTTTACTCACTGCCACAAATGCAGCTTGTAGGAGACAGTGGGTTTGATTTCCTCGACTTTATTCCCATGTTGCATTATCTTCAACAGAAAACGAGCATAAGGCCACCTTTGTTTATCAGAGTGTAGAACAGGTGATGCAGTCACTCTGGTGACCTTCATGGACAAGACCATTTGGAGAACCTCCCCTCCCTTAGGTGAGCCCTCTTTCTTCCGGCTCCAGGATGCAGACAGAATATCCTGGCAAACATTCAAGCCACCTTCTCCCACCTCTACTTGATGCCTCAATTGATGTTAATTGTCAATCAACAGACATTTGTCAACACCTGCTTTGGGTCAGATGCAGGCTAGGTTCTGAGGATCTAAGTATAAAAGGGAGCCAGTCCCTGCCTTCCGAGAGTTTTCATTCCATTAATCCAAGGATCATTTTAGAGACAAGGAGGACATCTGAGTGGTTTGGTCCTTCCTGCCACATAATGTGTTTCTTGTGGAGCTGTTCCTGGGGAGTCTTTCCACAAATGCCTGTGACCTTCAAATTCCTCCCTGGCTCTAAAGAAGGTGCGTCACCTTGGCTTTTATGCTCTGCTGTGATGTTTCAGGACATTCTTTCATTTCACCCCCCTCTCCCCATACCATCCCTCTTTCTTTTCCTCTTGAGTTTTATGTGAGAACATAGGACAGAGTTAAGGCTCTTTGTAAAGGGTCAAGAGTAATGGTGCCTATTAATGGTAACTCCATTCGTGAAAAAGGAATCCATGTGAAGTCACTGTGTATTGTACAGTCAGGTGCCTCTGTATGATATGCCAGGAATTAGGAATTCGCATATTCTGGAGATGGATACCAAAACCCAACGTCTAGGAATAGAAAGTAAATTCTTCTACATTCAGCCAAGAGGAGAAATTGTCTAGATGAGAAGCACGTGGAAAATGCTCTAGCCTGGGGCCTGATGATCCAGTCAGCCAGTCAGTGAGCAAATACCCTTTTTCTTCTGAGTACCTCAGCCTGACCTAGTTGGTGGTTATCCTTGAAGAGAACCCTCATGACGTCACCATGTGGGGGTCAGGGAACAGTGTGTCCGGTGGTGGCTGATCAGACCAGCATGAGCTTGGAAGGCTCTACCACAGGTCGGGCACAAATAGTCCATATGGACATTTGGAGCGAGCACTTCTCAGGTTTCTCTTGAGCTCCTGCAGCCCTGCTTCACTTAGAGAGCGCAGTGCCTTCTTTGATGCAGGCACACCATGCCCGGTGGTCCTGCACCAGCATCTTCCGTGTCTGACAACTGATTCCAGAGTTCTTCAGTGAGACCTTGAGAATGTCCTTGTATCACTTCTTCTGACCTCCATGGAAGCGCTTGCCTGGTATGAGTTCTCTGTAAAATAGTCTTTTAGGCAAATGTACATTTGGCTTTGCTTTGGAAAACTCACTAGCTCTTGAGCCTGAAGGCCTGGGATCAAATCTAGCCTCTTTTCTGTATAGCACTGAGCCTCCGTTTTCATATCTGCCAGATGAGGGAGTCGGGAGGAATAGTCTCTGAGGTCTCTGATGCCATGGTGATGCTGTGACTTTGAGTCTTGTGGAACTAAAGGAAATGACAATTCAAGAAGGGTTTCTTAGGTGCCTGCTCCTGTGCCAGCCACTTTAGTAGGCACTGGGGACCCAAAGGCAAAGTTGATGTGGTCTCTGCACTTAGGTTGTACTGTGCTAAACAGCTGGTCCTCAGAGCGATAATAAGGTATAAACAAAGTGATACAAAGTATGATAGCCATTTTGGGAAATTTCCATTGGCTTTGGTTTTGGGGGAATGTGAATGTGAACCCCAAACATGAGAGTGTGGAGGGGAGAGCAGGCTGGCCTAATCTGTAAGCTGTGGCCATTTCCTGTTTACTTCCTGTGATTCTAATAATGCATCAACTAACTTTTTGAAGCACTTTGCCGCAATGTTGGATAGGACTTGGGAGCATGAGAACAAGAGGACTGCGGAGGGAGAGATGGTTCTCTGCCAGGTTCACTAAGCTAATATAATGCCAGGAGCTAGTTGGCCACCTCCAGGGAGCTGGTTGGTGCCGTCCCATCTGAGAGGTGTGGTCCTCCCTCAGCCAGCTGAGCTCTCCCCCAGTCCTTGCACTGGCACAGTGACTGTTTCCATAGCATTTTCCTTGTTTGTGTTCAGCGACACACATCTGTCGAGTTGTCAGGCTACACGCGCAATTCCTCACCTCTGTTTCCAAATCATACCACCAATGCCTTGGTCATTGGCCATCATCTTTATCTGCCTCATCCTCTTCCCGTTAAATCAGAGACTCCACTCCTGGAGCCCCCCAGGTCTGCATGTCACTTCTCAGCCACCATTTCCAACCCATACTAGCTTTACCAATGCCCACATTGCCCCCTCCCCCACAGCTCCCCTTTAGATATTGTCTTCTCCCATTAGAATGGAAGCTGTTGGAGGGCAGGCATTTAGATTCGTATCTCAAGTGCTTCTATCCCTAAAAAAGCCACTGAGGCTTCCTTTTCTGGGGTCTTTATATTAATGAACCCAGCCTCCTCTTACCTTCTAGCCTCTCTTCCCCTTCTTGGGAGGAAGGGGGCAACTTGTAATTTGAGCCGGTCCTCTTCTTTTTATTTATTTATTTATTTATTTGTATTTATTTTTTATTTTTTTATGTTTTGAGCTGGTCCTCTTCTTTACTCCCACTTCTAGCCTCAGGCTAAAATGGGTCACAGTCAAGCTGACATCCTTCAAAACCTTCTAGTTCATGCTGTTTGGCAGAATCACTTTTATTCCCATAGTTTTGTTGCACAAATAAAGTGTCTGTGATTTGGGCATCCTGGGGAACTCCAGGTGTGGGACTGCCTTTCACCAAATGCACATTGCAGCCCAACTATTTCTCAGTCCAGGTGTTCCCAGCCTTTTTCCATCCTCAAAGTCCTTTCCTTAAAGTACCCTCAATCTGTATCCCCTTTCCAACATGAAGGAAAATAAATATTAGTGTTTACCATGCACATGCACGTGGGAAATAAAATAGATTAATTTTATTAGAATAACATTGTTAGTTACCAGATATTTCCCTTGCTCCCTTGACAAGCTTCCAGACATACCTGGTTGGGGATAGGATCCTAGATCTAAGACTGGAAGAGACTCTCTGAGACCATCTCATCTTCTTACAGAGGATGGGGAAGTGGTACATGCCAGCTGTGAGACCTTGGGTCAGTCACTTGACTCCAGACTATCTGGTGCCTGGTACATGGTAGGTGCTTAATAAATGCTTATTGACTAGCTGACTATACTTGTTTATGTATTGTCTCTCCCATTAGGTTGTAAGCTCCTCCAGGGCAGAGACTGTCTTTTGACTTTTTAAAAAAATCTCTGTTGCTTAGCATGGTACCTCTGCACAAACTCTCAGCAGAGGGAAGCCGCTAGAGTTTGGAGGGGCTGGAAAGGGCTTCCTGAGAAAGGTGGGATTCCATCTGGGGCTTAGAGGAAGCCAAAAGGGGGAGATGAAGGAGGAGAGCCTTTCTGGGATGGGGGAGGGGCTGCCCAACAGCATGCCCAGAGCTGAGAGATGTGGAGGGTCTTGTTTGAGTATAGCAACGGGGCTGGTGTCATTGGATTGAAGAGTCCCTGAGAGGGGCAGAAGGTGTAAGAAGACTGGAAGCATAGGGGAAGAAATAGATTATGAAGGATATTGAGTATCTGAGTATTGTCGACTACTTATGAGTTGCTAACTGATATCTGTGAAGGAAGTTTCCACACTTGGATTTCCCTACACTGATGAAATCACTGATGAAAGGTGTGTCCCACCTTTTCCCAAAACTTGGTGGTGTGGAATGTGAAAATCATGGCACTCCAGAATCTTATAATCATAACTGTGGAGCTTGAAGGGCACTTAATCCAATCTCTCATCTCGTACAGGAATCGCACCTTTAGCTTCTTTGGCCCTTGCTTGACCACTTGCAGCAACTAGGAGCTCCCCCCTTCCCAACTCGGCCCAACCTGTCCTTCCTGCTTTGCTGATGCCGTCTGACTCTCAACCCGTCTCATTCTTGTTTATCTGAGTGTAGAGAATCTCACCTTGTGGTGTGGAAGCTCCTTGGGGGTGGGAATTATCCGATTTTTATCTTTCTTTCCCTAGCATCATTATAATAGTTAACAGCCAATCAATCAATAAATGGTTAGCAGAGCACATTCCATGTTGTCTCATTTCATCTTTACAACAACCCGTACTTAGGTGCTGTTATGATCCTCATTTTGCAAATGAGGAAACTGAGGCTGAAAGCTATTGAGTGACATGCTCAGAGTCCCACTACAATGCCTGGGATCTTTTATCCCGTCCTCTGTCCACTGGTGAGGGAGCTCCCATTGAGAACACTCTGTGTCGATGCAGATGGATACCCATTTACTTTGAGGTCTCAGAGAACTGCCTGGGGTCATCTAGAGGCCTGTGACATACCAGGGATCACTAGGGCAGTGGGTGTCAGAGGTAAGATTTTCTCAGTTCTCCCTGACTCAGAGTCTGGCTCTTTAACGCACACCTCTTACCTGTGGTAGGTGCTTAATAGATGCTAATTGAATTGATTTCAGTGTAGCTGGCTTTCAGAATTGAGCAGTGCTGATAACTGGTGCAGGAACTCAGTTGATTGGCAAGCCACTCAGGACTGTGAGTGCCAGGGGGCATTTGGGAAGGAGCCTGGCATTTCCATTGCAGTCCACCCTTGGGCCAGGAGGGCCCTCCTGCCCCCAACATGTTGCGGCCAGTCTGATCCATCAGCATTTCCCCGAGGCTGCTGCTGTGGTTACCTCTCTCCATGCGGCTAGCACGGTACTCTGCGTTCAGAGGGTTATTTTTGGTAGGGCTTTGATTCTTCCCATTCCATCGGTGACCCCTGATGTCACAGGGGCCCAGCTGGGTCATAAACACATCAGAGCACGTTCCAGCTGTCTTGGCTAAACTTCCACACTATTTTTCTTACACTTTCCAAATGACATAATGGGTGGACTGGAGTTTTTCTTAAAGCAGCCATTTTTGCCCCTGGCTCTGCCGTCTTCTCCTGTACCTTCCTTAAAAGGGGCGAACTGGCTGACTTTTGCTCAGAGAGTGTCAGACCAGACCAACCCCTGGTTAACGTCGCGCAGACGGAAGAAACCAGCGCATATTCTGTCCAAGACGCCTTCACGGTGGCTTTGTTTACTTTGGTGTCAGGGCCCAGCAGGGCAGCCTCCCCTGCTTACTGGACTCTTCACTGGCCTGGCCAAGCCCCATGTCTAAACATATGCTCCAAGCTCTAGCTGAGAGCAACAGCTTCTAAAAAAGTCAAGTGGCTTCTTAAGCAAGTGCATCAGCAGGCTCAGTTCACTTTAGTGCACATGAGGATGGCCCAAACTGCTGTCTGTGAAGTGACCATCCCAGGAGAGGACTGAGTTAGGATGGGGCCGAGGTGTGAATGCGGATGGGTGACCTAGTAGAGGGATCCACGTTTGGAAAATCTTTCCTGTGCCTTAATGGCATTCCAGGCTTCTCAAAACAAAATAATTTTGGTGCACTTTGCAAAATCATTTTAATTAATGCAGAATAATAATTGACATTCACAGACATATGCCTTTTGATCCATTTAGAACATTTGGGGGAGGAAGAGGTTGCAAACGGAAATAAAAATGGTGGTGTGTTGGGTGTCAAAGATTGGGACCAGCAATTTGGTGCTTAGATCATCATGTACCCAAATGAGATGAATGAATGAATGAAAAATGAATTTATTAAGTTCTTACTTGGGGCAAAGCACTGGAGATGCAGACAGAAAATCATTTCAGCTCCTGCTGTGAAGGAGGTCACATTCTAAGGGGAGGAAACAACACATATAGTTTTCAGCCGAAATTCAGATGAAAAGGCCCCGTGGTCTTTAGAGTGCATCTTCTTTAATGTTATTTCCATTGGTAAAACTCTGTTTCCTCATCTGCACTGCCAAACATGAATGGGGGCTCGGGTTGTTAGCACTCCACTCACAAGAGGCCGCCACAATATGACCAGGAAGGAGCTCTGGTGGCTTTCCAATTTTGACCAATGACTCTTACTAATTAAGTGCTAAGGTCTACCGTTCATTAGCTCCCTTGAAGTTCTCTACCAGGGAAAAATCCCCAGTTACCCCACATTAGGTAGACTTCCTTCACCTTTCTTTCCTTTTTTTTTTTTTTTGCTAGGCAATGGGGTTAAGTGACTTGCCCAGGGTCACGCAGCTAGTAAATGTTTTATGTGTGAGATTTGAACTCAGGTCCTCCTGAATCCAGGGCTGGTGCTCTATCTGATGCGCCACCTTGCTGCCCCCTGACTTCCTTCACCTTTCAGATGGACTTGGTGACCAATAAGGTCTTTTCCAGTTCTAAATCTGTGATCCCGAGACCTGTATTATTACTGTTTTCAAGATTTTCAAAATACTTGACAGGAATCAACTTCTGAATTCCCATCAGTCGGGTTGAGGTGGAGGCTATTAACTGGATCTTCCAGCTGCAGGGGTGAAGAGCGCAAAGCATTTAAATACTGCTCAGGAAATTCAGACGAGGAAAGGCATAGCTATGGGGACTCCTGCCTGCCCCCTGGGTCAGGGCCTCCTGAAATCTAAAGTGATTTAAATGCGTCCTTCAGACTCAAACAGAGATAAAATTAATACTCAGATAATACATCCTGGCTTACAAATTAGGGATCCCTGGCAGCAGAATTAATTCTTTCAGGAAGTTAGAATACTGTATGTCCTTGCTTCAGACAGCCCTTTCTACCAATCTAAGGTCCTGGGGTCACTTGGTTAGAGCACGGAGGGTCTTTAGAGACCCTCGGACTTCAGGGGCAGTCATGCCCAATCCCTGCTCATGCCTTGCTCAGGATCACAGTCAGGAAGTGTCTGAAGTGAAGGTTGAACCAATTGTCTGTGACTTTGGAGTCCATCTATGTACTGAGCCAAGGACTGGCAAAACTTGGGCCTAAGGGCCAAAGGTGCCTGTTTCTGTGTGGTCTCATGGCTAAGAACGCCTTTTATGTTTTAAAATACGAGGGCGTCGCTGTGGCAGTAGATGAGTGGACGCTCATTCTCGCCTCCAGAAGACCTCACTTTTGGGAAGACTGCAGTGTTGATCACACCCTCTCTGGGTTTGGGGACAGGCCACACAGGCTTCCCCCTGTTTTCTGAGCCCTTGCCCTGTGCTGGCTCTGCTTGTGGATTAGGTAGATCCTAGGAAGGTGTGGGCAGGGCAGAAATGGCGGCCCCGGGCACCTCGCGTGGGCCTTGTCTGGGTTGTGCCTGGTGACAGAAGAGGAGCCGTCGCTGATGTCTGAAACCCTTGACTCCCGAGTGCTGACGGAGTTAATGGGCCTTCCTCAGACCCTCTGACTCACAACACGGCCCTGGCCTAACAGCCCCGGGAAGTGGCTCTCTCCATCTGACACTGCACAGAACCCTGAGGTCATTTGCATTCGGGTCAGTGACTGATTTCACATTGTTCGGCCTGCTGGCTTCTTCCCCTTTGCCCCCGTGGGGATGGTTCAGGCAGAATCTTGGGTTGGGTTTGCACAGGGTGGGATGCTTCATTGGTTGTCACTCGCCCTGGATTTCTGTTGGTTCTGAAGCACCTTGTGTCTGGTAGGAAGCCCTGGACTCCTTCCTCTATAGTGTTACCCGTATTCACCGGAGGCAGTGGGCCCCTGTATCACACACAGTCCTCTCCTGTGCCACCAGGGAGGAGATGACGGAGCCCCTGAGCCACGTGAAGCTACTTACATGCTGATTGTGTTCAACAATTCATTGAACAGTTACTAAGTGCCTGCTGTATATGCATAGCGCTGTACTAGGCATTTGAGATTGAAAAACAAAAACAGTCCTTGTGTCAAGGCCTTAGGTCCTTCAGGGTGGAGGAAAACAACACTGACAAAGATATTTACCCCCAAGTGCCTAGAACAATGGAAAACTGGCTGGATCTGGAGGCAGAGAAGTTGGGGTCAAATCATGCCCTTGTCACTGATCTGATAGCCCTCGGCACCCAGTAAACACTTTGTAAATATTTATTAGCTGATTTTGCCCAAGATATTTGGACCTCAGTTCTCCGGACCTCAGTTTCCTCATCTGTAGAATGAAGGGATGGGGAGAGATGACCTCTCACTGGCCCCTTCTAGCCTTATATCTATGATCTGGTGAAATGCAAAGTACTTTCAATTTGGAAGCCCTTAAAATTCAGGGTTTCTAGAAGTCTCTGGTAAGAAACAGCCCTTAAGCTCGGCCTTGAATTAAGTTAGCAATTCCAAGAGGCAGAAGGGAAGAGGGAGAGCATTTTTGGTGTGGAAGACTGCCTGTGCAAAGGCATGGAGGTGGGAGATGAGAGGAAGGAACAGCAAGCAGGCAGCTTAGTTTAAAACTACAGTGAAGACGGAGGGTAATGTGAAGTCAGTTTGGGAAGGTGAGTTTGTATCATGCTTTAGGGTGTTACATGCCACACAGAAGAGCTTGGCTTTTACCCGAGTTCTGGAGCTTTGCCAGGATTTAGTCCTGGCTCCTGGTGCCTTGGTTTCTCCACTACAGCGAAGATGCTGGTATATAGACGGCTCTGTCCTTGGGCCAGAGTTCAAAAGATGCTGGGAGGCCTGGGGGAGGGGTGACGTCCAGCTGCTGGAGGAGGAGATGAGCTGTAATGCACCAGAAGTGCATCTAAGCCTGCACATGAGGCATCTGCTTCAGGTGGGGAAGCAGGAAAGGGGCGAGGCCTATTTGGGGAGTGGGCTCCAGTTAGTGGGGTGGGCTGGGGGTGAGCGTGAGCACTGACACTTGGGAAGTAGGCAAGCCTACAAGTGTGGGTGTGATTTGTTTTGTTCGTTGTCTAGACTTACGGAAGAGAAGAAGAAAATGTGAATAGTGCAGATCGGACTGAGAAGCGCATCGACACACTTTTTTTTTTGTTAGAACTGGTTGTTCAACGTTTCCCAGAAGCCTCCTGGATCCAGCTTTCAGGTTAACGTAATTGGCTGGGAATAGCAAGGTTACTAGACACCCAGGGGATAACCCTTCCACTCTCCTTAGGAAATTTTGGAAAAGCAGCGGAAGAGCTATGAATAGTGTCGAGCTCATTTGTTGTTGTTTTCCCCCCAGAGGGGGTTATTTCCACCCAGCTAGAGCCCACAGGTTGGATTTAACTTGAGGGGAAAAGCTTGGGCCAATGACATCGATCCCAGCTTGGGGGCAGCCACTCAGCAACCTCTGAGTTTTCCTAATTTCTCCATGAAGAATGGAGACCCCAATGCCTCTTGACTATTGGGGGATGTTTCCCTTCTCTCTTCCCAAGGCATTGCTCCTTCGTACCTGCTTCCACTTATATTTCCAGCATTGAGCATGATGCCTGGCACATAGGAAGTGTTTGTAAATGTTTGGTGACTTGACTTGAATTTCTGTTGCCAGGAGGTAGATTAAGGATGATGGACATTAATCTCTGTAGGAGAGTTTGTGAGCCCAAGTCCCATCTTAGAGCACTCACTTCTTTGGGACGAGCCACCCCTTCCCTGGTAGGAGACTGCCTCCCTTCCCACCTTATCCTTGGCCACTCTTGACTGTATTTTTCCAATAACTCTCCATAAGAGAAGGCTAATGTGCTAGAGGCCTTCCCCTGGTTGCTTTTGAATCTCTGGTGAACTGCTGTTGCTATGATCCGTTTCTGATCCTCTCCTCTTGTTCTGGTGACCTGTCCCCCTCCCTTCCTGGTCCCACTTTGCTTTGAGGTTCCTTCTCCTTTCCCTTACTATGGTCAGGTCATCATGGGGAGTCAGCCGGGGCTGGCACGTGCCCTCCGTGGACCTTTTACTCACCCTTCAGATTATCAAAGGACATTAATTTAGAGCTGGAAGGGACCTTAAAAGCCATGCCGTTGAGTCCCACCCCATGCCATTTTACTGGGATCCAGAGAATTTGAATAACTCATCCAAGGTCAGGTGGAAGCAAATGGCAGAGCTGGGATTTGAAGCCAGATTCTCTGTCTCCAAATCTAGCGTTCTGTGCGCTGCACCGCACTGCCTGGCACTGTGGCATTCTGTGAGGTGCAGCCAGATAACAGTTGTGGCAGGGTGGAGGGCGAGCCAGTCTCAGTCAGGATGAGCCTGGGTTCAAGGCCCGTCTCTGACACATCCTGGATGTGTTCCCCCAGGCAAGACACCTGACCTCTCCGTGTCCAAGAAAACTCTGCAAAAATGAGGGGAGGGCATGGCCTGGGCAGGTGGGAATAGGTTAGGAGCCACTTCACTGGGAGAAATGCGCCTGGATCAGACCACGCAGCCATTGTAAAGGATAATTAGACACAGCTCTTTTACAAGACTGTGGAGGTCGCTGAGATGTTCTTGGGCTAGGTGCTCTTAGTTCAGTATACGATGTCTTTGGGGGCGTATGGAAAACCTGGTAATAAACAGGGAGTTTTTAATATGACTCCTGTGCAGGGCATCATATGTGGCCTTGGCAAACACCTTGGATGAAGGCACATGCCCGTGTGTGTGTGTGTGTGTGTGTGTGTGTGTATACACATATATGTGACATACAACCATATGTGTACATATGTGTGAGTGTCCTTGCTTCACACTTTGCTTTATGTCAGTACTCTGGCAGATTGGTAAGTGAAGCTATCTCTGTGCTGAGGAATCCTGTCATTCTGATATACATATAAGAAACATCTAGTTAGAAGAGAGCCTTGGATGCTACATTTTGCACCAATGAGTCAAATGCTTTCTCCCTCTCTTAAAAAACACATTTTACTAATATTTTAAATATTATTATTAATTATTAATATTACTAACATTTTTATTTACACATTGCCTAAATTTCTCCTTATCTCTCCCAGAGAGTAATCCCATGGTACCAAGAATTTCAAATGCTTTCTTAAAATCAACCACCATTCAACGTGGAAGATCTCATATTTTCTGTACCTCTCAGTGACTGTAAACATTTAGCCTTCTCTAGAAGGTCACCCCGTGAAAGCCTGCCAATTTTCTTTTCAAGCTTTCATCAAGGATACCTTCAGTGCATGAGAAGATCATTTTCACAAAAATTTTGTAGAGATGAGAAAAGCAGGCACAGAGGTGGATAGTTATCAGTATATTGCTGATTCCCTTGGTTTGGTGTCAACATAGATGTTTTTCCTTCATTCTTTTGGAGTCTCTCCCCCACCCTTTCGTTAGCTGCTTGGCACTTCTAAAACTTTGTCACCTCTGGCATGATCTCCTCTCCTCTCCCCCCCAGAAAGGTCCAGCCACACTTCCCAATAGCATTGTTTTTATTGCTACTTCCTCACCTAGTGGGTTGGGCCCTGTGGTGGTAGAGTTCCAATCTGGTGCCCTTGAGATTTGGTCACTGTGAAAACCCTGGCAGATCTGTTCCATTTCGTGCCTGTTTGCTCTCCTCCTTTGGTGTTTATCAGAGGGCCCTCTGGCGACACTCTGGTTTAGCCGGTCCTCCTCTGAGCTCTCCGAGGCCTGGTTTTCTCCTTAATTGGCCCTTGCTGTATTGTAAGCCCATCTTGTTCACAAGCATCCATTCTCCTCCTCTGCTGTGTGCTCTAAGGCAGTGTTGTCCTTGGCCGCCATGTCTCTCTGCTTGGCAGGGGGATGGAGTGTTTGTTGGCTGGGACAGTTTCTGGGCTCTCTTGGCCTCATTGTGGGTGAGTATTTTCCATCTGTTGAATTTTTCTAGGAAATGTTAATAGTTCAAGTCAACGACTTTACTTTTATCTCCTTCCCATTTTTTTCAGAGTTAGAAGCTTGTCTAAATAGATCAGGTTAGAACGGCTGTAGCTGCACGTAGCACCTTCTTTCCAGCATGAGCCGTGACCTTTGCTCAAACCACCTGATACTCTGATTCTTTAGACAGTTTATTCAGAAATATCTGAGACATTTGCAGCCGTGGCTTGCTAGCTAAGAAGAGAGCTCTCTCTCTCCATCTATCTACACCTACACACACACACACACACACACACACATACACACACACACGCTCACACACGCGCACTCTAGGCTTGAGATTTCTTTGGAACTCCCAGTGGAGAAACATTATCTGCTGGTATAGGTGAACATCCTCTGTACCTTCTACCCTTAGAGAGTTGCTTTGGCCACTGAGAAGTTAAGTGACTTGACCATAGCCACTCACAGAGCTGGGACGGATCAGAGAGAGGACTTGAACCTCTCTCTTCTTGTCTCCAAGGCCAGTCTTCTGCCATCTCTACTCTGTGGCCCCTCCTCCTAAGATGGAGTCAGTTTTATTTTATATCTTTTAGGGCACCCAAACTCTGTTCATAAAACGTATTAATGGTGTTTAGACATGAGGCTTTGAAACGTCTGCAGACCTTGGAACACTTTGCTTTCTTGGCTTTGAACTGCATTTGCCCATGTCATTTTCTAGGTCGTCTGCCATGTTCCTTTGCCCATTGAGGTCTCACGTATGATTTGAAGGACTCGGCAAGTGGTTCATTGACTTTCTCTGCTGGTCATCCTCTGTGATGGTCCTTGTTGGGGATCTGCCATTCATGAGCTCTGTTTGCTTAATCTTATCATGGATACTACAACTTAACAGAACGACCAAATAACCCATGATAAGACCTTTCTCATCTCCTCAAAGCACATCTATGAGAGCTCTTATTTATCTCCACAAGGAGGACCTGCAAGCTGTCCCTCCTTTTGCCCTCTAGTTTTGTTTTGAGTGATGATGTCGATGGAGATGTGGGCCAGTGTTCCAGAATCACTCCCACTCACTGATCATTAGACAGTGACTGCAGCTAGGTGGAGAGCCTGGAGTCAGGAAAACCTGAGTTCAAATGCAGCCCCAGACACTGACTAGCTGTGAGACCTTGGGCAAGTCTCTTCAATCTGTTTACCTCAGTTTCCTGATCCATAAAAAGAGCTGGACAAAGAAATGGCAAACAACTCCAGTAATGGCAAGCAAGTCCAGTCAGCAGGACTACAAATCAGGGCTTCATTTATTGTTTGGTTGATTGTCTAGACTTAAGAAAATGGTTAGTAATGCAGATTAAATTTTAAAATGTGTCGCACACATTCCCTCCCAGCCTTTGTTAAATTTTTACCCGCCCATCCTTGGCTGAAAACTGGGAAGCTTTTCGCACTCTCCTCCCCTCCCCCTTTCCCTTCCTCCATCCACCCTATGGAACTGAAAGCGCCCACATGGAACTGAGGGATTTTAGGTATTTTGGCCATTTCCTGAGTTCCCATAGCCGATCATTTCTCACTAGGTGGTCAGCTTTTGCAGTTCACTGGGCCGGTTCTTTGAGGACAGATGCAGTCAGTTGCTGGGTCCATACTCAAAGCCCTTGTTACCCCTGTTAGAGCTAAGTGAGAGCTTTGGCTACATCAGCGTAGTCTAGGAGAATCTGGCATATATAGGGTGAAGCATTGGAATAGGGCCTTCCTGTCACCGCCCCTTTATATCCATATGGGAATATATGCCTGCATTAAAAACCAACACTAAAGATGTCCATGGAAAAACAAAAGTGTCTTTCAGAAATAAATCTTGAACTCTAAAAATAAAAGCAAAAAATCTGGTTCACATTCACAAATGAGTGGTCAACAAATGTGAGCTTGGATGTGCTGCACACTGGAGATGAGTCGAGCCATGCTTGTGGGGAGTGTGGAGGCCTGTGGCTATGCCTGGAGACCTGCATGGATATGCAGGAGGGCAGAAGCAGGGGTGTAAGATGCCTCTGCAGTGCCTTCTGTGCTGGTGTGCCCCGGGGAGGGCAGCCCACCCTTGTGTGCGGTCTACTGCGGCATTCAAAGGAACAGCGAGGAGGGCTCCAAAAAGCTTGTGGGGCCAGGCTGTGGTGACTCAGTTTCCCGGTTCTGTTGTGTGTGCGCTTGGCCATTGTGCATCAAGGGACTGGGTCCAGTTGGGAGTCCCCATGGTACATCTCTGGTTCCTTGGTGGTTGTGGGGTCCATAGCACTGTCCTCTTTGGTTGTGGAGTAAGGACGTGGAATTGCCTCCAAGAGGGAATCTGAACATTGGTGACGGGTCCCCTGTATGCTTGTCCTCAAAGCCATGGATCTGATCTTCCATGGCTGAGCCTGACCTCCTCCTCCCCTGCTCTGCCATCATTGGGTGACTTCCCGAGCATTGGGCATCTCTGTGACAGGGGCCGCTCTGATGTCTGCAGCCCTCGTGGCGGGAGCGGCTGGGTGGCCCACTGGATAGAGCATTAAACCTAAAGTCAGGAAGAGCTGGGTCAGAATCCTGCCTTGCACGGTCACTGAATGTGTAACTAATATCTTTCAGCCTCAGCTGTTAGCTGCTGCGGGAGGAGATTGTTTCCAACCAAAACGCCCACAGCAGCCCTTGCTTTTCCCCCGTGCCACTCCCACCCCCACATGTGTCTGTGTTTCTATCTCTATCTCAGTCTCTCTGGGTTTCAATTCTTTCTCCTTGTCTTTTTCCTTCCTCTTTCCCCTTCCCTGTCCCCTTCACTCAGATTGCCATAAAATGAAGCTAGCGTATGTGCTTTATTATTTGTTCTGTCTTCAAATAGTCTTAGGTTTCATTCTAGACTCTAAAAGCCAATACTTGGAACAGAAAACTCCAGTTTGTATCAGGTCTCTAATCTCATCCATGAGGGGATGGGCTCCTTCCACTGTTACAGATTGCAACTCATCCCTGCCTGCCCACTGCGAGGGACTCAGGTGCACATTTTCCCATAAATCCACCACAGGGTATCTGCCCAGTGTGCTGGGGGCCTTGCTGCTGGCGTACATCAGCGACTGTACAACCGTAAAGCCATCAGCATCTCCTTCACTTATTCCTTGTTCCTATAACCTAACTGGACCATTGCCCCCCACACTTCTCTGATCATATCCTTCATAGTTTTTCGGCACTAGTCAAAAAATAAAACAAAACAATGACATGTACGCTTCCTGCATTTTGCCTAGTTGAAGGAAGGAGCAAGGGGGAAACAGAGTAAGGAAAAGAACTTTTTGCCTCTAAAAAACAAAATTAGCGTATTCAACTAAACTAAGTCGTCTTATTTATTTAATAATCTAAGACTATAAGTAATAGGGGAATTACCATACTGCCGTATATTGCCATGAAGTATCTGTGGAAGGAATTTTCACACTGGGAATTCCCCACACTAAGGAAATCAGAGTTACAGCTCAATACAAAATTGCTTTTTACTTATATGTAACCCTAGGGCAGAGATTCTTAACTGGGGCTCCATGAATTTGTTTGTTTGATAACTGTTTTTTAAAAATATAATTGGTTCCCTTTTTCATCATATGTATTATATTTTATTTTATGCATTTAAACACCATTATTCTGAGGAAGGATATATAGGCTTCATCAGATTGCTGCCACAGGGGTCCATGATACCAAAAAAGTGAAAAAGACCTGTCCCAAACAGATTTTCCCCCCAATGTGGGTCAGAGGTCCTCTGTAGATTATGTTCCCACAGCTGCCCTAAGTAGTTGTGAAAAAAGAAAGCAGCTGCATTTTGTAACTAAGTGTGTATGTGTGTGTGTGTGTGTGTGTGTGTGTGTGTAGATTGAGGTGAATAAAAAGATGACTGTCCCCTCTTTTCCATGAATTGGGGATGGCAAGATGGGGTAGAAAGAGAAAAGATGGGTCTATTCTGTTGAAACACGCTTCTGTGCTAGGTATCATGTGTTCATGCCTCTCTGACTTCTTATTGTGTCAATGGGAATGGTCATCCACTGAGTTCTATCGAGGAAAACCCTAAGAATGGTCAGACATACCTAGGATGCTTTCATTTTTTTTTTTTGCAAAGCATTTTTAGGTTTAATCTGCATCATTAACATCTGCTCCATCATTTTCTTAAGCCTTGACAATAAGCAAAACAATAAATCACATCCTAATTTGTAGTGTTTGCCACCTCACACTTAAAATATGACAATCTGTTCTGGCAAGCCAGTTTGAGCTGGCTCCAGCGTACCCCTGCACTCATACCCATGACCTCACACCTCTTCAAAGAAAGGAAGTTCATTTCTTCATTTCTTCTGTGGGGCCAAAATTATTCGTTATAATTACTCAGTGCTCAGTTTCAAGTCATTGTTCTCTTTGTCTGCATAGTTGTAGTCAATGTGTGTTACATTTTGCAGCTCTCTCTCCGTTCATACAAGTCTTCCCGCGTGACTCTGAATTCCACATTATCTATACTACCTTACATCCCACCAATCAATGGACACCCACTTTGTGTCTAGTTTTAGCTACCGTGAAAGGTGCTGTTAAGAATATTTGTTTGCCTGGAGCTGTTCTTTCTATCTTTGCTCTCCTTGGGAGTATTTGCTCAGTAGTGAGATCCCTAAGCCGTAAGGGTTAGCAGCTTTTCTCATATAATTCCAAACCGTTTTTTAGAATATTTGGATCAATTCACCATCCCGAAAATAGTGCCCTAATGTTGCTGTCTTCCCAAATCTTCTTCAGTGTTGAAAATAGAGCCAACAGGTGGTACACCAGGCCTGGAGTCAGGAAGACTTGAATTCAAGTATGACCTCAAATCCTTACTAGCTGTGGGACCCTTATTAGCTGTATGAGGCCAAGTCACTTAACCTCTGCCTTGGTTTCTCATTCCTGTGAAATAGGGATCATAATAGCACCCACCTCCTTGTTGCAAGGGTCAAATGAGCTAATATTTATGAAGTGTTTTAGGGGTGCTTTCATTTTTCCTTTGTATCCCCAGCACCTGGCCCAGAATCTGGCCTTTAATAAATGCTTATCGATCAAACGATCAATTGCTTTGACAACCCAAGAGGAAGCCACGATTTCATGATTTCATACCTAGTTGTCCATCACATCTTTTTTTAAAAAATTAATTTATTTTGAATTATCAATAATCACTTCCATAAGCTTTTGAGTTTTAAATTTTTCTCCCCTCCCTCCCCAAGACAGCATGCAATCTGATATAGGCTATGCATATACATTCCTATTAAACATATTTTTACATTAGTGATGTTGTACAGATTAGAACCAATAGGAGGAACCACCAGAAAGAGGATACAAAACACAACAGAAGAAAAAAAAATAGCAAACAGTATGCTTCTATCTGCATTCAAACTCCGTAGTTCTTTCTTTGGATGTGGATAGAATTGTCCATCATGAGGCCTTTGCAGATGTCTTAGATCCTTGCATTGCTGAGAAGAACCAATATTATCAATATTAGTACCTAACTGATTATGTTATTCCCTTCTTGAGCCACATCTGATGAGAGTAAGGTTCAAACAATGCTCATTTCCCTCCCTTCTTTCCCTCTGCTGTAATAGGTTTTTGTGCCTTTTCCTGTAATGTAATTTACCCTTGTCTGCCTCCTCCTTCCTTTTCTTTCAATGTGTTTTCTTAGTTAGATCAGATTAATCCACTTGATTAGATTTTTTTTTTATCATTACATCAAAGTCAACTTATACCCACTATCTTTATGTATGCTCCTTTAACATGGTATAATAATAATACAGTTCTCAAGGGTTACAAGTGTCATCTTCCCTTGTAGGGATGTAAATAGTTTGCCCTTATTAATAACATGTTGTTTCCTTCGGTACCATTTACTTTTTTATATCTCTCTTGAGTCTTGCATTTGAAGATCAAATTTTCTGTTGAGCTCTGGTCTTTTTATCAGGAAGGTTTGGAAGTCCCCTATTTCATTGAATGTCCATCTCCTCTCCTGAAAGATCATGCTCATTTTCACTGGGTAGTTGATCCTTGGTTGTAATCCAAGCTCCTTTGCCTTATGAAATATCATATTGCATGCCCTATGGTCTTTTAATGTAGAAGCTTCAAGGTCTTGTATAATCCTGACTATAGTTCCATGATATTTAAATTGTTTCTTTCTGACTGCTTGCAGTATTTTTCCTTTAACCTGGTAATTTTGGAATTTGGCTACTATATTCCTTGGCGTTTTCAATTTGGGATCTCTTTCAGGTCAGTGTATTCTTTCTATGGCTATTTTACCCTCTGGTTCTAGGATCTCAGGGCAATTTTCCTTTATGATTTCCTGAAAGATATTGTCCAGGCTTTTTTTCACCGTGATTTTCAGGTAGACCACTAATTTTTAAATTGTCTCTCCTGAATTGATTTTCCAGGTCAGTTGTTTTACCAGTGAGGTATTTTACATTTTCATCTATTTTTTCATTCTTTTGTTTTTGGTTGACTGATTCTTGCTCTCTCATAGAGTCATTGGCTTCCATTTGCCCAATTCTAATTTTTAACAAATTGTTTTCTTCTATTAGATTTTGTACCTTCTTCCCTATTTGGCCAATTGTATTTTTTAGGGACTTGTTTTCTTTCATGTACCTTTTTTCCAGTTGGCCAATTGTATATTTTAGAGACTTGTTTTCTACAGTTAATTTTTTCCAAGCTATTGACTCTCTCTTGTATACCTCTCATTTCTTTTCCCATTTTTTCTTCTACCTCTCTCATTTGATTTTTAAAATCCTTCTTGAGCTCTTCTAAGAAGGCTTTTTGGGCTTCAGACCAGTTCGTATTCCCTTTTGAGGTTCCAGATATGGGTTTGTTGACAGTGTTGTCCTCTTCAGAATTTCTGCCTTGATCATCACTCTTCTCATAATAAGACTCTATTGTATGTTTCTTTTTGCTCATGGTGTTTGCTTATTTCCTGGCCTTTAAAGAGATTGGGCTCTCCTGCTGGGGAGCAGAGGGCACTGACCCAAGCTTCTTGCGTTGGGAGCTTAGGGCCTGGTCACTGGCTTTGTGTGCTGGGGCCTCCAATGCTGGCAGTTGGAGGCTGTAGGGTTCTGGCAGCTTACCTGGTGTTGGGCTGGAATGAGCAACATTGGAACTCTAGGGGTTGAATTGGGCAGTGTGGCTCCTGGAGATTTCTTGCTCACCCGGGCCTTTCCTTCCTTTCACTTTCTTCAGCTCTTTTCAGATGGATGTTGTAGGGCATTTATTTGCCTGGGGGTCCTTGGAGTACTGCTTCCTTTTGTTTTGCTGAGTCACCGGGAGACCCCATTGCTGTAGAATGCTGAGGCACCTGCTCATTTTCCAAGCTGGTTTCCACCGGTTCCCCTGCCCTCACTAAGGCACTCAGGTGTCCAGGTGTTGGTGTTTGCCTGCTGCACCACCTGGGCTTCAGGATCTCCCCCTGGTATGCTGAGGTGGGGCTTTCCCATAATTTGCTGGGAGCCTCCCATTCTGTACTGCTCCCCTGCCCCCAGGGCAAGAGGGACCTTTTCCATTAATCCCTCAAGTTACCTGGGCTACTGGACCACTGCACCCCATCTTTCTTCTGGTTCAGCTGTTCTAGGGTTTTTCCTGGGGTGATATTTTCTGGGCTTTCGGAGGTTAATAAGGGAGGGTAAGAGTGACTTACTTCTTACTCTGCCATCTTGGCTCGCAGAAGCAGAAGTCCTGTCCATCCCATCTTGTGGCAATAATCATGGTAGTGTGTTGGCTGGCATATCCAGTCAAGTGAATTGGGTGCTTGGGCCAAGGAGCAATTGTTCTCTAACTTTGTCAATAGCTCCCCCTACTGCCATTCTGGTGATACTGAACTTCACCACTGATTTTCCCTCATTCCAGGAGAGCAGTGCCATCTTGGCAGTGGTAGACATCTTAGGCAAGATGACTTCCTTCCTCCCATAGGCTGCACAGGGGAATGGAAGAGAAGAACACAGGGATACGGAAAGAAGGCTGGATCTGGTTTTAGTTTGCGGTGTTTGAATCTGAGCTTGGTTATTTCCTACCCATGGGACCTGGGGCCAACCTCTTGGCTTCTCTGACCCTCAGTTGCTCCTTTATAAAATGAAGGCGGTTGGACTAGATGACCTCTAGGGTCACTTCCAATGCTAAAGCTATAATTTGATGACCTCCGGTCATGGCCAAAACTACCCGTTTGTTCTGGAAGAAATTTTCAGGTTCCACAGTCTTTCCTCTCCCCTCACCTTTAGCGAAGTCTCCCCTGAAGTCTTCCCCATCACCTTTTCATGCTGTTCTTGTAAAGATTCACCTTTTAGCAGCTCATTACCCACAGTTCATGGGTGGCCAACGAGTGCACACTGAACCCCGGAGCAGCCATTCCACTGTTTCACATTCTCTCAACAGGATGTCGTGGCTGTCCAACTGACCACAGTGGAATTGGGTTATAAAAGCTCAATATACTTGACCACCAAGAAAATATTCTTCTATATAAACTATGTTTTTTAAAATTAAATGTTAGTTTTAGTTTTTAATGAAAAAAATGTCTGTTCTGTCTTTCCCACCCACCCCACCCCGCCATTAGGAAAAAAACCCAAAATATATGTAACAAAGAAGGATGGTGAAGCAAAATAAATTCCCTCATTTCCATTCATTTTTACATTTTCCCCCAGGCCTCCCCTCATGTGCCAAAGGCCCTGTGGTCAGTGACTACTTGGGAGAGTGGCAGGCTGCCCAGCTGATGTGTGGGGTACTCTGGTAGGGTCCACACGAGCGTACAAACAGCCAGTCATTCACCACCCACTGCCAGGGAGTCCTTGAACTAGGGATGGCAGGAGAGTCTCTCTCCCCATAACTTCCACATTGGCAGGCCTTCCTGGAGACTGGTAGACAGAGAAGTCGGCTGTTGTTCAGCACTCTGTTGGTAATTCTTAGAACTATTAGTTGGAATCACCTTCCCTGCACTAGATTCACTCGGCAGTCCATCAGTCTCTCTTCACTTTACTGACCTTCTGGAACTCCCTGATACGGCTGCATTGTCTGGCTTGCTGGTCCTCAATCTCCCATCTCCATTCCTTTGCCTTTTCCCCCCATGCCTGGAATTTTCTCTCCTCACCTCCAACTCTTATTTTCTCTGGCTTCCTTTAAGACCAAGTTCTACCTTCTGCAGGAGGCCTTTCCCCATTCCCCTCTGAGATTACCTCGATCTACTCTGTACCTTCTCTGTGTCTTATTTTTCCATGCTGGCTCACTTCAATGAAATGTAAGCTCCCTGAAGAGGGGGGGGGGACTGTTTTTACCTTTCTTTATATCCCTAGAACAACAATGCTTGTTGCCCGACTGACTGCCGAGTGCAACTCAACCCTAAAGTGCACATGTGGAATCCTTGTCTACCCCTGCCGAAGGTAGATGGGCAGAACTACTCCTGTATACAGGGTATCTTAGACTCTCAGGGGCTTTGGCAGTGATTCTAGTAGAGAAGAAGGGCCATGGGACTGAGGAAGACACTGGTGGCCAGTACTTTAGAAGTGAGAAGAGCCTTTCACCAATGCCGTCCCATCAAGTCCCAAGGAGGTGTTGTGGGGGGTTGATGTCATGAAGGCAGATGACATAGAGGTGGCTGAGGCAACAGTTAGATAAAGTCAGCAAGTATTTATTAAGTACCTCTGACTTGCTAAGTGGGGAGATACAGTGAAAGCGTACAAGTCAGTCCCTGCCCTCAAAGAGCTCACAGTCTAGGGGGAGACAACACGCAAAAAAAATGTACAGACAAGACGCAGAGAGGATACATCGGAGCTGATCACAGAGAGAAAGCACTAGCATCATGGAGGCCTAGGGAAGGCTTCCTGTAGGAGGTAGGATTGGGGCCCACCCAAAGCTGTCTGTGGGTGGGTCTCTGGGATCCAAAGACCTAACCCCTGAGAGGAAGCTGGAGCTCGGTGCCCTAATCTTTGGCAGATTCCATCGGTTTTGAACTTTGACCCCCCACCCGTCCATCTGCTGGATGGTCCTGAGTTTTCCTTAAAGCAGACCGGCCGAGCCTTTGTGTTGCATGTTCTGCCTTCCGCTCTCCTCCTGGTCTTCTGCTGTCTCCATGAGGATTACCCTCCCCCCTGCTTGGGGATTTCCCTAATTACTGGCACATGTTGGCCCTGCCTCGGGGCGGTACGTGACAAGTAATAACTCAAACACAGTGGAATCGCTTGACTGTGTTTTTTGAGGCATGAAACTTTGGGAATCGGGGAATTTTAGAACATGTTTTCAGCGACTACAAAGACGAGTGTTGAATGATCCTGAAATGGTGATGATTTGGTTAAAGTACAGAAACCTCTGACAAGTCAGTGTGGGGGTGAGATGTGCAAGAGCCTACTTGGGCAATTACTGGGTTTGATCATGGTGGGGAAAGGGTCATTCTTCTAAGCTAGCAGACCTGGGTGAAGCCTGCTGGTCATTCTCTGACTTAGCTTAACTCAATTTCTGGGCCTAAATCACAAATTTTTCACTATCCGCATATCCTTACCGCATTATGTCTGTTATTTAATACATGTAGCTAGGAGTAAAGCAGTAAAAAGAGCTGTAGAAAGGAGTTTTATTTGTAGACCCCTACAAATTTAGCTGACTGATATGTTGGATAGAGTGATAGGCCTGGAGTCAGGAAGACCTGAGTTCAAGTGTAGTCTTACTCACTTAATTCAGGTCTGCCTCAGTTTCCTCAACTGGAAAATAGGGATGAGAATAATAGCACCTATCTCCCAGAGTTGCTGTGATGATCAAATGAGATATTATTTGTAAAGCTTTTAGCACAGTGCCTGGCTCACAAAACCATTGCTTGTTTCTTTCCTTTATACAATGCTTTCAGTTTTGCAAAGCGCTTTGCGAATATGAACTTATTTTATCCTCATAATATCCCTAGGGTTATTATTTTTTGTTATTATTCCCATTTTGCAGATGAGGAAACTGAGGCAGACAGTTGACTGACTTGTCCAGGTCAGGCAGCTAGCAGGTAGCTGAGACCATATTTGAACTCGGGTCTTCCGGTCGTCCATCTCTCTGTGGCTCAGTCTCCTCTTCTGTAAGAAGAGGAGATTGCACTTGACGACATGTGAGGTCCCGTCGAGATCAAAGCCTTTGATTCTATGATGCTGTACGGTGTCCTGTCATCTTCAGATGCTGTCCTTCTCATAAGCCTCTTGTAAGGCAGATGTCTCAAGCTTCCCCTTGACATCTTCGTGACTGAACTGGATTTAATGAAATAGACTCCAGAGTGTGAAATCACCCAACTTGTTTTGGCTGCCGTCCAACCACACTTTGCTGTGATTTCCTTTGCAGTGGTCCTTTTCCCCCAAGCAGCATAAAAATCGCTTCTTGTAAATTACCAGAAATTGCCAAGAGCTACAAAAAGTATCTGCATGTTATGAAGTCACGGCTTTCCTTTTGTTGTGGCAGCTAACTGTCTGGAAAGCAGGACTGCGGTTCACGTGGGCTATGGGCTAGATCTGGGAGAGAGCCCCAGAGCCCCACCCTGTGCCACAAGGCCTCTGAGGAGGAAGAGCCAGCTGCCTCCCAGAGAAGCCCCTTCTGCTAAAAGGCAGCTCCACTTGTTAGGAAATGTTTCTTTATTTGGAGCAGGATCCCTCCTAATAGCGGTCTTCACGCAAAGACTGGGTGCGCTCTAGGCAGATGGGAGTAAAAGGCATTCTTTGTCAGCTGTGGCTTGCTGGGTGGGCTTGGAGGCCCCTTCCTGCTCAAAGGTTCTGATTCTGAGCCTAAATGCGCAACTTACCCTGAATGCTCCGACGGCTTCACTCTGGGGCCAAGGATGCCTCAGATCTCACATCCGTGGAACTCCTCTTCGAAGACCTGAAGACAGCTATCGGGCCATGAGCCCCCTAAATCTTTTATTCTCTAGGGTAAACATTCCAGGTTCTCTTAGCTGAGAGAGAGAGATGGAGACAGAGAGAGAGACAGAGAAAGAGAGAGACACTATGTGCCAGTCACTCTGATCAGTGCAGGAAATACACTACAAGCAAGATGGTCCCTGTCCTCAGGAAGCTTGCATTCTAATGGAGGAAGACACCACATAAAGGGAGGGTACACAGGGGGAGCATGGAACAGGGACTGGGCTTGATAGCTGCCTGTATGGATGGCTGGGGAGTGGCTTGGTTTCAAGACTCTTCCTGGTTGCCCTCCCAGATGTGCTTCAGCTTATCACTGCGCCCCTGATTGTCATGCCCAGCACTGCATGTAATCGTGCAGGACTGTGGGATTCTCACCTCCCTCGTTCTGGGTGCTGGGCCACTATTAGTGTCCATGGCTTCCATGTGACACTATTATCCCATAGTGGCTTTGTGGTTCATTGCAGCCTCTGGATGCTCTTCACATAAGCCAATCCTTAGCCATGACTTCCCCATCTGGTATTCTGGAGTTGTGTGTGTGTGTGTATGTGTGGGGGCATTATACTTCTCTGTATTAGGTTTCTGTTTCCTTCTTTGTATTCAGATCTCCTGTGCCTCACACAATTCCTGGCACACAGTAGGTGCTTCCTTTGCGCTCCCCTGTCTGTCCTCCACACAGTAGGTGCTTCCTGTGCACTCTCCTGTCGGCCCTTCCCGCAGCAGGTGCTTCCTCTGCGCTCTCCTGTCGGTCCTCGACGCAGTGGGTGCTTCCTGTGCTTGCTGATGGAGCCTTCTTCCCAGGTGCAGCCCTCAGGTTCCCTTGGCGAGGGGGAGAGGTTGATCTTGGTGTTCAGGTCCATCCAGATGCCTCCCTCTCTTCTCCAGTTGTCTCACATGGTCTTGTTTTTCTCTTCCAGGAGGAGATGGGCATTTCCTGTGAATTGCTGGAGTCTGACTTCCTCAAATGCAGTGTGGGATTTCCTTTCATGAGGTCAAAGACCAAGGTAAGGAGCAGACTGTCTTCTCGTCCTGACCGGAGGCCGCCGAAGGCCTGTGGTAGGTAGAGACGCAGCAACAAGAGCATCAGAGACAGAGGGCCCGGCTCCGGTGCTGCCCTGGGGCAGATCCCTTAGCCAGTTTCTTCACCTACAAGACGAGGGGGTTTGCCCTGGGTGACCTTTGGGCCCTTCCAGCTCAAGGCCCGGGTCCTATAAGAAGTGGGCTCCAAGATCAGTGGCTGCTTTCTCTGCCTGTGGAGGGGCATTACCTTTTCCTGCTAACAGTGGTAGCTCTGGGAGCTTTTAGCTCATGACCAAGGCAGTTAGCAGGCAGCGAGGTGGCACAGTGGATGGAGCACCAGGCCTGAAGTCAGGGAGACACATCTTCCTGGGCTCAAATCCAGCTTCAGACACTTATGCGTGACCTTGGGCAGGTCACTTCACCCTGGTTGCCTCAGTTTCCTCATCTGTAAAATGAGTCAGAGAAGGAAATGGCAAACCACTCCAGTATCTCTGCCAAGAAAACCCCAAATGGGGCCATAAAGAGTTAGACATGACTGAACAACAGTAAAAAAGCGAGTTTGCAACTGAGAAGACTTTAATCTTGGGGGTGGCTATACTGAATGCTCCTGTGGGATGGAATATGAGAAAAAGGTAGACCCCTTCTTTCATTCTCACTAATAGGAGTAGCTCATGTGTGCTTTACATATATGTAAATATAGTACCCTATGAGGTGGGTGCTATTATCACCCCCGTTTCATAGATGAGGAAACTAAAGCTTGAAGAAGTTAAATGATTTAACTAGAGTCACGCAGCCAATAAATGTGGCAGGATTTGAACTCAGGTTCTCCTAAGTCCAGCCATCCTATCTTAGATTCCTGTCTTTAGGACCTAGTTACCTCTTGGGCTATTTAAGCTACATGAAGGCACTTGAGAGGCAAGCTGTGATCTGTGAACATCCCTTCCATCCCACCAAACAGAACCTTGAACCTTCTATGGTTCCCATGTGATATTTTAACAAGCCAAACTGGCCTGCTTAGTATTCCCTGACCTTGACCGTCCATTTCTGACAGCTGAGCCTGCCCAGTCTGTGCCACAAGCCTGAAATGGCCTCCTTTACTTCTGCCAAGACTCTTCTCAAATGCTGCCTTCTGTGTGGAGACTTTCCTAATCTCCATGTCTACCAGTCATTCAACGATCACTAATTAAGCCCAGTACATTCTCCCTCCTCCAATCATCTTTATTTCCTTATCTGGATAAAGGAGACTATGAACTCCTTGAAAGTAGGGGCTTCTTTTGGGTGTGACTTTGTCTTATGTATTTCCATCCACCTAGCATAGAGGCAGTCTTGTAAATAGTAGGTGCTTAATAAACGCTCAGGGAATTGAACCCAGTGGGCATCATAGGCTCATTAAGATAGAACTGGAAGGGATCTTGGAGGCCATCTAATCTCACTCTCTCATTTTACAGATGAGGAACCTGAGGCCAGAGAAGTAAAGTGACTTTCCCAAGGTCACACAGATAGTAAGAGACAGAGGCAAGATTTGAACTCGGATCATCTGATTGCTCCAAAGCCAAACACTCTTTCCGCTATGCCATGCTGTTGTGATCCCTAACCCTGCTTTTGTGTCAGTATTGCAGGGCATTTTCCATCATTCAGACTTATCCACCAAACATGATTTTAATCACTTTAATTAAAATATAAAAAATACATCTCAGTGGAGGGTTCCAGGTTCAAACTCCATTCATTCAGCAGTATTTACTGGTCACCCACTGTATGCAAGAAGCTGGGCATTGGAAAGAAGCATCCGATCTAGGTCAGTCATTACCTTGACAGCCAAGTATGACTATGGAAGGGAGGGCGGCTCTTCTGTCCGTGCATCCACCATGACTTGCTCTGTGAGTTTGGGGGGAAATCACTTTCGATCCTTTGGTTTTTTTTTCATCTGCAATGACAACCGTTGGTGTGTGTCCCAGGACCATGGAACCCATTTAAAATGGGAAGACTCTTTGTGTCCTCCTTGCATAGAAGCCATTGGACGGGAGACTTCCTTTGCGAGGAATACGTCCCCCATCTCCATCCTAGCCTCGGTGTCTTGCTTTGCCAGCAGGGCCCCTTGCAGGGAGAGTCTTTGCCCACCTGTTGCCTGTGGCCCAGGGATAATGGAAGGCAGCCCCTTCCACCTTCTATAATGGATGCTTGGTTCCTTCTCCCACACTCTCACTCCAACATAGACCTAAGCTTTGAGATCAAGGCCAATGATCATAGGTTGGGAAGAGGGAGCAGAGAAAAGAAAGATGGAGAAAGCAGCAATAATGTGTATGTGTGCGCGCGCACGTGTGTGTGTATGTGTGTGTGTGCGTGCGTGTGTGCGCGCACGTGTGTGTGTGTGTGTGTGTGTGTGTGTGTGTGTGTGTGTGTGTGTACAGCTGGCAGAATCCCAGGTAGGTCCCATCCTCACTCCTGGTTCTGGGACTTGTATCTGTCATCCAGTGAGTTTATGAGTGTGCCACCTAGTGGTGAAATTTCTTTGAAAGTCATTGACTGTACTTGGAAAAAATTTCTACCAAGATGTAATGGAAAGAAAACTGGACTTGGAGTCAGAAGAACCGTGTTCAAATCCTGCCTCTGTCCCTTCAGACTTCACATAAGCCCTCCGAGTCTTGCTTTCCTCCTCCAGAGTGAGAGTGGAGGGCCAGCTGGCCCCTGACGAGCCTTCCAACTCTGGATGTGTGAACCAGAGACCCCGGCTCTGCTTCCACATAGCTGGGTGATTGGGCGCCAGCCAACTCACCTCCATCAGCCTCATTTTCCTGATCTGTCAGATGGGGATGATAATAGGGAGCACACAGGCAGCAAGTGGCCGGCGGAGCGAGGATCTGGTCTGTGCCTGGCAACCTTTGAGCCGTGAGGTCCTAGGTCCACCAGCTGGGCCGAAGCCTCTGGGCCTGCCTCAGCCCCCCCACCCCCATCCCCGGCCTCCAATGTGTTGTGACTCACTTGCTCCATCAGTAAGCTTTGTTAAGGTCCCCCTACCACGTTTATGTAGTCCTGAGGCATTCCTTTTGTGTGTGTGTCCATATTGTCCTTGTGGATAGAGTGTAAGCTCTATGAGGGCAGGACTTGTTTCTGCTCTGTCTTTATGCATGAAGTAGGTACTTAGTTGATTGGCTGATTGGTTTGTTCCACCCCACCCCCAAATCTCCTAGTTGCTCCTCGACCCCTGCATTCCTGGGGACAACCCCAGGCTTCTGAGAGGTCCCTCCTTCCTGACCTAGGGCCTGGGCTTGGCCTCGAGCTTTCTTGTGTCTTGATGTCGAGCATCCTCTCTGCTGGCTCCTGCCCTTTGGTCCAAGGCTTCGGTGTGGCTCTCCTCTCATCCTAGCTTTGGGCTCTGTCTTCTGGGGCCAGGGCTTGGCAGCATCTCAGCCTGTCAGGAACCCTTTCTGCTTCTCTGGGGGCTTTCACACCGGCCTCACTGGAGCATCAGAACAACCCCATGAGGGAGGGTAGGGCAAGAATTCTAATTCCAGTTTTGCAAATGAGGAAACTAAGTCAGCAAGAAGCGAAGACTCGCTTGAGGGTACCCACAAGTTATGAGCTCAAACCCAGGTTTCCAGAGCCCTCTGCCAGATGCCTTTTCTCTAAGGACTTTCAAGTACAATCCTCTTATATCTGTTCTTCTCTGTATTTGGGAAGGCTCCTTTTATTTGGTTTTTGTTAGTGACAGCGTAGACAATAAAATAAAAACCAGACCCTCAAAAACCTCCATGTGAGCACACATCTCCCTTGTAGGTTTTAAAAAATGCATCCAACTTGTGATGTGCAAGGGAAAAGCACTGAAGTAGCAGTCATTTGTGGAACGAAACCTCGGGTAAAGAATGCAGCATCTCCCAGGATTTTATTATTGAAATTATGCACATGGCCAGATTCTGTTCAAGATGTGCATAAAAGGGAAAGCTTGTCAAGTGAAGGAGCCCCTGGGAGGTGAAGATGCTGGACAAGACTGTAGGGGGCCAGCCTCGGGGCTGGGAATGTCCTTCGATGCCAAACATCCCTTTCTCTCTCTCCAGTATGAGTTCAGCATGATCTTTGACACCAGCCACCTGTCTGGGGAGGAGGAAACTCTGAAATTCCTTGTGACTGCTCAAAGGTAAGGCATTAAAAATTTGGCTAAAGACGTTTCTCATCGCTGCTGTCGCTTTTTAAAAGTGAGAATGAACGGGGGTGTCCCATGGCTGCCCCTGGGGAACAGTGATGGCACATGTCTCCAGAGTCTGATGAGCAAAAGTGGAGGTGTTTTTCAGCACGATGAAAACTGGGCCAAGTGCGCCTCCACATTTATTCCTAGCCTTTGTTAACCCCCTGGAGAAGATGCCCTAACAGGGATAGCTGGGTTTCTTTACCAAACAAGACACATTTATGTCAGCTACTATTTTTTTGCTTTGCTGGAAGTGCTTCTGAAGGGAAGTGTGTAAGGGATGTTGGAAGGCAGTGCCAACCACCATTCAGAGGGGTGGAAGGGATGTGAGGGGCCCACCCTGGCCTCTCCCACTGACCAAAGCAAGGAGAAACATCACCGAGGTCAGTTCCTAGGCTCTGAGAAACAGTCAGTCAACAACCAGCATTTATTAAGTGCTTTCTTGTTGAGGGAAGGAAGGAAGAAAGTTCAACCTTCTGACTTTCCCAAGAAAACCAAGTCTTTGTATGTGTGAGAAGCTACCACTCTCATGAGTTTCCTGTGATAAAGGGAAGCCTTTTGATGTTGGCTTCCCTAACTTTCCTTTTAAACTTAGCTTAGGCTGAGATAGCTGTTCAGAAGAGTGATGAGGCTTTGTGGATAAATCAGACTGCAAGGGGTGGGGCGCCACAGGGCATCAGTGAGAGGCAGAAGGTGCTTAATCTCCTGCTTAATCTCCCACTGGGAGATGATTCTGCCAGTCATATATATCGGAATCTGTCGTGAATAATATCCTATTTCTGTTCACTTTTGGGAAAGGGAGGTGGGTGAGGGCTGTTATTTGAATCTGAGATCTAGTCTGCAAGGAAGGATCAGAACTGAGGCCTCTTTGCTTAGGGGGATCACATTCCAGTGCTGGAGCATAAAGGGGCTCAAAGAGAGAGGGGCCAGAGGCATCCGTTGGAGTAGAAACTCCATGAAGGCAGGGACTGATTTTGTCTTTAAGTCCCCAGTGCCTGATCTGGGCCACAGGATATATTTAATCAATGATCATTGAATTATAAATCTGAGGTTCCATGAGTCTGAAATTTATTTTATTTTAAATTTTTATCAATATATTTTGATTTTCCCATCATTTTCATTTCTAAATACAGAGTAGCCCCCAAATCTTAATGCAGCATTAAGTTTTAATAACTTAAAAATAACTAAGACTTTTAAGGGCCTCTCCATTTCCCAGAAAGTCATCTGTTAGAAAAAGAATAAAAAATCAAAGGGGAAAAAGAAGCAATTTGGCAAAACCAGCCAGTAATCCACTGAATCTGGCAGTATATGCAAAGTCTTGTCCCCGTAGTCTCCCACCTCTGCAAAGAGGTAGAGGAGGAGCAGTTGGAAATCCATGCAAGCCTTCTCTGTATACATCTTAATGATTACACAGTCACTAGAACAACTGATTTCGTTTGACGTTTCCATCTGGGATCTGCCGGTGCCTGGGCTTTCATCTCACACCTCTGAAGTTAAGCCAAGGGAGTTCCCAGGAGCCATTGTGTTCAGATAGCCCCTTCCCTGGCCCCTGGAACAGTGTCTAGCTCCCTGTGGATCTCTCAGGCCGCCGGCCATGCCTTAAATGGTGCCTCGTTTGCCAGAAGCAACCAAGTGTTTGTCTGGAGAATGTAAGCTCCCCGTGGCTTATTTGCTGTTGTTGAATCTGTGTGCTCAGCACTCAGAACAGGCCCTTACTGATGGAAGAGGCTTGGTCAGTGTTTACAGAATTGAGAAAGCGCTTCCGGGGCTCTAGTCTAGTGCTTCTACTTTCTCACTGTGAGGGCAGTATTTTGAGAAGCAGCTTCTGCTGTTTGTGTCTGTCCACATTGTCCAAGTCAGAAACATTTGTAAAAAAATTCACGTGTTCCCCGTCCTGGGCATCTGTCTTTGCTGTCTTGGCCCCTCAGTCTACATGTGATGCTTTCATGGGAGACCCAGCACAAGGCAGCTGACCAGAGCCATAACTAAGGTGGGGCCACTGGGGCTTTGTACTGTGGTGCTAATTTTGGAGTTCTTCAGCAGCAAAAACCACCAATTTTTTAACCTAGTCAAGAGGCCTCTCCTGGTCTCCCCCTCTCCTTATCCCCCAATTCCGACCTCCAGCCCGTGCTTTTCCTCTGAGGTTACCTTTTGCGTATACTGTATATATCTTGCATGATGTATATAGTTGTTTGCATGATGTCACCCCCCTGTTACAATGTGAACCCTTCAGGGCAGAGTTTGTTGTCTTTCTGTGTCTCTCATATAATAAATGCTTGTGGACTGTCAAGATGGGAAGCTACCAGTTGGCTTGCAGGGGTGCATTTATCTTACCCCTGACGTTGAGAGCACAATTCATGCTTTATTTTCTGGGCAAGGTCTTTGGTGCCTTCCCCAGGGGGAATGACTCCCAATTTAGTCTCTGCTGCTGAGCTCCAAGAATCGGCTTGTTCACAGTGATGTCGCAGCTTGGTTCAGCAGCTTAATCAGGGCCTTTGGACAGATGCAATGACACGATTATTTCCTCTTTCTCCAAACCAGTGGCAATGTAGAACGCTCCGACTCACTCCATGACAACACCCTTATTCTGTCTGTGCCTCTGATGCATGAAGTAGACACGTCCATCACTGGGTAAGTGACCACCAATCGACCGCAGGATTGTCAAGACACGTGGCCAATTTCATTCTTCCCCGTTTCCCCTTTCATGTCTGGGAGCTCCTTCAACGTGGAAGGTAGAACTTCCTGGCCCTGTGGATCTTCCTCATGGTTTCTCCTTCTTTTGTGATAGGAAGCCCGAGAACACTAGTCATAGGCTGACAAACTTAGATCCTGTAATTCCATGAATATTCTGAACTCCAATATCTTTTTCATTTTCCCAAGAGTTCTAGGAAAATCCCAGGTGGAGGCCAGTCCTGTGGTTCTGCAGTTAAAACTGTGGTTGAGAGGCTTGGGCCCAGAGGTTAGGGCCAGATGTTATAAGACCAGCCGGCAGTGGGGTTCTGCAGTTAAAGCTGTCATTGAGAGGCCTGAGACTGGAAGTCAAGACCAGATGTTCTAAGACTGTTCTGGCTTTTCTGATGACCTGTACTATCAGAGCAGGGGGTCTAATAGATGTCTTTGTAATTTATAGTTAGTTCTGGATGTCCCTTATTACCCCTTGTTCTGAAACCAGTGAGGGTGATGGTGGTGAGGTCCAAATCCTGTGTCAAGGGTCTGGAAAACTGAGGCAGTGAGGGTTTGGGAGGATAAATGTCCATCAGCTGCTGAAGATGGTGCCTGGAGGAGGAAGAGCCATGGACCCAGCTCCTGTGTCCACATTCAGGAGTCACACCAAAGGGCGCTGATGGAAGCTGGAAGGATCTCCCCAATTCATTTGGATGAAGTAAGGACCTGTTGAACCCTGGTCTCCAAACTTGGGCTGAACTCTTGAAAGGTTCAGAGACTCTCATATTTGACTTTCAAGTGCTCCTGGGTCCTGGCCCAGGCTGGAAATGGAAATGTTGAAATCCTGCAGAGAGATCTGACCTGGTGAGAGCCTCTTAAGCCGGCTTCAGAGGCAGAGGCATGGCGGCAACCTCCTTCTCCTAAGAGAAACGATTTGCTTTCAGCAGATTTATAACCCTGCGTTTTAAAAGAGGCAGCACGATGCTGTGGAAAGGCTGCTGGATGGAAAGGCCGGGAAGACCTATGGAAAGGCCGGGAAGACCTAGGTTCATATCTGTTCTTTGACACTTACTACCTGTGTGGGGATCGACAAGTCATTTAATCTTCTCTGAGCCTCGGTTTGTCCATCTGTAAAATGGGGATGCTACTGGCACTGTCTACCTCCCAGGCTTGGTGTGAGGAAAGTGCTCATTATAAAATGCAAGTTGTTATTGCCATTAGCTAGTTCCAAGATTGTCCACAGATCCAGGTTCGGGACCCTCCCTTTTGTGGGTAGGAAGTGCCCATAGTCCCGTGTAGGAGGGGGAGTATAGACCTATGTTACCTCCACTGGGCTGGAAGCGCCTTTTGTCCAGAGCTATGCCTTACTTATCTTTCTCTTCTCCTTAGCCCCTAGTACAGGAGACCCTCAGTCAATATTTATCAAATTAGATGGGTGAAGTGAACTTTCCTCATCAAAGGCATCATGAGAGCAGCAAGAGTGGAAATGACAATGATGTCAAGTTTGCATTTTAAAGTTTGCAAAGTGCTTACGTGTGCTAGCTCATTTGAACCTTATAACCACCTTGAGAGCTAGCTGCTATCAGTGTACCAATTTAAATGATGATGATGATAATAATAATAATGATAATAGCCAACATTTACATAGTGCTTGCTGTGTGCCAGGTGCTTTACAATCCTTATCTCATCTGGTCCTCACAACTTTGCTATTATTATCTCCGTTTTACAGATGAGGAAACTGAGGCAAATCGAGGTTAAGGGACTTTCCAAAGGTCACACAGCTAGTAAGTTGGATTTGAACTCAGGGCTTCCTGATTCCAGGTCCAGGGCTCTTAACCCACTGTGCCACCAGCTGCCTCAAAAGATAGATGACTTCTGGGCAAAAACATGAGCAAATGTTCCTGGCCCTGCTCCCGTGTCTCTCACCTCAGTTCCACGCTGGTGTCCTCTTATTACACCGGGCAGGCTGAGTCTGCTCACACAAACAACAGGCGTCTGTGGATGTTTTCAGCAGAGCACAAACATGTACAGCGTCAAAGGGTCTTCTATAAATTGAGAAGATAGTTCCTTCGAGTGACAGAGAGCTATGACACACAGGCATTCCTGTTCAATAAGCTGGACTTCAGTGACCTCTTTCAGCGACCTCTCCTAGTCCCAATTAAGCCAACCTTGAGAACAATCCAAGCGGGGTTCTCCGTTCCAAAGTGAGCAGAGAGGAAGGAAGGAGGAGAGAGGAGGAGAGCTGGGGGAGGAAGGAGGCCTCCATCAGACTTCTCCTCTGCCTGCCGGGAGCCCTGGCATTGGCCGCTTTCTGTCTCACCTGCCAGGAAGGCCAGAGAGATACCGAGAAATAAGAGACAGAAACTCTTGGGTCTGGTCTGAGCAGGTATCCTATAAAAAGTCAAATGTTATAATTCCATTTGTGTTTTTAAAAATCTTAGTGGATGTCTCTTGGTTTTACACCACCTTCGTTTCCAGCTCTCTCTCTTCTCCCTCCCCTCCCTAGTAATCCATCCTTTTCAGCAAAGACACTATGGAAAGGCTTATTCTCTTTCCTTCCCTTCTCATTTAAGGCAGAAGGGGATATTTGGGTACAATTAAGGCAGTTGTCAACACAGTGGTGGGTGGAGAGTCTGAAGGTCTGGGTTTGAATCATGGCTTCTGCCCTGACTAGCTGTGTGACTCTGGCCAAGTCACTTTACCTCTCTCTGTTTCACTTTCCTTATCTATAAAATGGGTATCATAGGACACTTTTTCCTTCTCAGGGCTGGTGTATGGAAAGTGCTTAAAGACCTCTAGAAATGTGAATTTGGCTGATTCGGTTTTTCCTTGTAAATGAATGTCTCCACCCAAGTTGCTGTTTGATGCCTCCAAACAACGTGGGGCTGAGGTCGAGTCCTTGAAAGCCTATGTTGGTGGCATGAAGGCAGATGTGATCTAGCTGTGGAAGGGTCGGTGATAGGCTGCTTGTGTCTGTCACCTGCGGGGCCTCACCAGCTAAGTGGCCACTCTGTGTGTATGTGTGTGTGTGTATATCAATTTCTTGCCACAGAAAGTGTCAGAGCCCAAATCTCAAGTCATCAAGGGCTTATACCCAGAGGGGCAAAATTACTTATCCTTGAAATATCCGAGTATTAACCAGGGAAGTCAGATGAACATCTACCTGAGGGCACAGAGTGGTGTGGTGGCCAGAGGCCTGGGGTCCAGTCTCACCTCTGACACCTACTACTGGGTGACTCAGGGCACTGCCCTTAACCTCTCTAAGGCTCTACATTGCAGGTCAGGTGCTAATTTAGATTAGTGGAGGGACTTTCCTTTCAGAGAGTTTCTACTCTAACGAAATCATAGATCTGAATTTTTTAAAAAATGGGCCAATCTTCATGTTTCCTGGGGCGTTGATTCCCTCCACCATAATACCAAGACCTCCCTCTGATTCCCAATGAATGAAATGACTTCCAGAGCGCATGGGCCGCTTTCTGATTCCAGTTTCTTCCTGTGGGTTTTTTCTTTCTGCTGTTGGATTTCGGCAAGTGAATGACTCCTCTGGTACCACCCAGTGATTTGTTGATGGTTCGTTATGGAGGCATTGGGAGGAATCTGGACTTCAGTTTCCTCATTTGCTTTGTCGAGAGAGGAGATGTGGAAATCACCAGGACCGAACGACTGAGTGGGGGGGATGTTACCGGATCCCTGACCACCTACCTAGCTCCCCAACCTCAGCGCTGTGCCCACAACCCCCCGAACCTCCTCCAACTGCTTATTTTGGTTGTCACTGCCATCTAAGCCTGTAATCTTCAGCACTCCTGAAATTGTGACAATTCCGTATGAAGGAGAAGGACTGGATTTTGTTGGTTTTCTCATTTGTAGAGTGTGGTTTAGAACACCATCACAAAACAGGAGCACCCCTCCCTTTTTTTTCTTCAAATCTTACTGTGACATGCCTTGGCAAACGAACTCGTTTTCAAATGATAACCAAAACCAGAAAGCAAAAACGTGGACTTTCATCCATCAGTTCTAAAAGAAACTGGAGTTTATTTCACATTGGCTCGGCAGCCTGGTCGTGTGGGTGGGCTTAGCGTCAGGAGACTGTGCTCACATCTCAGCTCTGTCACTTACCAGGTTTGCAAGCAACCCCTTGAGCCTCAGTTTCCTGAGCTATAAAATGGGGATAATAATTTTACCTTCTTTATAGAATTGTTGTGAAGGGAGAGCTTTGTCACCTGGAAAGTCTTAGACACGTGGGAAGTGTCTGGATCCCAGAAGCACGAGATTTGGAGTAGGAGAATCTAGGTTCAAATACTGGCCCAAGTGTCTGCTGTCTGTGTAATCCTGGGCAAGTCGCTTAATCTCTCCAGAACTCAGTTTCCTCATCCATCAAGTGAGGGGTTTGGACTAGAAGACCAAGGCTTCTTTTAGCTCTACTTTGGCGATCCTGTTCTCCTGTGGACCTGAGTTCAAATCCTAGCTCTGCAACTTACTGTCAGCTGTGACTTAAGTTAGTGTGACTTGCTGATGGTCACATAGGTAGTAGGGGCAGGTGAACTGAGATTTGAACCCAGGTTCTGGGACTCCAAATTCTGTACTGCTTAGTGTTCTATGAGTGCTGGTGACCAGGAACCCTAAACTCGAAGCCGAGATGATGAGCTTGTCTCATTGTTCCCTCAGAGTCGTGTCCCCCACCTCCTTCATGTATGGTGAATCCATTGAGTCATCCAACTTCGTTCAGCTGGAGGACTGGGAATGCCAGTATCAGCCTCTCAACATCACCCTGCAGGTAAGAGCCCTGGAGTTCCCAGGAGCCCCCTAGCATTGTCTGCTTGGTAACGTTAATTAGATTTTCCATGGTTGATGTGGTCAAGCCCCGTTCTCCTTCCCTAGTATCCACACGCTCCTGACTCACTGGCTGTTGCTTTTCCACTTCACACAGGGCTCATTTCATGATACCTAGGTGGTGGCAGTGGAAAGATCACTGCCTATGCCCTCAAGCTCCGCCTCTGCCGCTGTCTGCCGTGTGACCTTGGGTCTCAGTTCCCTCATGGGTCAAACAAGGAGGTTGGGCTGGATGGCCTCTGAGGTCCCTCTAATTCTAGAGCTATGAGCCCATGACCCAGTCAGCCTTTTCTTCCCCCCATCTGCTCTTCTGTTCGCCGTGGGCTTTCCTCCTAGCCTGGCAAGAGAGCTGGACAATGAAGGCCGCTGCTGCCTTCCAACTCGGCAGTGTTATTTCAGCTCTGTCCATTGCTTCACCTCATTCTGATAAGATTTATACCGGTAATATTAATGATAATAGTAACAGTAGCTAGCAAGGTAGCCTGGCCTGGTAGATAGAGAGCCAGCTCTGAAGCCGGATTGGCCTGGACACAAGTTCTGATTCTAATGTATCCTGGCTATGTGACCCTGGACAAGTCACTGACCCCTCAGTGCTCTCTAAACCTTCAGGCATTGATTAAGTGTTTACTGTGTATCAGACACCATGCTTTCTAAAGCTGTAAAGGACACGAGGGTGCTAACCTGCACTGGTAAATGGAGATTTTTCACTTGGGAATTCCCCATGCCAATGGGATCACAGGTCCACTCTCTATTCTTATCCCTAAAAAATTACTAACATTTCTATATCGAATTAAGGATTACAAAGTACTTTACATATATTAACTCATTTGGTCCTTATGATAACCCTGTGTATTAGGTACTATTGTGATTCCCATTTTGCAGGTGAAGAAACTGAGGCTGACTGTGACTTGTCCAGGGTTACCCTGCTAGTAAGTGTCTGAGGTAGGATTCAAATTCAGGTCTTTCAGACTCTCTGTCACACTGTTTCCCATTAAACAGCAGTACTATTTCATTTATACTGTTGTATATACAGGTAGAAGAGTGCTGGGTTTATAGTCAGAGGACCTGAGTTCTAATCCTGGCTTTCTTCTGTTAGCTTTGTGGCGGTGGCCAAGCCCCTCACTTTTCTGGGCGTCACTTTCAGCCTCTGTGAAATGAGGAGGTTGAGCTCGGTGAACCCTAACTGTTATCCCATGATTTTCACATTCTCCACTCCCTGCCTGGGGGCCTGGCCTCCTTCTGCCTTCTCTTCATGGATGAAATGGTTTTTGGATGGGCGGTTCCATGATTCCAGCTAGGATGTGTCTCTGTGCTGCTAAAGCAGTCCCACGAGCATTATTCCTCTTCCGTTTGGCCTCCAGGTGGGAGTTAGGGAGTGTAAGAGAAAGACAAAGAAAGGGCTGTGAGAGGGCCTGGGAAGGCAGGGGGAGGGGAAGAAGCTGGGGGACAGGCAGAGGGTGTGAGACAAACGTTTGTTGGCTCTTATAAACAACTGGGCTCCTTTGAGCTGCCTTACCGAGGCCCTGTGCCACCTCCGGACTAATGGGTAGCACATGGCGCCATCTTGGGGAGGAGAGACTCCCTCTCAGAGACTGTCATGCCCTGCCCTTGATTTATAGGCAGGGAGGGTGGAGTGAACAAGGCCCAGACCACCAGTCCCTGGGATTGAAAAAGAGAAAATTAGTTGCAAAGATAGAGTTTTTTCCATTGCCTTTTATTATTGGTTGGGAAACAGATAAAGACCAGATGTGCCAATGGTCTGACTAATGGTTTGCCTATAATGATTGTATTAATAATTAAAGGATGAGGTGAAGTATAGGGATGACAGTCATTATATTTATAACGTAGGATGCCTCCCATAGTCATAATGCAAAAAGCTTTACCATATAAATAAGGAATATAAACACATAAATATATAAATAAAGTAAGTGTGTATGTGTGTGTGTGTAAATTGCCCTCTAAGAAGAGACTTTCTTTCTAATGTCATCATCAGCCTTTCTGTGGTAGAAATGGAAATGGGTGGTGTGTTTTGGAGTCCCTAACTCCCTCAAAGTACAATGCAGGGGGTAGGCCATCTCCTACTTGAGACCTTTCCTAATAGTCTCAGTTCTTGCCTTTTCCACTCTCCCCCATGAAATTATCGTGTGAGTATTTACATATATATGCACACCCACATACTGATATGTGTATATTGTATTTACTCATCTGGGTAGATATTGCTTCTTCCTATTAGAATATAAGTAAGCTCAGTGCCTGACTTAATTGGTGCTTATTATAACTGGTACTTAATTAATGTTTATTGGATGTACTAAAGGGGGTAGGCAAATTTCTAAAGGCTCCTGGGAGCAGAGATTCTGACCTGGAAGAGTCTCATCTGCTACTGAGTCCAGTCCCCTCATTTTACAGAGGACTTAGGTTAAGGGCCTTGTCGAAGGCCACGTAGGTAAAGTCAGAGGTAGAATTCGAACCCAAGTCCTTTGACTCAAGAGCTCTTTCCACTGTTGTTGTTCAGCCATTTCAGTTGTGCCCTACTATCCGTGACCCTATTTGAGGTTTTCTTGGCAAAGATAGTGGAGTGGTTGGCCATTTCCTTCTCCAGCTCCCTTTACAGTTTATAACAGAAAAGGGGCCATCCATTCAATCTTTGCTCTCTGTGCTTCAGTTTTTTATCCATAAAAAAAATCTATAAATATGAAATAAATAATTATAAATATCTATAAAACTCACTGTCCTATAAGGTGCCTTTCAGCTCTAAGTCTGTGGTCCTAATGAGGGGGAGCTCACTGGCTCCACGGTAGCCCACTCCTCTTTGGGGGGGGCTGTTTTCATTAGGAATGTGTCCTTATATCAAGGTCTCTCCGCATCAGTCTTCTCAAGAAAAATGGGAGGAGTTGGACTTTGAGGAGATGGCCTTTAAGGTCCTCTCCAACTCTTGATCTCAAATCCTTTGGTTTCTGATTGTAATTTTGCCTCCTGCCATCACACAAATCCCTCTTCTGTGTGTCAGCCCTGACAATACTAACAGACATCTCTCATGTCCCCATGGAATTGTTTCATCTCCTGTCCCTCCAGAGATCCTCATCTGGCATGGACTTCCATCGTCCTGATTGTCCTCTCTTGACACTCTCTTTCCTATCAGTGTTCTTTTAGAACCATGGTGCCATCTGGTGCTGAGCTCGGTGCTCCGGGGTGGTCCAACTATGTCTGAGTACAGTGGTACTCTAACCTCCCCGTTCCTGGAAGCTTGGCCTCTCTTAACATAGTCGAACAATTGCATTATCCTTCTTGGCTTCCATATCACACTGTTAACCTCGAATTGAATTTGCAGTCTATTAAAACCCACAAAGCTTTTTCAAAGGAACTGCCTGCTAACCACCCCTCCCTTATTCCTAGCCCTTGCCAAAGCCAATGCTTCTTACCTTTCTTTGCTTTTTGGCTCACGTTCTGAGGTTTGTGCTGTTGAGCTTTCTCTCGGTCTCTCTTTTCTCTTTGTGGTCCAAGCCCAGCCATATTCTGAGGCCGGCGCGTTACCTAGCTTACCTCTCTGCCTACTTCTATCTTTGCCTTCGTTGTTTTTCAGAAAAATGATCAGGCATCTGGGGACATATTGGCAGGGTAGTTAAGGAGGAGAAGTAGGAGAGGATTCCAAGGGCAAGATGTTAATGTGCAGTTAGTGACATATTCCAAAACGAATAAATTAGAGTATCTTGTGATATCATCTTGGATGTAGAGAAGAGATGAGGAAACACACTTCCCTTCTTTCCAAGTATCAGGGAGGATTATGGCAGCAGGACCTCACCCATCTTGTCCAACCTGGAGGCTGTCAATTGGCTTGCTTTAACTTTTTTTGTTGGTGATATTACAAGGCTCATTGGGTGGGTGAGAGAGGAGGTACTTTATCTGCAAATGACTGTGATGTGAATTGACGAAACCATCAGCAAACCATTGGTTTCATTAATATTTTAAAATATGGCCTGATGTAGTGGAAAAGTGAAAGTCTGAGAATCAGAGATGAATTCCCTACCTCAGTTTCCTCACATGTAAAATGAGTAGCTTGAACCAGACTGCTTCAGATGCTCTTTTTGATTCCAAATCAGCTTTTTGCCATTTAGATTTTCTGTATTTCAAACAAATAAAATAGTTTATAATGTTTAGCAGGAAGAAGAAGAGAGAGAACCCTTAAAAGGAGGGGGGAATATATTATTTTGTAGTATTGGGTTTTTTGTTATATTGAACTTACCTTTGCATCTATGTTCTACCCTCTTAAGGCATGACTTTCTCTGAGTGACTTTATAGCAGTCAAGGAGACATGGCAAGTCTAACAGGAAGCTTATTTTAATTGTACTTAATATAGAGAAGCAGTGTGGGGTCAGGAGGACTTGGGTTCAAGTTCTGCTGATGACCCATATGGGCTATGTGACCCTGGGTAAGTCACTTACTTCCACTATAAGTACCTAGGAAGCTCTCTAGGATGGTAAGTTCAAGGGAGATTGCGAATCTGTATTAGAGAATTCCTGAAACTGATAAATCATCGATTGGACCAAAGAAACATAGCCATGTGTTTGTGAGTGATACTTTCATTGGATAACATGAGTGTGTATGTATGGACTATTCCCAGGTTTATAACACTGGACCAAGCATGCTCCCTGGCTCATCGGTCAACTTCTGGATCCCCGACCGTCTTTCTGCAGGAGATGTCGAGATGTTTCTCATCCAGGAGGTGATGGTGAGTTTCGGGGCTCCTGCCCCCTTGTGCTGAGTAGACTTAAGCCTGGACTGTAATCGATATTTTCTTTCATGTTTCCATCGTATTTCCATCTCTCTCTCCTCTCAAGGCCCTAGGCAACAAAAGGCCAATTAATCCCAGGTAATTCAATTCACTTCAATTCAAATGAATTCACTTTATTTCATTGAATGAATTCAATTCAATTTGATTCAGTTCATTCAGCAAACATTTAATAGGCAGGTCTGTAAGAAAGAGAGAGTGTTGTGCAGTGGCTAGAGAGATGCCCTTCGAGACAGGAAGACAAGTCCCCCTCTCACTCATCTTGGCTGTGTGGCCCTGGACAGGTGACCTGACACCTCAGAGCTCTAGGTAACCCTTGAAGATTCTCAGGTGGAAAGCACAAGCCCACTTGCATGGGTACAGGGATTTTCTGAGCCGACCATTTGACTATGAAAATCTTAAGCAGAGATGTCCAGGACTGGAATCCTCCGGGCCCCTCTTTCTCACATTCTCTAACTGGCTTAAATCAGTCCTGAGGTAGAGCTTGAAGTCGGGCACAGCAAAATCCGGTCATTTTGTTGGCAGAGGATGCACATGGAGGCCCCGTGGCAAGGTAGTCAAGTCTGATGTCCCCAGGACAGGATCTGGCTGTTTCTCATTGTATCTGGGGCTGCCTGTGGAGCCAAGTAGATGCTAACTTTTTAGTGATGCTTTAGATATTATATCAGCATTTGACAGAAGTCAGCCTTGACCCATTTTTTAAAATGGATGGCCAGTTGGCTTCATCAGGGCCACGTGTCTTACCTTAGGGGCATAACATAATTAAGTTAGAATGCAAAGTCACTTTTTAGGATGATATTAGGGTGTGCCTGATCCCACTGACTCATTCTATCCACACATCTATGGGATCTTATTATATAGGGAGAAGGAGAGAGTGGAGCTGGGATTTCATTGTACAAGGAATTTCCATGTAGAGAAATTCCCTCCACTAATACAGATAGTTACCTTCTCTGCAAATTACTCAGCTAGGTCCCAATTAGTGTGAATGACAAACTCCCTGAAGTGCTTGCGTTCTTCAAATCCACGCCACATTTTTCCATTGGGTTGAAACCAATGACCATATTGTACATAATTATAACTTTGAACAATGTGAATTCAAATGTGGGGGATCACTTCAGGGGATTTGCTGTCTGTACTAAGTGGGACCTAGCTGTCAACTGAAAGAGTTACCTAGGGCCTTGACAGAGGAAGAGATTTGCCCGGGGTGACCCAGCCAGAAAGGTCAGAGGCAGGGCTAGAACCAAGGTCTTCCTGGCTTTGAAGCTACCGCCTCTTTAGACACTCTGCTGTCTTTCTGGGCTTTGCAGGCACTTAATAAACATTTGTTAACTTGAATTCAATTGAATCAGATCTAAATGAATGCAGAGAACAGAATGGAAAGACATATGATTAACAGCCGGGACCAATAGAGAAGCCGGGAGGCTGGAAGTACATCCAGATGATGAGTTTGTGAGTGGGCTGCATTTGTAACTCCTGGTGATGTCACAGAAAGAAAAAAGATAGCTCAAGGCTAACGAAGTAACTGAGCTAGGAAAACCCCTCCATAAAGAGTCTGTTTCTTGAACCACAAGGCCGTGATGTCATTGCTCTGTTTATATAAGTGAAATGGAAGACCAGCCATTGTCTGTGATGGGCAGTGCCTCTGAAAGTGGCCCTGACTGTGCCCCTGGACCCAGTGCATGGTGGCTGTTCTCCGGTGACAAGGAGGATGGTTTAGGGCAGGAAGCCCACAGAGCCTCAGCCGGACATAGTCCAAGCAGGATGGGATGTCTACTGAGGGAGTCATAGCATGGATCTTGTCAAGCCATAGTGCATACATGTTCTACTGTGCCCCCATGTTTCTCTAAGAACCAGAATGGCACAAACAGCCCTCTCTCTCCTCTTCCTGGAAGTCTGAAGATGTTCTCCTAGGACACATTTCTGGGTGACATCTTAGGCGTATTTCAGACGATTTTCCGTGAGCTTCAACAGTGACATCTCCACTGGAGTGTTTATTGATCCAATTCAGATTTCGGAAGTATTCCAGAATACAGGACACAGATGTCCCTCCATTTTTCTTTACTAATCATTGAAACTCCACTATACTCTGGTATAGTGGGTAGAGAGAGGGTCAGTTTCCAAGGCAGGACAAGGTGGACTCAAACATCCCCATCATAGACTGTCTGCATGACCTTGGACAAGTCTTCTAGCCTCTGTTTGGCCCAGAGACTTGGAGTCACAGAGCAGCTGCAGGTCTATATTGTGGAGCAGATTTCCTCACAAGGAATTACTTACCCTAATGATATTAGATGTCTAGATGGGGAACTTGCAAGAGTCTCCTCTGGGGAAGCTAAAACGTTCCCTTCCTTCCCTCCTTCTCCCCAGTGACAAGGCTCTCTCCTCATCTGCCCCTCAGTGGGGCCAGAATCTCCAGGGACTGAATACTTTGGATTCTGAATTGGTCTTCTGTTTCAGAGGTGGCAGGGCATGACTCTGTGCTGAGGCACTTTCTTCAAAGGGTTTGATTGGTTGATGGCTGAAGACTGCTCTCACTTCATGAAGATATCAGGGAATCTTATCACTCACTTTAAGAAAGGAGAGGTGATTTGATTGATTTAGTCAATTAACTCCACCCTTGTATATGGGGAGGTAGAGTTAGCCATGAATCATCATTATCTGTGAAGATCCTAGGACACTCAGAACTGCCTGGCTGTAGATTGTAAGTCTGTGTAGAATGATTATTCTCTGTGAATTTTAAGCCTGTGGAATTTCTCTGTGTTGAAGCTTAATAGGATACTAGGTTTAGAGCTGGATGGAACCTTAAAGACCATTGAGTCCAATTCCTCTTTTTACAGAGGAGGAAACTGAGTCAAGGAGCAGAGAAATGACTTGCCCAGGGTCACAAAGCTAGTAAATGCAGGATATGAACCCAATTCTTTCTGACTCCAAGTCCAGGGCCCTCTCCACTCTGCAGCATCTTGACCTTGCATGTTGTACAAAGGGACATTAATCTTCAAAGCCCATCAGTATTTGTAGGCATTTTGGGGGCTTTTCTGTTTTAATTTTGCACATGGGATGATTTCAGCCAGAAGTTCTTTCTCCTTCCTGCAGTCATCTTTGCTGTAGCCGAAGGGGTGTGGCCCTTTGATGTTTCCAAACACTGATTAGTCACTGTCTCATTTAGATGTCTCATTGAGGTAGGTCCTACAGGCATCACAGAGAAGTAAGTAGAGTGGTCTTCCCAGACCTCACAGCCATTTAGTGTTAGTCATGGGAGTTGAACGCATACTTCCCAGTCCAACGTTGTCCATTCCACAGATGATAGAGGGGGCTTTTTATTTGCTGCTTTTCCGGTATGAATGGTGACTAGAAATAGGAAGTAGAACATTTATTTTATTCATTTTTTCTTGCACCTTTTTGCAAAGATCCCGTGTGGGAGTAGAATTAAGAGAAGATGAACAAAGTAAGTGCACCAGTCATTGCAGAGGACCTGGAGGACTCAGTGGTGAATTGCCTCTGAGAGGAGCCTCCTTACACTACCTAAGTCTCTTTACTAGGACTTAGTTTAGGGAGATGTCCAGAATTCAGAAGAGTTTTTTTTAAATTTATTTTTAGTTTTCAACAATCACTTCCATAAGCTTTTGAGTTTTAAATTTTTCTTCCCCTTCCTTCCCAAGACAGTGTGCAAGCTGATACAGGCTCTACATATACATTCCTATTAAACATATTTTCACATTAGTCATGTTGTAAGGAAGAATTAAAACCAATAGGAGGAACCACAAGAAAGAGGAAACAAAACAGAAGGAAAAAAGAGAGATCAAATAGTCTGCTTCGATATGCATTCGAACGCCATAGTTCTTTCTCTGGATGTGAATAGCATTTTCCATCATGAGACTTGTGGAGATGTCTTAGATCCTTGCGTTGCTGAGAAGGGCTACATCTATCAAAGTCAGTCATTGCTCAATATGGCTGTTACTATGTACAACATTCTCTTGGTTCTGGTCACTTCACTCAGCATCAGTCCATACAAGTCTTTCTGGGTTTTTCTGAAGTCTACCTGTTCATCATTTCTTATAGCACAATAATATTATTACATTCATATACCATACCTTGTTCAGCCATTCCCCAATTGATGGGCATCCCCTCAGTTTCCAAGAATTCTTAATAAAAATCAAGCCCAACAAGAATCTTTCCTATAGCTCGAGCCCCCATTTTGGAATATAGGAGGAATTCTTGAAATCTTGGCTACAAGTCTGTTCTCTGCCTTGCTTTCTCTCTGTATCAGTATCAAAAGCCATTTGCTAGCACCCTCTCCCCCATTCCTGGTTAAGAACATGGGACCATACATCAACAGCTAGAAGGGAGTGAAGAAGAAGGTGAGTCCCCTCATTTTACAAATGAGGAAACTGAAGCACAGAGAAATTAAGTGATTTGTCCCCCTGCCCCTCCCTGGTAACCCTTCTGGGAGGTATCGGAGATGAGATTTGAAGGCAGGTCTTCCTCATTCAAAGTGTGTTCTTCCCTACACCTGCACATGTACAAATCACAAAGGAGGTATGACCAGTCACCCTTTTACATCCACACTGGAAGCAGTAGGAACGTCATGAATTAAGACGGCCTCGAATCAATAGAGGTTTACCGTAGGCAATGCCTTTGGCCGCAGGCAGCAGGAGATGAAGGGAATTCAGTCTTCACTCTCCTTCTGCAGATCTCAGTTCCAGGCTCTTCCAGTTACACCCCTCCTTAAGAGTCTGAACGAGCAGAGACTGTGAGATGGCAGAGAGCCTAAGCCTCCTTGACACCCCAGTGTTAGTTTCCCATTGTTAAACAATGACCTGAGTATTGCTGTATCTTTCTCCGTCCTTCTCTCTAATAGTAGAAAAATGAAAGCTGAATTCCCCTGCCACATGGAACTCCCATTATCTGTTTCTACTGAAATTCCCATGTTCCCTGCAGCTATGCTGTCTGGCTGCAAAGGGGTTGGTTTCCACCAAACCTGGCTATACTGGTAAATGAATGAAACCTGGAGCAAGAAGGAGTAAAAGACTAGGTGTTGGAAATGAGCAGGTATAGCCCTGAGAACATCTGAGCTGGAACTTGTAATTGGAAATTCCAATCTAGTCCCGAGCCCTTTTTTTCCTTCTCAAAGGATTGCTCTCATCATAGCGATTAGAGTTTTCCACAAGCTGTGTGAAAGGGGTGGTGTTTTTATTTCTCTCTGTTGATGCATGGATGCCTAATTAAATGATTGCCAAAATCAACAAACTGCTGGGCTCCAAAGCGTTTTGTTATCTGCGGATGTTAAACATTTTTGGCATGGACAGGAAGTGCTCAGAGTATATTTTTATGCCATTTATTTCCCCTCTAAACAAAATTTGGCTTCATCTGGAATTCCTTTTGTATACTTTAAGTAGCCTGAATATATATGTAACTCCTTTCCGGAAACATTGACCCATCTGAATCAATTTCACACTCGTAAAGGTCGTGTAGGAGGTTCGTGGAATGGACCACATCCCTGTGGCATCTGGTCGATGGAGTATAAACCAGTCACGTTTTATGGGACAGCTCAGTGATGGACTCCTTAGTAACCCTTCCAGCATCCTGTCCTACCCTCCCCCTCCCCAAACCCCCAATATATCCAAGAGGCAAAGCAACTAATAGGAAGAAAAAGTGGGGGGAAACACCTCTTATCTGTGGTTTCTAGATGCACATTTTGCCAGGCAGTGGAATGAATGTGAAAGGACCTCATTTTAAAGTAGAGGTGGGGTCTTCTATGACCCATCGATGTGTGTAAATTATACTTTCGTTTGGAATGTCCCCCCTCCCCTCTCACTTTTCTTTGCATCCATTGTCAGTTGGGACCTTGGATTCCTTGTAAGGGATGAATGGACGTGTTTCCAGGTTGTTGTTGTTAGTTTCCCCAGATGAAATCTATTTTAAAGCAGGAAAATAAAAGCTGAGGGGACATCTAGGGTCCTTCCTGTTTTCTTTTCTCTTTTTTTGGAGGGGTGCTCATTAGGATTTGCAGTGTGGGTCAGCAGATCTGGTGGTTGTCTAGCCCAGTTGATCCCGAAGCTCTGCTTTTTGCCTTTCACCTTGCCTTCTGTGTTATCTACTTCTGCTCAAATGGCCCGGCATCGCCACCCTTTTCCCAGCTCCCTCCTCCCCAGCTTGTCCTGCTGTATTCAGGGAGCTGTGGGAACGGAAACAGATGTACATCATATCTGTTTTATTGATCACACTGCTGTTGTCCCTTCAGAATTCACAGACACCCAGTTTCTTTACAGGGAGGCAGTGGTGGGTGGGGCTGTAGACTTAGTATCAGGAGAGAGTTGGGTTCAAATCCTGTCTCCGACCCTCACAGGCTGTGTGTTCATGAGCAAGTTTGTTGTATGTCTCTGAGCCTCAGTTTCCTCATTCATAAAATGGAGATAATAATACCTGTAGTCTCTACCTCATATAGTTGTTGTAAGGGTCAAATGGGATGCTTGTAAACCTTAAATTGGTAGAGGAAAAGCAGGCATTATTATTCAAAGGGAGGCAAAGGAAGGTGCCGGGACACAGTGGAGAGAAAGCTGGTCTTAGAGTAAGGAGGACTTGGGTTCAAGTCCTGACATACCCTGGCACCGTGGTGCCCCCAGGAAACGCTTTAAGATTACAAGTCGCAGAGAAAGTGGTCTGAATTGGAAGAGGAGTCTTCTTCACTGGGGGCTCCCTACGTCAGTGGAATCACAGGTTGCGTGAAGATATGCACATTTTATGTGTGTGTGTGTGTGTGTGTGTGTGTGTGTGTGTGTGTGTGTGTGTGTCTAAGTGATAGCTGGGTTGCTCTCAGCCTTGGTAGAAGGAGATCACACCTGGGGGTTTTCAACCCTGACAAAACCCCAGGTATCTTTCTGTTGGCTAACCTTTGAGTTACTTGGACTTTGCAATCTTCCAAGACTCTGGTTGGTTGTAACTCACAGCTGTATCACCGGCACAATGAACGATGATGTTAAAATGGCTTCTTATTGGAAGGAGCGGTTTGGGATCATTAAAAATTGATGCCCCCGTAAGCAGCCGGCTTGCCTTTCACCTCCTGCTCCATTGTGGCCTTTGAACGTGTGGGTATACATACGGGTGGACATGTGGGCCCAGCTGCTCCTTCCCCTGCCTGCTAGCTTCTAGATAGGGAATGCTTGTCATCTGTTTTGTTTTCACCTTTGTGGACTTATCTTTACTGTATCAGTAGAGAGGTCATATTACAAAACAAATTTATGGCTGATAAGGTTCATCGGACAAAAAAAAAGTCTGGTGCCTGTGGACTCTTTTCTCCTCCCAGTCCCCTCTCTGTATGCTGGACTTACTCTGTGATTTAATTCAATTCGGCATTTATTCAGCGCCTACTGTGTGCAAAAGCACTGTGCTTTCCAGCCTTAGGGTGCCTCTGTCCCCTCCACATGCTCTCATTCGGCCACCCTGACCCGTGTGCTGGGCTGTGCACAGGTCTCTGGACCTTTTGATTGGCTGGCCCCAGTTTCTGGGGTGTTCTCCCACCTCGTGTTCTCCCTCTGGCTCCTCCCATGGCTCCAGCTGCAATCCCACCTTGGGCAGGAGCCCATTCCCGGCCCCTCTTTCTCCATTGCCTTCACTCTGAGGTTACCTTTCGTCTGCTTTGTGTACTGTTGTAGCTTTTGTGTGCCTACCTATTCGCATGTTGTCACCTTAGAATATCAGCTGCTTGAGGGCACAGACTTATTTTTGCCTTTCTTTTGCCTAATCCTGTTGCCTAGCACAGTGCCTGGTATACAGTAGGTGCTTAATAAATGCTTGTTGATTGACATTCCATGAAGCACATGGAATACAAAATGGAAAAATGGTGCAAGCCTTTGCTCTGCTGATGGGGAGGATATGACATGAACGATAAGAATGCGATAGAGCCAAAGAAAAGCATGTAACAGAGGACTCTAAGAAGATTTGAGGAGGGGGAGATGGTATTGAACTAGGGAGATCAGGAAGCATATTACAGAGGAGTGTGCCCCTAAGGTGATCCTCAAAGCATGAGGATGACTTCAGAAGCAAAGGTGTGCCTTCCACTCCTGGGACATGCCAGCATGGATACAAGGGTGAAAGACAGCAAGAAATGAGAGTCTACTTTGGCCAAAACCTAGAGCACACGAGAGAGAAGTAATGTGGAAATCAGGCTGGAAGATAATTGGGAGCTAGACTGAGGAGAACCTTGAGTGCCCTGCCCGCCTAAGAAGTTTGTATTTTATCCTTTGTTCAATAGGGAACCATTCAGGGTTTATTGGGAAAGGGAGTGGCTTGGTCAGGCCTGTGGTTTGTGGGGATTCTTTTGTCAGGATGGCTTGGGAGTAGGAAAGAATGAAGACAAGGAGACCAGCTAGGAGGTGATTATGAGTATATGGAAGAGGTGATGTGGGCTTTACCAGGGCTAGTGGCCGTGGGAGTAGAAAGAAAGGGATGGATACAAGAGATATTATGGAAGAGAGCCCATTGGATTAGGTAACTGAATTGATTTGGTGGGTGTTGGGAGAGAGAAGTTGACTCTAAAGTTTGAGCTTGGGTGACTGGGAGGATGGTTGTACCATCAACAAGATTAGAGGCACTTGGAAGAGGGGCATGTTTGGGGGTTGGGGAGGGGAAGATGATGAACTAGCCTTTTTAGTGTATTGAGTTTGACATACTAGAAAAATCACAAAAGCACTACCATGAAAAGAGAGGGGTTGGATATTTGAATTGGGGGGGGCAGTGATCTGTGTAGAGGCTATAATCACAGCTCCAAGAGTGGATGAGATTGCCTGGGGAGAGTAGAAGGATGGAAGAGAAGACAGCTGAGGACTCAATGATGAGGGATAGCCCATATTGAGGAAGATGAGATGGACCAAGAGAGAATAGTCAGATAGGTAGGGGAAAAACTAAGAGAAAAGGAGCAAAGGAAGAATATCAAGAATGAGGAGGCTGGTCAACTATGTCACATGATTCAGACAGTTCAAGGAGGTTGAAGACTGCAAAAAAGACCATTGGACACAGTAAATGAGATGGCGCTGGTTTCAATAGAGTGGTAGAGATGGAAGTTGGGCTGTAAGGAACAGATATGATGAGGGATTGGTTACCTCTGCAGACATCATGCTAGGATTTGGTAGACTCAGGAATGATGAAAGATTTCTACCTGGGGAAGGCTTTATCCTAGAATTATGCACTTGTTAACATGTGGAGGATGGGTGGAGACAGGGGACAGAATGAGAAAATATCAGGGAAGAGTGGTTTTAGGACCATGACATCATGGACTTAGGGCATTTGGAACCTGTAAAATCAAAGCACCTAGGCTACCTGAGCCAACTGTGATCATTCTGTCCTTGGTAGTCCCAAAGCACTTTGTTTGCGCCTTTCTTATGTACCTTTTGCATGTTATTTTGAGTTATAAGTGTGGGCGGGAACACGTGGGAGGGTGTGTGATGTCTCCTTCCTCAGCCGTGAACTCCAAGAAGTCAGGGCTAGTGTCTTCTTTAAACTTTGTGTCTTCCCCGATATCTAGTGCAGGGTATCACACATGCATTTAATAAGTGCCTAGTATGTACCAAACATTAAGAACAAAATTGTTTTAAGAACAACTTTGAGGACTGAGTCATTCTGACTTATAAATATGCAAATTAACTATAAAAGACCTATGGAGGAAGACGCTAGCTCTTCCAGAGTAAGAACTGATAAATAGACGTATGTATAGAATAGTTTTGACAGATATACATACATATTTGTGTCTGATGGTAGCATCTCTAGGGCGAGGCGGGGGGGGAGGAAAGAAAAAAGGGGAAAAAAAGAAAGTTACATGTCAACTTTATTATATATCTAGAAGGAATTGCAAGTTGTATATAATAGATTTGCAGTTTTATGTACAATCATCTTTTTCTATTCTACTATGTTAAAAATGCTAATAATTTCTTAAGTTCAGAATAAAATAAATAAAAATAGTGAAACAGTTCTTGTCCTCAGGGAGCTTATATTCTATAGGAGAAGATTACACACTGAGCTTAAAATATCCAAAATAAGTGTTATCAGATAATGCAATGTGAGGTGCTTAATAAATCTTTGTTGAATTGGCCTAGGTCTGACTTGTCAGGGAATTCCTCGTCTATCGTCTACTGCCCTTCCTGTGACAATGCGCTCCCTGTATTTTCCTGCATTGCCTCCATGTTTTGATTTGGAATTGTCCATCATCCTAATTTGGATAACTCTGGAATCTTTGATGCAAGAGGGCAGCCTTTGTGAGCTGCCTTGGAAGGATTCACCCATGTGGATGGGTCCTTGATCAAGCTGTCATTATGTGTGTAAAGATCTTCAGAGCCTAATAGGGATGGACTTTTTCCAGACATTAAAGTTCAGTGAAGATGAGCAGTGTGTGTCATGGGAAACATTTGGACTCAGTAAATAAGGAAAGCTAACAGAAGCTAATTAAAGCCGAGCTGGAGGGGGCCGAGTCCATAAGATTCTCGGGCAACTTTCCTGGGAAATCCAGCTGTTTGATGATGCTAGTTCTGTGGGTCTTTGTAGCCTTTGCAACAAGCAAAGCCACATACAACATTGCTTCACTTGCTTCTCAACAGTAGCAACAAGAAATGGTTGTGGAGAGCAGTTGATAATTAATTAGCCGCGTTCAAAGGTTCAGGTAGTCCAACGTTTAAATGAAGGTCGGCTCAGAATGCTAAGTTTTTCAACCTGAAAGCTTATCTCGAAGGCAACATGGTGATGTGGAAAGAGAACTGGGCTGCAAGTCAGAAGATCATGGGGTCCAATGGAAAAATATGCATTATTCAAAAAGAACAGAATAAATAAAAGAGGTGCTGGAGTAGTATACAAAAAAGATATACTCAGGTGAATAAATGCAGGAGCCCAAGGAAAGGAGCAGGTAACATGGCAGAGAACATGTGAGGAAAGAATAGTGGAGGAAAGACTATAAGAAGTCTTCTCATGAGAGTATGCTACAGACCACATAGCCAGAAGGAGAAAATAGATTATGAGTTCAGGAAAATAATCACAAATCTGGTGTGGAAGCATGAGGCAGGAATGATGGAGGCTGTGGTGTAGCTGGACATTTGCTAATGCTCTCAGATCTCCATCAAATGCAGAATAGCTCCTATAAATTCTACTTAGCTTAATGATATTTTTTATTCTTTAAAAGGTTAAGGAAACAATGGGGAAAACATTCTGGATGCGATTCTGATCAGTGAGGAGGAATTGGTTGCTGAAGTAAAGGAATGGAAAATTTGAGAGAAAAGCTGACCCCCACACTCGATTCTGCAAGAGCGTTTTTGTTTTTGTTTAAGAATTCAGGGATAAGTAGGACCCAGTGCTCTAGACTTCTTTAGACACTAAGACAAAGAATAAATGCATGAAAAAGCATCTGTTAAGTAGTTATTATGTATCAGGCCCTGGGCCAAGCATTAGGGATAAAAATAAAAAAAGAGAGACAGCTCCTGACCTCAGGGAGCTTCCATTCTGAGAAGGGCAGTTGCATGTGAATGAGTGGCAGTTAGGAATGTTCTTAGAGGCGCTGAGTGGAGTCATAGAGGATGGGATTGACGTGGCCTGTCTAGGAACTAGTGTTGACTGATTACCTGGAGGAGGGTGGATGACTTGTGGCTAGGGATTGTGGGGGGGTGATATGCAGAATGCACCATGGAGGTGTCCGGAGAGCGGCAGTGGGTCTGGGTCAGGCTAGTTCTGAGCGGTTCCCACCAATGAGAGTACTGGGCTTTGGGGCAAGCGCTGGAGACAGTGTCATCAAGTGGTACTTCCCTGGTCAGGAGCTGGCTACCAAAGTCCTTTCTAACTCCTGAGTCTGTGAGCCTGTGATGAGGTCAACTCTTAGGAAGTCCATCCCAATCTAATCTGAGGGGGGAGAAATTCCTTCCTTCTAAAGCATCTGAGAAGGCTTCATGGAGGAGGTGACTTCCTTTGTTTACCCTCTGGAAAAGGTCAAAGGTCTCCAAAACATGTCCAATTGTTAGCATAATAGATGATCTTGGCAAGGCACAAACTAAAATATGAACCAAGGACTTTGAGTCAACTAGGTGTCATAGTGGGTGGAGAGCCAGGCTCAAAATTAGAAAGATCTGAGGTCAAATCCTGACTCAGACACTAGCTGCATGACACTGGTTAAGTCACTTAATTTCTCTCAAACACAAATTCCTCATCTGCAAAATGGGGATAATCATAATAATAGTGTGTATTTCACAGGGTTGTGAGGATCAAATAAGATAGATAATATGTGTAAAATGCTTCTAAACCTCAAAGTACTATATAGATGACAGTTATACCACATTAGTGTAATCATTTATTGTCGCTGTTACTTCTCCTCCTCCTCCTCCACCTCCTCCACCTCCACTTGTTCCATCTTCTTCCCCTCCCCAGTGGATTGCTCTGAGATGCCTATAGGGTCATATAGCCAACTTGAGAGTTGCCACCATCTCTCCCTCCCATCATGACCTCTTTGGAGCAAGATTGTTTTTTGTCATTAGGACAGAGCCAGTTAGAAATCTCCCAAAGAAGACATCAGTATTTCCCACTTTCTGAAAATCTATTTCTCTCCATCATGTCCTACAGAAAGAATGAATACACAATGACCTGATGCCTGCCCTGATGTGGAGACTCATGATACTGGACTGACCCATCCATGATTCTGTGGCCCCATTTATCTCAGAATCAGGGAATCTCAGAGGCTGTCCCTCATGCTGGCACCTTTCCCCCTGACAAACATGCCTCCACAAGCTTCCCAAGACACAGAGCCATTCCAAATGGGGATGGCCTGCCTCACTAGGTGATGCATTCATTACCCCTCACTGGAATTCATTCGGCCAATGCTGGGTGAACAGGGGCTTCCCAGGCAGGTGTGGGTGGGTTGCACAGGGCGGCCTCTAAGACCCTCTGAGCTTTTATGATAGATGAGACAGCTGTTTACAAGAATCTTGGAATGGACCTCAGAAGCTGGGCTTGATCAAGATGGCCTGGGAAGATGCTTCCTGCTCTTAGCTTCTGTGAGACATTTGCTGGTGAAAAATGGACCACCCTGTACTAGGGAGATGAAATGCTGCCCTTCCCCTCCTGAAGTGATTTCCGTGTAACCACAGGCCCCGGTCTAATTACACAAGGCTTTCCTTGTTCACCGCAGACTCACTTTCCACATCCCTTCTCCAGATTCCACTGGGGATGGATTCTGTGTCACATCCTATCATTGTTCTGACCCAATCCTCGTCTATGAGACTGGCCAGAGATCTGGGACAGGGTCACCAAGACAGACTGTCGCGTTCCCTGATGGGAAATGCCTTCGGAGGCCGTACTGTTGCCTTGCCGAGCTTACCTCCAAATTCCCGACCCTTCACCCTGAGTTCACAGCTGGCTGGCCTTTGTGCTGACTGACTTCTAGTGAGAATCACTCCTCCAGAGCAGCATATGAAAGCAATTGGCAAAGTAGGGAAAGGCTCCTTCCATGCTTCAGTCTTCCCCTCCCTGCCTAGAGACTGAGTGGGGACAGTGCAAAGTAAGGTACAAGGTTCCGTGCCCCTCCCTCCTCTGATCCGGGCAGTTGACAGGCACGGCTGGAGTGAGTGCCTCCTCTGTGCCAGGCTGTGTGCCAGGCACTAGGCACACAAAGACAAGTGAAAACCAGGGGCTGTCTGCCCAGGGTTGACATTCTGCTGAGGAAGGGAACATAACCTACCAACGTACAAGTGTACAGTAATTGTGTGAGCAGAGAGTGAGCGCCTGGTTATTACAATCAATGAACATTTATTAAGTACCTGCTGTGTGACAGAGACAGTGCTAGGTACTGACATTACAAAGAAAAAGCAAATGAAGTTCCTGCCCTCCAGGGGCTTCCATTCTAATGGGGAAGACAACATGCCAACAGCTCTGAATAAATGGAAGATTGTCTTGGAGGAGAAGGCGCCGATGGCTAGAGGGCTCAGGCAGGGCTTTTCCCGAGGGGTTGGTGCCTGGGTTGAACCGAGAGTTTCCAAGAAGCAGACCTAAGGAGGGTTCCATTTTCAACATGGAGGCAGTCTTGGCAAAGGCACAAAGAGGATTGTTTATGTAAGAGCAATGTGACGCAAAAATACTGGCCAAAGTTAGAAGGGTCCTTTCATACAAAAGCATCAGGACCAATTGTCTGTGCTACAAATAGAGACTTTAAGTATGGGGAGCGGAATTCGAAGGCGTGCTCTAATGATAGGCAATAATCATTAACCAAAGACCAAGAGCTTGCTTCAAACAGAAGCAATCAGAGATGGAGATGGGAGCGTCAACAGGACGCTGGCTCACATTATTGCAGTATGCTTTGCAAATTTAAAAAGGGTAGATGAATGTCGTTTCGAGTTTTTCTCGTGTTACTGCTGATCTCTGCTCCCTTTTGCTTATTCAGGGACTAGCTTTCCAGTCTCTGGTTCCGTGCCGCCTTCTCCACTATGATCTGGCTATTTCCATCTCCTGGAAGAAGGGGAAAGAAAAAGAGCTGAAATTCAGGCCAGACCATCTTTCAGAAACTTCCAGTGAAAGATTTTGAGAAGGGGGAGGGTGATGTGGTTTATCTGTGAATTCCAATCAACTAGGCCATCCCTTCTTGCCAAGAATAATTGTGTACTGGCTCAGCACAGGTTACAAGCACATGGACTTCCTTGGAGTCCAAAGTATTGTAGAAGGACGGTTAACATAGCACGTGGCCCCTGCCAACTGCCTCCTGTGTTCTATCTATGGCTCTCACCCATTGGCTACCCCTAAGCTTGACTGGTTGGCTCCTTGACGACCCAAGGAATGGTTAATGTTTCTAACCCCATCTTCTCCTGAGGTCTTGACGTGTTGTTTTTTCTTTTCTTTTCAGGTTGGTCAAGAGAAAGGAAACTGTTCTTTTCAAAAGAATCCAACCCCATGCATTATCCCTCAAGAACAGGAAAACATTTTTCACACAATATTTGCATTTTTCACCAAGTCTGGACGAAAAGTACTGGTAAGGCTGTGGGGCTCACTTGTGTGAGTGGGCATTCCTTCCATGGCCCTCCTCGGGAAAGAATTTCAAAGAGAAAAGACCCATCTTCTGGGTCTGGATGGAGGAATGTGTGTGCCTGGGTGTTATTCCCAAATTAGCCTTTGCAGCGATTGAATTACAAGGATTTAAGGATTATGAATAAATCGCATTTGTCAGTATGAACCTTAAATCGAAGCACTCTATTTAGATTCAGGAAATCTCATGGCTCCAGAGAGCCAATAATCCTTTTAACGCACCAGACAGAAACAAGGAATGCTTTTTACAACTTAGTTCCAATCTTAATCAAAATTGGACAGAAATATTGGTGACTGACTAGAAAAGAATCCCCAAAGTCACTTTTTCCTGTCTTTTCTGATGTTTCTTCTTCCTATGGGAAATTGCTCACTTGCCCCCTTTAAAAACATAAAATGTCATTGATTTTTATTGATCTTTTTTATTTTTACTGTGCCCAAATTTCCTCTGGTATCCTTACTCATCTCCCAATCCACTCCAAGCTCCAAAGTCATGTATATACCCTACTTTTGTCTGTTCTGTAACAGAAGTTAAAATGTCCCCATTCCCAGCTCGATCAGGCCAAAAGGCCCCTGTTTACATAGTACAAATGATCAGTCCATGGTTTCACATTTTTCTACAAAATCTTAAAACTGTTTGCTACTGGCTAAGGTCAGTCTACTTACGAACTGTCTGGACGGGGCATCAGAAGTGAGGCTGGTTGGAAATGTGGTCTTGGCTCCAGTCCTGAATCCCCCTGAAATCATCTTTCTTCTCGTGCCCAGAATTCATATTGTTTCTCTGCAGAAGTTATGCCTTGGAATCCAGAGTTTTTTCCAGCTATTCACTCTGTTTCTCTGGGCAAAAACATGTAACTTCTTAACCCCGTCACTTTGGTAGGTTGGAAAGTGGGCTTTGTGGATTTAAACTGCCTGGCAAGGAGTAGTGATGACAAAAGAGGCAGATAGATTCTGAGCACGCAACTAAGGTGCAGAAAGAAATTATACATAAACATAAATATATGCTTTGAAAGAAGTATGAAATGCTGAGATTGGAAGTGAGCCTACTCCTCACAGTTGCCTAAGCTCTTCCCTGACATTGAGGTGCAGCAGACAGAACATTGACTTATCTTGCCTCTACCCCCCAACTGGCTCTGTGACCTTGGGGGATTAATTTAAATTCTTTGGCCTCAGTTTCTTCATCTGTACAGCAAGAGTTTGGCTGATACGAGTGTGTCTCAAGTTGTGTTTTGCTGATCAGTCCAAAGGGTGATGTGAAGTCAAAGGTCCTACTGGTACATCAGTCAAAATGTGCTACCTCCAAACTGAACACAGCAATTCACATGCAGTGTGTGCAGGGCACATGACAGCAAGCTTACATTCCCTCCCCATTCTGAACCCTTTGGTTCACCAAATCCACCCTGAAGTTGTGTTCTCTCTCTTAGCTGCCATGTCACGTGATGGATTCCTAGGAAGTTTGTAGTATATAGTTGTGGGGCATCCACCACGGATGGCGGATGCCCCAAGGCGGTAACCTTAGGGTCAAGAAGAGCTGAGTACAAGGTTTGCCTCTGGCATGGAGTGATCCTGTGACCCTGGACAACTGTCCAAGACTTGAAGTTGCAACACAAATGCCAATCTGCCTTACTAGAAGAGGTTGTTCGACCCAAGAGTTCCATACATTGGTGAAATCATAGGACAGACCAAAAAAAAAAAACCAACCAAAAAACAAAAAACTCAAACCAAAACAAAAAACTAACCCTAGGTATTCTGTTTTAGATTTTTTTACATGTTGTTTTGCCAAATCTCACCAGGCTGTACTTGCACCTTTGATTTTTTTGAACCCAAGCATGGGGCTTGACATTTCTCCCTATTAAATTTCATCTCATCATATTCAGCCCATTGTGATTTTTTTGGATTCTGATTCAAAAGTATTAATAACCAAGACTTTGATAATGGAACCCATATGCAAGAACCTCATTTGAATTCAACGAGACAGTGTAAGGACAGGCCCAGCCCCCAGGCCCTTCTAGCTAAATAAGACCTCCTGATGGAGATCTGGGGAAACAGGCCATTCCCCTGCCTCGATGAGATACCCATCAGAGTGGATGAGTAATGATGAAAGTTTACATTTCTGTAGTGTTTCCAGAGATAAAGCCATTGCTTTCAGGGTAGTACAAGTGTTGCTAATCTCATTTTTCAGGAGAGGAAACTGAGGCAGAGAGAGATTAAGTGATTTGTCCTGGGTCACATAGCTAGCAAGTGATGGGCAGGATTTGAATCCACTTCTTCCCGCCTCCAAGGCCATTATCCCCCATCCCTGGCTCCACTTAAGCCCAGGACGATTAAGGCAAGTATCCTCCTTTCTTCCTGCTCCCGGGTGACAGCTTTCTGTCCTTTCCTCTCAGGACTGTAACAGAGTTGGCACCCCGTGCCTAAGTATCCAGTGCAACCTGACCACGCTGGCCAAAGAGGAGAGCCGCAGCATTGACCTTTACATGCTCCTGAACACAGAGATATTGAAGAAGGTGAGGAATCCAGCCCTGAACCCTCGAAGTTCACTGGACCACTTTCCCACTAGGCTTGGGTTCCAGATCAATCTGGCTATGGACAAGCATGTATTAAGGGACAGACACTGTCCTTGGTAATAGGGAAACAAAGGGAAATTAAACAGTCCCTGTCCAGCCTTACCTATTACTCCTCTGAATAGCCCTGGTCTTGGCAAGGCCCACAGGAAAGTCAATGACAGGGTTAGATACACTGATGGCAATACCATCATGGCCCTTTGGCCCTACCTTTCCAGGCTTAATGCACATCCTCTTTCCCACTATCAGTCTACTGGCTGTTCCCTATATACAGTATTTCATCTCCTGTTCTACATTGTCCTCTTTGTGTGGAATACACACTCTCTTCACTCCCTTAGATACCCTGGCTTCCTTTAGGTCTCACCTCAAGTATCATCTCTTGCATGGCGCCTTTCTTGATCCCTCTCAGATTGTGAGGGTCCCGCACCCTGAAGTTATTTTCTATTTGCTTATCTGTGTACGTGCCCTTTGCCTCACTAGAATAAACTCCTGGAGCTCAGGAATAGCTGGGATTTTTTCTTTGCATTGCTACCACTTAGCACAGTGCCCAACGCAGAAAGACTTTTATATCTTGAACCTAAAGCAACTTTAAAAATATATTCAGTTTTCTTTTATCTTTCATCTATAACTTCTGTCCCTCTGACTTCCCTCTCTCCCCACTGAGAAAGCAAGAAAAACAACCCATTACAAATATGCATAATTTAATTTCTTCATTAGCTATGGCCAAAAAGAATATACTTCAATCTGTCCTCTGAGTTCGTTATTCCTCTGTCAGTCTGGAGGTGGGTAGCATGTTCAACATTAGAAGGATTAAGAATTAGGGTTGGTTATTATATTGATCAGAGTTCCTAACTCCTTCAAAGTTATTTTTCTTTACAATATTACTGTTACTATATACATTGTTATTCTGGTTTGTTCACTTCATTTTTCATCAGTTCATAAAAGTCTGCTCAGATTTTTCTTTTTTTGTAGTATTCCATCACAATCATATGCCATAACTTATTCATCCATTCCCTTGATGGGCATTTTCTCATTTCTCTCATTTTTCACTTCTCTGCCACTACAAAAAGGTGTCTGTCATAACTATCTTTGTATATATGGGTTCTTTTCTTTTTTCTTTGATCTTTCTGGGGTGTAGACCTAATAGCAGTATTGCTGGATCAAAAGGTATGTATAGTTTAATGGCTTTGGGGGCATTATTCCAAATTGCTTTTCAGAATGTTTAGACTAGTTCACAGCTCTACCAAGAGTGAATTAAAGTATTTGTTTTCCCAGAACCTTTCTAGAATTTTTCATTTTCCTTTTCTTGTCAATCTGATGGATATGAGGTAGTCCTCAGAGTTATTTTAATTCACATTTTTCTCATTTTTAGGGATTTAGAGATTTTTTTCTGACTATAGATAGTTTGGATTTCTTTCTCTGAAGACTGCCTATTCATATGAGTGCTGCCTATTTATCAGTTGGGGAATGGCTCTCATTCTTATGATTTTGAATCAGTTCCCTATATATCTTTTTAAAATTTATTTTTTCCCTCTACATCTTAGAAATGAGTTTTTTTTTCAGAGAAATGCTACAAAAATTTTCTCCTAATTTCCTTCTTCTCTTCTAATTCTAGCTGCATTTGTTTTGTTTGTGCAAAAAACATTTAAATTTGATGTAATTAAAATTGTTCTTTTTATCTCCTGTGAACTCTTCTATCTTTTGTTTGGCCATAAACTCCTCCCTTGTCCATAGATCTGACAGGTAATTTCTTCTGCGCTTCTCTAATTTGTATATGTTGGTACCATTTGTGTCTAAATCATGTACCTATTTGGAATTTGTCTTGGTATATTGTATGAATGTTGATCTATACCTAGTTTCTGCCAAATCGCTTTCCAGTTTTCCCAAATATTTTGTTGAATGGTGAGCTCTTGCCCCAGTAGCTCAGGTCTTGGAGTTTATCAACCGCTAGGCTGCTGTGCTCATTTACTTACTGTTCCTAACCTGTTCTACTAATCAATCTCATTATTTATCTTGTATCAAATTACTTTAGTGATTGTAGGGGTTTTTTTTAGTATGGTTTCAAATCTAGTACGCTCATGCCCCATTCCTTCACACTTTTAAAAAATTAATTTCCTTGATATTCTTAACCTTTTGTTATGTTTATTGTATTATATCCAGATGAATTTTGTTATTATTTTTCCCTAGCTCTCTAAAGTAATACTTTGGCAGTTTGATTAGTGTGGCACTGAATAAGTAAATTAATTTAGGCAGTATTGTCATTTTTATTCTATTGGCTCAATATTTTGTGCTGTCTATAGTTATTTTAAATGGAATTTGTTACTTCTGGCTAGATTTTGTTGGTAATATACTGAAATGTGGATGATTTATGTGGGTTTGTTTTATAGCCTACACCTTGGCTGTAGTACTTAAATGTTTCAGTTAGTTTTTTAGTTAACTCTCTATGTTGTCTAAGTAAACTATCATATTAGCTGCAAAAGGAGATTATTTTCTTCCTCTTTCCTTATGCTTAATCCTTCAGTTTCTGTGAAAACACAACCAGGTTAGAATTCTTTCATAAAGAGGTTAATGTACCAGTGGTTACATTTATATGACCGGCTGCAGGAACATTTCCTGTATAATACACATCCTCCATTTTGATGCAGGAAGAAACTGGTTTGGGTAAATATTATGATGGCAAATTTAATGACTGTGCATGACAGGATTTGGTACTTTGGACATAGAGAAATTAGGGTGGATAGAAAATGATTAGAGTGAGGGTTAGACAGCGGAGGAGATGGTTCAAGTTAGAAGTGGAGATGGTGCTTTGCACACTGGACTCGGGGATGGGATCTTTACCCTGCCTGACCCCTAGTTGACTGCTGTGTCTGCAGTCCTCTCCTGCCTGATGGCTGCTGAGATAAACAAGGTAACTCTTGACTGGCTGGACTCAACCCTGGAGACCTTGAATGGTCTGATTCCTTTTGGGCTGGGAGCCAGGGCACTGCACTGTTTAATTAGCAAGAGGAGAATCTGGCCCTAGGTAAAGTGAGGCTCACCCTCCATGGGGTGTCACTATTCTATCTTCATTTAAAAATGGGCTAGGAGATTCATAGATTGAAAGCTGGATGAAACCTCAGAAGCTCGTCCAACCCACTCATTGGACAGGTGAGGAAAATGAGGCCCCGAGGGGTTCAGTGATTAAGGGGGCAGAGCCAAGGTTTGGACCCAAGGCTTCTGCTCTAAACCCAGCCCCGCCTCCAGATGCCTTCTGGACAGCCCAAGGATCCTCAGATTGTGCTACTGTTTGATTTTACAAGGACAAACCTGGCTTGTAGCAGGGCCTCCCAGACCCATATGTAGGGATTATGGCACCGGTAGCAGGTTCACTTGAGAACAGGGCATTCATCAACGAGTCTGTGTCATTGGGTGGAGGCACTCTGGGAAACCCTGGACATGGGTGGAGACGGGGAACGAGTGAGGGGAGGCACCTGGGAAGGTGGAACAGCCCGAAGACCTTGGAGGCCCAGGTGGGCCCTGTTATTGCTGCTCTGTTTAGAGGTGGAAGGGGTCATCGAATCCAATTGTCTCTTCACCAATGCGTTGAGACCTAGAAAGGTTAAGTGACTTGCCAAAGGTCACACGGGTAGCAGGACTGCCAATGGATAATTCCCTGAGCATGCTCTCTCTCTGTCTTTCTGTCTCTCCTCTCTCTGTCATTCTCTGTCTCTCCTTTTTCCTTCTCTCTCTCTCTCTCTCTGTCATTCTCTCTCCCTCTCTCCTTTTTCCTACTCTCTCTCCTCTCTTTCTTTTCTCTCTGTCTCTTTCCCCTGTCTCTCTCTGTCTCTGTCATACACACACACACACACACACACACCCCTGCCCCCGCCCCAGGCTGCCGTGTTTTCCCAACAGCCCGTCGGGCCCAGGTTTTCTTTGGACCTATGCCTGCAGTCACTTTGGCTAGAGTCAGAAAATTTAAAGATAGGACTTTAGGTGGCCAAGTTCTCTTTGGTCTGGGCTCATTTCTATTTCATTTTCTTTTGCTGTTGAGATAAATAATGAAGACTTTCTGGTCTTGTGCTTCAGACTTAGTGAGCGAGAGTTCCACATGGGGCGTCCAGCTGAGGCTGTCTCTGGTGCCATGATGTGCCTTGGCATTGTCCTGGAAGCTCGGATTTTTCTGTGTATTCTCTTGTTGTAGTTGACAAGACAGAGAGTCCAGATTGTATTTGCAGGTGTGCCCTGTTTTAAAGGTGAGATGCTGGGGACCCTGTGGGGCTCTGAGTGGCTACATGTAGAAGAGAGAAGTTTTCACCAGTCTGGAGCTGGTGAAAGAGGGGGCAGGGGTGGAGAGCTGGTGTCTGGTCTGATGGGGCCTTGGGTTGGACTGAGGTCCTCTCAGGAGGAAATGCCAGTTCCAGTGAGAGGGTTCGGCTCAAGCATCACCTTTTGCAGGAGGCCTGTCCTAGCCCATCTGCTACTAAGCTGCCAGTGTCCTCTGCCCCCCCACCCCATCTTGTTACTTTGCATTTGTTTTCATAGATTTATAGATTTAGAAGTGGAAGGGACCATTAGAAGTCTACTGCCATTAATTTACAGATGAGGAAACTAAGCCACAGAGCAGCTAAGTGATTTGCTCAGGGATACACAGCTAGGAAGTGTCTGAGACAGGATTCAAACCAGGTCCAGTGCTTTATTCACGCAGCTAGTAAGTGTGTGTTTCTCTATCCCATACCTATAGAGATAGAGGCGGGACCTGTCATTTCACTGATGTAGGAGGACACTCCATGTACCAACGTAGGTCAACACCTTCTCTGTATCTCATAGTCAGACAGTTGCCTGAATTAGAGCCCTTTAAGGTTAAATGCCTTACCCACAGTCACACAGTGATCATGTCTGAGGTAGAACTTGAATGCAGATCAATTTTTAGTTTTAAAATTTTTTCAGTTAAGAAGCATTTGTCTTTTCCCCTGTCCTCCCCCACCAAATTGAAAAAGGAAAAGAGAAAAAGTGAAGCCAGGTCTTCCAGACTCTGAGGGCAGCTCTCTGTTCACTTTGTCATGCTGCCTCTCCGTACATACACAGATGGGTCTGCATGTGGTATGTATACATATGTATATGTGTCTAAAATTATATTCAGATACAGAGGAGCACTTCTAGGTTACCGTATACATATATATGTGTACTCTGGTGATGTGCAAGTTTCCCCCCTGTTAGAATGTCATCACCTCAAGAGCATTTTGCCCTGTTTTGCTTCTGTCTTTCTATCCCAGGTACTGTGCCTGGTACTTGGCACACAGGAGGCACTTCATAAATGCCTCCAGTTCTGGCTTAATGATCCTGTGATGACTGATTCAGTCTCAAAGGGGTCATGTGGGAGAGAATGTTGAGTTCAGTGCCTGGCTGGGTGCCCAGGCAAGCGTGGCCCTGGACAGCCGGAGGCGTCAAACCTGAGCCAGGCTTCAGGCAGGACTCTAGCTCCTCACACCCAAGGGAGTGCAGAAAACAGGGAAAGGCTTCCAGGTGAGGCTATGTCTCCTCACTTGTCAATATGAAGTGTTAGAAGGAGGATTTGGGTTTGACTTCCCACTGTGCTAATCTGGTACCTGTAGTACCTTAACTTCTCTGGGCCTCCACTTCCTCATCTGGAAAATGGGTAGGTCCAGGATCCTATGGGCAGACCTCAGGTGTGGGTTTCTGAACAACTTCTAGTTCTTTTGGGGAAGAATTCCCTGGTCCGTGCGTGCGTGTGTGTGTGTGTGTATGTGTATCTTGTGAATTCTGTCTCTGTCTCTCCTATTCATCTCCTTCTCTCTACTCATAAGGCTACACGCCCAGACCAGGCCCTCATCACTTCTCACCTGGATTGTTTCTGATTGGGCTCCCAATTTCCAGCCTCTCCCTTCTCCAATCCATTCTCTTCACAGCTACCCAAATTACTCTGCTAAAGCATTGGTCTGGCATGTAGAATTTAGACTCCATTTGGTCAGGGACTGTCTCCCTTCTGTATTTGTATTTCTAGGGCCTAACACTGTGACTGACAGATAGTAAGTACTCAACAAATATTTCTTGATCAATTGATATTCTTCTCCTGATCAGAAAACTTCAGTATTGCCTCTAGGATAACATACACAGTCACTTTCTAACTCACCTATTTTCACTTATTTCAGATTACTCCTATTGATATATTCTACACCCAGCCAAGATGGTCCACTTGAGTGTCCTGAAAGAGGCACTCCCTCTCTGTGCCTTCTCACAAATCCAGGTGCCAGGACTCTTGCTTTAGGGACTGCCTACACCAACTATATACTCTGACTCTTCTTCAACACACATTAACTCATACTCTCTCTTGTCTTCTGCAAAACCAGGTCAACTCATTGCTCAAACTCCCTTCTGCACATTGTCACAAACCATCTCCATCCTGGGCATCAAAGGAATGATTGCTCAGGAGAATAATTAACAATTTCAGGCAGCTGTACCAATGCAGCATCTTCCCTGTACAGCTGCCTGCCTCCTCCCTCCCCATTATCAACCTTTCCAGTTGTGTGCCTCCTGGTGTCCAGATATCTGGTGAATCAGGACATAAGGGGATTTGGAGCTTTGATTGATGAAATTCTATTTGCTCAGCATCTACTGTTAGGAGAGGGTTTTTTAAAGTTTAAAACTTAAGCTTGAGGAGAATAGATAGGATATATTTTATGAGGAGAAACCAATTAGGAGTACTGGTCAAAGACTTGTCTAATCTTTAGGCCAACATATCTGGTATTTTATTTCATTCCGTATTTTATATTCATTTATAAAATCCTGAATGAAAGGAAATATCAGAGAGATTATTAAATTATATAAATTAAAGGATAATTTCCTTTAATAATATCTTTTAATAAGAAGTTGGCCCATTATCTCCTACGTGGTTTTTCCTTATCACACAGGTATTTTTGTTGTTCAGCCATGTCTGACTCTTCGTGACCCCGTGGACCACTGCACGCCAGGCCCGTCTGTCCTCCACTCTCTCTCAAAGTCTGTCCACGCTCGTGTTCCTTGTTTCCATGACACTGTCTGTCCTTCTCCTCCTCTGCCATCCCCTTTTCCTTTTGCCTTCAACCTTTCCCAACGTCAGCATCTTTTCCAATGAGTTCCATTTTCTCATTATGTGGCCAGAGTATTTAAGGTTCAGCTTCGCTATTTGACCTTCCAGTGAATGAGCCTGAATTAATTTCTTTAAGTATTGACTGATTTGATCTCCTTGCTCTATAAGGGACTCTCAAAAGTCTTTTGCAGCACCACAACTCAAAAGCATTGATTCTGCGGTGCTCAGCTCTCCTTCTAGTCCAACTCTCACAGCCATACATTGCTACTGGAAAAATCCTAGCTTTGACTATGTGGACCTTTGTTGGCAAGGTGACATCTCTGTTTTTCAGTCTGCTGTCCAGATTTGCCAGAGCTTTCCTTCCAAGGAGTAAGCGTCTTTCAATTTCATGGCCGCAGTCGTTGTCTGCAGTGATCTTTGAGCCCATGAATAGAAAATCCGACAGCTTCCATTTCTTCTCCGTCTATTTGCCAGGAAGCAATGGGGCCAGTTGCTGAGATCTTAGTTTTGTTTTGTTTTGCTGTTAAGCTTAGTGGTTTGCAAATTCAGTATGAGTCAGCCTAGAGCTCATCTAGTGTGATTCTGCATTAATAGCAATGCTATATTCAGACTGAGGGGAGGGGAGGAGGTTACAGTTCTGCTGAACTCTGGTGTGGTAAGGCTCCTTCTGCAGTACTGTATACAGTCCCATCTTAGGGAGGATTTTAACAAGCTTGGGAATGTCTGGAAGAGGGTGACCACAATGGTGGGTGTACAAAGGGGAAGAGCCTGGTGAAGAGAAGAAGCGAGAGGGTCACAAGTTCCATCTTCAAGTATCTGAAGGACCACCATTTAATAGAGAGATTAGCCGTGGTCTTGTAGGCCCCAGAGGGAAGAATCGTGGTAGCAGAAAGGAATGGAAGCTTCCCACGTGCAGGAAGGTTCCAGCACTTAGAATTGCCCCCTCGGTAGAAAGGGCTGCCTCTGGAGCTGGGGCATTCCTGGATATTGGAAATCTTCAAGGCAAGAAGAAGAGAGTGGATCAGCCTGGGGGTGGCGGGATGGGGAATGCTGGAGGAGCGATTCTTTGTCACCTTCATTTCCAAATATACCCATCCCCCCATTTGCTTCTGGAGTGAGCCATTCTTGTGTAACCAAGAATAGAAAAGAATAGAAAAGCCCTGCTGCAGAGGAGAGAGCTCCCCCTTGGGCTGAGTGCCTCCAAAGAGGTCACTTCCAGGGAACAGCTTTGTCCTCTACATTCTGCCCCAGACACTTCATACCAGTGGGACTGTGGGTAAGTAACTTACTCTGCTGGAGACAGTTTCCTCATCTGTAAGATACCCATCAGTTGTATCAGACGGTGTGTGCGATGTTCCTCATTTGTAGTCCCTGCACCCCAGTCCACAAAGAAGGGAGGGAGGTTCATTGTCTAATCTCTTTTCCATGTCTGAGTTTGCCTCAGCTGACAAACTGACTTTTCTAAAGGACAGCTCCTATTCAATGAACTCCAGTTCCTCTGTCATTCAAAGCCCTTCATGACCTGGTCCCTTGCAACCTTTCCTGTCTTCTTGCATCTTATTCCCTTCATGCATTTTATGATCCTGCGGTGCCAGTGTGAGAAGCTTTGCCCCGTGTCCCCTTAATGCTTCCCTTAGGCCCTTCCCTCTGCTGATTCTCATTTATCCTGTCTGTATCTCATTTTTACAGAGTTGTTTGCACGTGGCCTCCCCCATAAGTCATTAGGCTGTGAGCCCATTGAGAGCAGGTGATGGGATTTTGGTTTTTGGTTTCACCTTTCTTTGTTTCTCAAGGACTTAGCACAATGCCTAGAACCTAGTAGGTGTTTAATAAATGCTTGTTGACTGAGAACATTATAGTCATTACAGCTATATTGTTTTCCTGGAGATACCTCACGGTTCATATTCGTCCTTCTGTGTCCTAGAAGAGACTCTCATTCCTGGACAGGAGGCAGTAGATGAAGGCCCTTTCTGCTCTGTGGTAACATGCATAGTTATTATTGGGGGGAAAAGATGTCTTAACTGTCCTGTGGTGTTTTTTTTTTCCTTACAGGATAGCTCATCAGTCATCCAATTTGTGACCCGAGCCAAAGTGAAAGTGGATGCGACTCTCAGGGTGGTGGAAGTAGCCAATGGGAACCCAGAAGAGGTCATGGTGAGCCAATAAGCCCCTTCCCTGCTTGGTGTATGTCAGGGGATGGATTGTAGTCCTGAGGTAGCTTATTTAAGAAGTGCCCAGCTACCACTGGTCCCCAGCCTGGGGCCATTTTGAAGTAGCTCTGTGACCACCACAGTTCTCAAGGACATCATCTCAAAGCCCTGTGTGCACTGGAGGGAGCCAAGTGCCCTTGCCAGGGTTTAGATTTCCACTGAGAGGCCCAGAAATATGTTTACCCAACTTAGTCTGTTCTCTGAAACCAGGGCTCTGCTCCCAGACCGCATCACTTGTGGATTTTAGAACTCATTGTTTTAATAACTTGGAGAGGTCACATCCAAGTAGCCAAGTACTGGATACTTCTTTGAGGGTCCTGCCCCCTTGTTCTTCAGCGATTGTGGCTGGCGTGAGACCGTGTGGGTTTCAGGGCTGACAGAAGCCCGGGACAGTGTGTGGGTGTGAGAGAGTCTGAAAGGGAAGTCTGGTCTGGGGGTCTCCATGCTGATTAGTTCTCAGAGAAGGTCAAGGTCAGCCTTTGTTTGGTATCCACACACTGAGAACCTTGGCAAAATTAGAAATCCCTTAAATAGATCAGGGGATCATAGACATAGTCTGGAAGAAACATTGGAAGCTGATTAGTCCACCCCTTCATCTTACAGATGAGGAAACTGTCTCCAGCAGAGTAAGTTACTTACCCACGGTCCCACTGGTATGAAGTGTCTGGGGCAGAATGTAGAGGACAAAGCTGTTCCCTGGAGGTGACCTCTTTGGAGGCACTCAGCCCAAGGGGGAGCTCTCTCCTCTGCAGCAGGGCTTTTCTAGCTTGCACCCACGGAAGTCCTGTAAGCTTGAGCGACTTCCCCTCGTATGGTTGTAAGGAAAATCCTTTAAACCTGAAAGCAGTGCTTAGATGTGAATTACTGCTGTGGCTGTTGTCATGGGATTTCAAGCGGTTTGAATGAACAGGCCAAGGGTCAGTTTTCTGGATGTTAACTGCATGGCATGTGGGAACTTGGAGTCAGGAAGGCCTGAGTTCGAATCCCACCTCAGGCACTTCTTTACTAGCCCAGACCTGGCCAGGTTGTTTTGCGTCTCTCACCTCTTGCCATCTGCCAGAGGAAAAGCATCATTTCCATTTTACTGACTTTAACTTGCAGCATGGTTGAGAGGATCACGGGAGATAATATATAAGAAGAACTTTGCAAGCCTTGAAGTTTTCTACCTATGGCTCAGCTATTGTTGTTATTACTGTTATTATTGAGTAGGGGAGGGGGGGAGGGGTGAGAGAGAGAAAGGGAGAGGGAGGGAGGAGGAGGAGGAGAGAGAAGAGACAGAGAGAGAGAGAGAGAGAGAGAGAGAGAGAGAGAGAGAGAGAGAGAGAGAGAGAGAGAGAGTGAGCATGAGTGAGCACTAGCGCACTGGCTATGACATCAAGAAAACCCTGGTCAAGTCCAGTCACTAAACCTCTCAGAGCCCTGGAAAATTCCAAGTTATGAAAGTTAGTGCTTTGGTGTAGGGACCTTCTTTTGTGTCGTCATCCTCCTCCTTTATTCCTCCTCCTTTTCTGCTTCCTTTTCTTCTTCCTTCCTCTTCCTGTTCTTCTTTCTTCTTCATCTTCTTCATTTTCTTCTTCCTTCTTCCTTTTCCTCTCTTCTTTCTCTTTTTCTTCATTCTCCTTTTTCTTTTTCTTCTTCATCTTCTTCTTCCTTCTTCCTTTTCCTCTCTTCTTTCTCTTCTTCTTCATTCTCCTTTTTCTTTTTCTTCTTCATCTTCTTCACTTTCCTCTTCCTCCTTCTTCCTCTTCCTGTTCTCCAAACACCCTGTCTTTTTAGCCCTGTAGGAGATCGGGTCCATGTGTTCATCACTCTTGTTGCTTTCTTCTGAGCCCCCAACAATGATTCAGGAGTCTGAGGCTCCTGAGAGGCAGAAGAGGCTTAAACATTCCCCCCCCCCCCATACATCTGCCATTTGTACCTGGAGGCCAAGCCGAGGATCTTGAAACTGATTTCCTGGCTGAGAGAAGAAATATGGTCCCTGGGTGGGGGTGGAAGGGGGTAGGCAGACATGCTCTTCTGCCGCAAATAAGCTCTGTCTGATTACCATGAAGGCCGGATTTCCAGAGAAACATAAATTGTGGGGGAGATTTCATACAGGAGACTGCTGCCACAGTGTTTAAATTAGGTTCAGCTTCTCAAGATGTCAGATCAGGGCTTTATTTGGGACGGTCCTTGGCAGGATGCACTTTTAGCTAGTAGGGGAGTCTGTGTGGGAAGGAAAGGGCCAGAGTTACAAGTGAACAATTTAAAAAGAATCATGAACATTCTAGCCAGGGGCCACTTTCAAGCTGGAAAACAAATCCCAAAGCTGACTGTGTAGAACTTTCCATGGATAGTACTTTTAAGTAAGCTCCTTAAAAGCCTCCTCTTGGAAGACTGAGCAGTAACTCAACGAACATTTCTGTGCTTGCTGTGGGTCAGGCCAGGGGAGGGTGTTTGGTAGAGTGGACACAGGAGCCATCATCAGAGCCAGGATGACCCGGGTTCAGGTTCTGGCTTGGCCACACACTGGCCGTGTCACTTAACCTCTCATTGCTCTAGAGCAAGGAGTCTTTACCTGGGGTCTTGCAAACTTAAAAAAGGTATGAATATTTGATAACTGTATTTTGTTATGCTTGCTTTCCTTTGTAATTCTGTGCATTGTATTTTTTACATTTAAAAATATTATTCGAAGGAGAGGACTGTAGATCTCCTCAGAGTGCCAGAGGGGTCCAGGACTCTCCCAAAATGAGAAACTGCTGCCCTAGAGGTAACTCTGTAAAAATGGAAGTGGCAGAGAAGGTGCCAACCTGCACGGGGAGAAGAAATTTCCTCACCTGGGACCCCTCCTTAGCCCTGTCCCCACTGTGCCAGGCACTGTGCTAAGTGCTGAGGAGAAAAGAGGAAGAGTCCTTGTCCTCAAGGAGTTCCCAATCTAATCAGAGAGATAGCATTTAAATAACTAGGTTCACACAAGATCCATCCAGTGTAGAATCCCAGATTTAGAGCTGGAATAGGGGTCAGGGATCATTTATTGCACCTCCTCCTCATTATGTAGAGGAGAGAATCAGGGCCCAGAGGTCCAGTGATTTGTCCAATGTCATACAGATAGTAAGTAAAAAGACTGAGATTTGAACCCAGGCCCTCTGCCTCCAGAGCTCTGTCCACTGAACCCTTCTACTGAGTTCTGAGGACCAGGCTTGCATCCCAGCTCTACAACTCCTCACCCCAGGCCCTGAACCTCTCTGGGACTCAGTACAATTGGAGAGGTGGATTAGATCAGTATGACTCTCAAGTGAATTTGAAGATCTTTCCGTAGTCAAGGATGGTGGTAGAGGGGGATACTTTAGCATTCCAACCCAACCCATGACCTGCTCAGAAAATAGAATATCTTAAGATCTTGAATTCAGATTTGGCGGGGTCCTTTGAGATCATTGAGTCTAACCCCTTATTTATAGATGAGGAAACTGAAGAGTAGGGGTGAAGTGACTTGCCCAAGGTCACCGAGGCAGGAAGTAGCAAAGCCAGGACTGAGACCCAATGCTCTGACTCTACATGCAGGGCACCAGGCCACCACTTAGAACTTTGCATTGGCAGGAGTCAGAAAACTCAGCCTGAAATCTGGACTAAACTGGTGAACTTGCTGTGGCTGGTAGATGAACCCTAACTCTCCTGGTGCCCTAGAATGTGGAAGCTGGACGGGGCTTTGGGAACTGAGCTGTTCAGGTCCTTCTTTGGACAGATGAGCCTTCAGATAAGTCAGGGCTTTTTAAAAAATTTACTCCTGATGCTGTTTTATGGAATCTTAAAAGTTTTATTGATGCCTCTGGTTTTACCCATCACAGACATTTCCCAGTCTCCCCCACCCCCACCCCGCTATTGAATTTTCCCTTGTAACAAAGGAAAAGTCCAGCAAAACCAATCGAGTCAGTGTCCTTGTCTGACAGGGTATGCAACATTCCACATCCCTACTACTCCACCAGGCTAATAACGAAAGGAGGAAAGTGTATTTCATCATATGTTTTGTGGAACCAAGACTGATCACTTCACTGTGTTTAATGCGAGTCTGGTCGCTTTTCAGGCTTGTTTTTGTTGTAATCATGATATACGTTGTTTTTTTGGGGGTTTGGTTTTCTTTGCTCTGAGTCAATCATTTCCTAGACATTTCTGACGAGTTTCCTTGAATTCCTGTAAAAGATCAGGGGTGTTTCTGCGGATTATATGTTTAATATGAGCCAACAAGACTAATCAGGTGAAGAGGCTATAAAGAGAGGCATTGTGTCCAGAACATGGGAGAATACAAGCTCCCTGAGGGCAGGCTTCAGTTTTGGGTCTATACCCCAGCATTTGCCAGCCGTGCAGTAATGGAATGAGAGTCCTGCTGTCTCTGTGACCCGGCACAAGTCACAACCTCTCAGAGCTCTGAATAACTCTAAGACTGTAAGTTCCTTAAAAAGTGCTGGCCTCTCTTGGTAGATCTACGGCCAGTTAAATCATAGATCCAGTCCTTACTCCCTGTCCTCAGCACTTGGGACAGTGCCTGGCACACAGCAAGTGCTCAATAAATGTGTGTTGATTGAACGACTGATTGATGGATGGGGCAGCCCCAGTGCCAGACTGTTTGTAGAGTGTTGTGCCTGTTTCTTGGTGTGCCTTTTAGAATGGTGATTGGTGAGCTGGAGAGAAGGCAGAGGAAGATGCCCAGGGCAGCAAGGGTTCTGTAGATAGGACAGGACAAGGACCAACTGGGCGGAGGAGGTTTAGCCTGGAAGGGAAGGAAAGGGCAGGATAGCTGTCTTCCAGTATTCAGGGGGCTGTGTGGCAGAGAGATTGCCATTGTGCGGTTGGACCCCAGAAGCAGAACTGAGAACAATGGATTAAAATTGCCAAGATGCAGATTTAACCAAGTGCTCCTTAACTATTGGAGCTGTCCAGCAGGAGAGCCACCCAGCCCAAGAATATCAGCTCCTTGAGCCCAGAGACTAGATGTCTTTTCTTTCCTGCTACCTGTTCCCTGTACACATCATTCCATCTTCTATCTCTTATGCCTTTGCTCAGGGGTGCCTGTATTTGGATTCCAAACCAAACAGGTGAAATAAAAGCCTTGTAGACCATTCATCATTTGACAGAAAGCTGCCATCCTTCAGGACAATGCATAGGGCCCATCTGCTCAGCAAGGCGTTTGCCTGATGTCTGGGGATGGGAGGGGGAGATTCTTGGCAAGAAATGTATTAGATCATGGACAGAAGCCTGGACTTGTTCAGAAATTATGTGTCTGCCATAAGCCCAGGCTCTGACAAATGGCAAGTGAGTGGCCCAAAGATAGTGAGAGGCTCAGGCTGCCAAGCCCGTGGGTGAGTGCTGCAGTCCTTGGGTTTAAGATCATAACTTTAGAGCTGGAAGGGACCTCATACACCATCAAGTCTGTCATTTGAAAGAGGAAGAAACTGAGGTCCTGAGTGGGGGAAGTGACATACATACCCAGGATACACCTGAGATAGTCAGGGGCAGAACCAGGATTCAGACAAGGGTCCAAATGACTGTTCTCCCCACCTGTCTTGCCTCCCTCCTGGCATGAGAGCCTATGGTTCCTCAGGGAAATGCAGTCATCAGACTGATTTTTCTGTGTGCACATTTCCTGAAGGATAGATGAGAGAGCAGTTCTAAATTGGCAGCAGAGTCCACATGATGAGAAAGGGTCCTGACTGATCCTTCAGTTCCTTGGAACAGAGACAAGCCGAACAGGGACCAGTAGGAAGCATCTGGTCATGTATATCCTTTAGCAAGGGGCCAGAATACATGCTCACCGGAAAGGGACCAGGCACCTGCTCCAGGCCAACCCCCTTCTATGGAGGGAAGAGGCTAAGGCCAGGCTGGCCAGGTGCTGAGGGCAGAGAAGAGCCTCAGCCCATCTAGGCTTCTCTGTCCTCCACTTCCTTCCCTCCAACCCCAGGTCCCTCCCAATGCCCTCACTCAGCTACCAACAGATACTCTTGGTTGGTGCCAATCTGAACTCTAGTCAGGAGTCCTTTAGCAGGAGACCAGAGCTCACGTCTCACTGGAAGGGCCCATGTGTGCATGCCTATTTCCATGGACTGTGCTTCATTCCAATTCCCCACTGAATTCACACACACACACACACACACACACACACACACACACACACACACACACCAAAAAAACAAAAATTAGAGTTCAGTCCCCAGTGGAAGGCCGCCATCACATAGGCAGATATGATAGTATGGAAGGTATGAGCCCCAAGCTCAGCGGAGGTACTGTCATAGAAAGATGAATTAGACTTATTTTGCCTGACTCTGACTGGCAGTATAGAGCAGTAGATAGAGAGCCAGGCTTGATACTAGGAAGATCTGCGTACAAGTCCAACCTCTGACTCTTATTGGTGATGTAACATTGGTCAGGTGACCTCTCAGTGCTATAGGCAACTCTAAGACTGTAAGGTGCAGGGAAGGTGCCTCCTGGGGTAATTCTCCAAACCAAAGAACTCCTAGTCCCAGCCCCTACCTGGCCACCCCCTTGGCTCCAGAGGGCAGAACAAGGAGGAAGAGGTGGAAGTTTCAGAAAAGTCCTTTGACTTGATATCAGGATATGTTTCCTAGTAGTTGGAGCTCTCTGTGATGCTTGCTACATGTGTGATCTTAGGTTACTTAGCTGCCTTTGACCTCAGTTTCCTCATCTGTGAAACAATGGAGTAGACAGCCCCATTATTTGCATCTAGCTGGTAGCAGAGAGACACATCTGAACCCAGATGGAAACACAGAGATAGCCACCTGAGAGGAAGCAGCCACAGGGAACGTGACCCCACCTTCCAGCTCAAAATGGTGGCTCTAGACTCAGCAAAGGAGCAGGTCTCGGGAGCCCAGCTGAGTTTCCCACCCCACAGAGATGCTGCGACCAAAGAGAAAGGCATTTGTTACATACGCAGTTAGTGAAAACTTCATTAAATACCTAATTACCTTGAGTTTCTACGACACAATCAGCTGTAAGGGAAGGGGAATGTTTGCACTACTGATGCATTATAAAATAGGTTTGTAACTCTACTCTTCTGGAATGTGGACTTGATTTGCCATTTTCTCCTCTCCTCTGTTTCCATATGTCTGTTTTTTTCACCCTCCTGGTATGTTTTTTGGAGAGTCATATTCAGAGAACAGCGTAAAATGTGGTTTGGCTCTGAGTATTTCTTGTCTTTTACACACACTGCCCTCCCTCCCTATCCATCTGCTCCCCTCTATTCTCTCTGCCTCTCCCTTTACACATGGCCACCTTCCTTTAGACAGGATACAGCTAGAAATACAACTCATCACAAACCACAGATATTCAGATGTAATCAAAACCCGGTGGGAAAAAATGTCGTTTCATTGTCCTTTGAGTTCTTCCATTTATTTCATATGAAGTCTCCCTCCTCTCTCACTGGGAGCTCTGATGATAATGTTCACTGCTGAGGGTCAGGCCATGATCTGGCCTGTGCTTTGCCCCCCTGGGGTGTTCATTTGGTCCACTGTAGTGTCGTATCAGGGTTTTTTTAAAATCAGAATCTGTTTGTCATCACGGGCCGAGTATAGGACACTGAAGGAGCCTTTGGGATTTCCAGAGGTGGAGCTGCAGAGTTTTGCAATGACTTTGCAGAGACCATTCAGTGCTTCAGAATAAATAGAATAAATAAATATCCTCAGCTGGCTGGGCCTGAAGGTTGGCTCCGGGTCATTTCCCGGCCCTTCTCAGTCGTGGGTCTATAAGGCCCCTGTGGTGTTAGGGTTAGGAGGTACATTTGTGCAGAGCCACTGTTGCTGTCCTCTGAAAATCCAAGTTGGAGGAGAGGACCGCATCGCAAGAGGCTCCAGCCTCTGATTCCTGTGGTTTCTTTGCTGCAGACTGAATCAATCAATGGAAACAAGACGGGAAGCAGGAAGGCCGGGCTCAGAACCGCAGAGTCCTGACGCTAGAGGCCCGGAAGGGACCTTCGGGGTCAACTGTTCAACCTCCCTCCTTCTCTGCCCCACTTCACGTTGCTTTCTTAAAAGAACTGTTCATATTTTTACCGATATCCTTTGGTTTTACATAAGCCTCACTTCCAAATCTCTCTCTCCTTACTTCCCTACCCTGTGGGATATCCCTCCCTTGTAACAAAGAAAGAGGGAAAGAAAGCAGGTCAACCTGCACATGAGTCATGCCTGACAATTTATGCCCCAGGGCTCCTTCCAGTTTCCCACGCTGCCTCTCTCACCTGTAAGCATTTGGACCTGTCTATATATATACATTCTTCCCCAAAGATTTCTTGCTGCTGTTCCTTCTTTTATCTGTTTTCCCAAGATGAGACTTCTCCCAAGATGAGGATTGCTGGGATGTTTCCATCATCAGCCAGGGGGGATGGGTTTATGTCCCCCACTTGAAGGAGTAGGTCATGCCAGACTCACAAAGCTTATTACATCTGTTAGGATGAAGAGTAATGCTGAAATCAATCAACCTGCCTTCCAGGCACTATCCTAAGCCCTGGGAATACGAAAAAATGAAAGTCTCTTCCCTCAAGGAGCTTCCATTCTAAGATTCAAGATAACACATACATATATCAGTATGTACAAGGCACATATAAGAAAAATAAAAGATAACCTTATAGAGGAAGGAATTAGCAGTAGGTGTATACATATGTGTGACCAGGAATGGTATCCTGCAGAAGGTAGGACATGGGCAAAGTCTCGAAGGAAGACAAGTATTCCAACAGGCAGAGTTGGGGAGGAAGTGCACTCCAGGCATGAGGGAGGAAGAAATTTCAGGGGCGTCTGTGAGGCATAGAGCACTAAACAAAAAAGGTGGAGGGGAGAGGTTAAGCATTCATTCTGGCAAAACACCTTCTGATGCAAGTGTCTAGACTAAAAGCAGCAGAAGAAACCCTCATCTTTTTTGTATCTGGTAGTAGGCCAGCTCTCCAGCCAAAGTCACACTCTTCTTGAGAAATCTCTAAGCCTAGATCAGACTATTTGGAAGTGGAAAAACCTTGGAAGTCATCTATGCCAATGCCCTGAGGACACTGAGGCTAGGAGGAGTTAGGTGACTTGCCCACTGAAGCCTCTTCCAACTCTGAGGCTCTGGGGCTTTGTAAGTTACTTCAGTTCTACCTGAGGACTGTGGGGTAAATACTAGGCGATCTACCTCCTGAGGTTCATGTCCCATGATTCTTGGAAGTCTGAATCCCATCTTCTGTTTCCAATTACTTTTTCCATTTCAAAAGGTCTTTGCTGACACAAAGGTCTTGCAGTGAACAAAGAGGGAGATATGATGTCTGCCTACTGGCAAAAAGTTAGAGAATGAAATCAGAGGAAATGTGCCTTGAGCTGAGGTGAACTAGATCACAACATGAAGGTCATCTGGATCCAAGAGCTAGCTCTGCTTCAGCGGCTGTCTCTTCTGATGGGCACCCAGGCAAGAAACCAGGGAAACCAGACCAGGCAGATGGGTGATGGAGTTCCTTCACAACAATATGTAGTTCAAAAAAAAAAAAACCTCAATGAGCTCAAGACCTGGTTTGGTCTTCACTAGTGCCTCATAATTCATCCCATACTCCTGAGACAAATTTCAGAATGTGGGATTAGATGGAGCCCACGATCTTCTCGGAGCTGGGCCATGTGGTGCTGGTCTACCGTTAAACCCGGAACCTCTGCTGGGGATGGTGATCTGGACCTAATAGGAAACAGCTGCCTTGAGGCGAGAGGCTCTGGAAACCGTTCCTCATCTCCCAAGACATGCCTTCCTCAGGAGTCCCCGTTGCCTGCCCATCAAGATAATTGCCTGTCAGTCTTCTGAATGCGGACGCAGAACAGCTGGCTGGGCTTGGGTAATGAAAAGCTTATGGAGAGAAGCTGGGCTGAGGCCTTGGCAAGCTGCTTCTTTGGAGAGAGAGGTTCAGGATTCTGTTGAGTCAGTCCACTGCCCGCAGCCTTCTCTTCCTCCTCTTGGAGGTGTGGCTGCTCTGGAGGAGCCAGTGGGAAGGGGAACCGGACAGGAGAGGAGAGGTTGCCAGGGAGTCCATGTGGAGAGGAAACTTGGAGTAAGGCACAGTCTAACAGGGCCCCTGCCTAGGTTTATTATAGAAAATAACCAGGTGCACAATATGAGTGGCTTCATGATGGGGTGAGGGGAAGACCATGGGGGAGATATCTTAGGCAACTGTGGCGGCGCTGAGCTCTGAGAAGGGGCTCTCCTGGCTGCCGTTGTGGCTGTGGGGCAGGACAGCTTCCTCAGGAGTCTGGGAAGGAGGAGTCCATCCATCCCAGTCAAGAGTCCTTTGGGCCCTGAGGAGAGATCAAAGCCTTTTCTCTGGAGGACAGAAGGCTATCTTGGTGCCAGACAACCAACCCAGGATTTCTACTCAGGCACTTTGACTCCAAATACGATATTTTTTCCCTTGTATTTTTCAGGGAAGACAAAGAAAGCTAAAGAACGATGTTATTGAGTGTCAAATTGTATAAGCAGATAAGTGGTGCAATGGTTAGAGCGCTGGGCCTGGAGTCAAGAAGACCTGAGTTCAAATCTAGCCTCTGATACTTCCTAGCTGTGTGACCCTGGGCAAGTCACTTAACCTTTGTTTGCCTTAACTGCAAAATGGGGATATTAACAATACCCTCCTCAAAGGGTTGTTGTGAGGATCAAATGAGAAAATATTTATAAAGTGCCAGATACAGTATCTTTCATAGGAGTAAGTGCTATATAAATATTTATTCCCACAAAATTAAATAAAATACTCAGATGCTGATACAGTAAGTACAAATATGTTTATATGTTATAAGTATTTATGGTTTAAATATATTTGTTATTTAAACACTCTAATAATATAAACTATTCATTTATATATTATATTCTATTATATAAATGTGTATATAAATTTAAACATTTTCATTATTTACATCTAATAAATATATTGAATAACATATTATAAATATATCTGGCATTTATATAGTGCTTTTGAGTTTACAAAAATACATATGCATTATCTCATTTGATCCCTGAAAATAACCTTGTGAAATAGGTGTATGTAGAATCTGGTTACTGAGAGTCAGGGTCATACCACTGGTAGGTATCTGAGATGGGATGTGAACACATGTCTGTCGGCCCCAACCCCAGCATCTATCCACTATACCGAGCTGCCTCTCAAAAGGTATCACCAACCAGCCAATCAATGAGAGTTTATTGAGCACCTACTATGTTCTTGGCACTGAGGCTACAAAGACAAAGCAGGGACCCGTCACTGATCACCAGCCTTGGCTTGGCGAGCCTTCCTGAATTTAGCCTGGTGTCTAGATGAATGGCCTGTAGTCCATCCATCACTGAGCTCGTGCTAGAAGTTTTTTGAACTTGGTAAACCTGCTAGAGTTTGTCCTTCCTGGCCTAGCCCAGGATCTCTCCTCACCCAAGGTTGGTGTAGAACTTGAATGCTGGCTGTTAATGAATAGTTAGCTTCGTTACAGAGATTCTTCGGGTAGCTGGGGCAACAAGGACATAGTGACAGTCATTCCCTAGACCCAATCATGTTGGAATTGCATTGGCATTGCCATTAAGCCAGCGGAGGTCTCCAAAGCAAAGCCCCAACCAGCAGCTGAGACCAGGGCCACCGCAGCGAGTGTGGGAGCCAAGGAGGGTTTGGGAAGGAGAGAACAAAGCAGTAGATTCTACTTTAGAAGAGCCTGCCTGGTGTCGACGTGACCTCTGATCTGCACACGACTAGGATTGAAGGCCCAACTTATCTGATGGCACTTTCCCCGCGTTGCCTGTCACTCTACATTTTTTCCTTAACCAGACCAATTTAATCCAACAAGTTTTTTAGGCACCTATTATGTGCTACTAAGAGGCAGCAAGGTGGCACAGTGGATAGAGAGTTGTCCTTGAAGCCAGGACTGGGTTCAAGTCCTGCCTTTGAGGCAGGCTATGTGACCCTGGGCTAGTCACTTCATCTCTCAATGTTCTAGGCAACTCTAAGACTTAAATGCCGAGAAGGTACCCACATGCATTGATGGAGGGAATGTCTAACTTTGGAGTTCTCTCTACCCATGGAATCACAGGGTCAGTCTCTATCCTTCCCATATCCTACTGTGTGCAAGAGACTGTGCTAGAGATTGGAGGGGGTGAGGGAAATACAATGATAAAAGGAAGAAATAAACCCCAAATAGATGTTTTTAAAAGGAGGTAAAGAACCTGTGCTCTCTGGTCCTGATAAATACTCCCCTCTTCTTGTCAATGTCTTTGTAAATAATTTGCGTTGTCTTGTCAGCATATACATTGTCTCATGATGGTAGAATGTCAGAGCCTTGAGGGCAGGCACCGTTTCATGTTTGTCCTGTTATCCTTAGCACTGAGTACAGTGCCTGGCACACAGTAGGTGTCTGATGATATTTTGTTGAGTAGAGTTGAGTCTGGATTGAGGATATCTTTAAAAAAAAAGTCTCTTGAGGTTAGGCTGAGGGATTTTGTTTATGCTTTGATTTTGGTTTATACCTCTGATTTTATTGGGATAAAGAGGAAACTCCCTCTACCAGTGTAAGCCAGCACCTGCTCTGCAAGTTCTAATCTCAGAGAATTGTCTGGGGGCAATGGAGAGGCTAATAAAGATGATGATAGTAATAATAACTAACATTTATATAACACTACAAGGTTTGCAAGGCAATTTACAGAGATTATCTCATTATATCCCCATTGTACATCTAGGGAAACTGAGGTTGTGAGAGTTTAAGTAATTATCCCATCGTAGCAGAGTTAGTATATGTTGGAAGGAGGAACTGAACCCAGGTCTTTCGGCCTCAAAGGCTGGCATTCTATCTACTGTGCCAAGCTGCTTCTCATGTTCAGTTATTGATATTTAATCATGCTTGATTGCTATCATTATACACTAATAAATCTTTCTAGAATTTTTGTTCTTATTTTAGAGTGCTCTTTAAGTCTTGAATTTTATTTTCATAAAGCCATTCCTTGTCATTTTGCCCCAAATGTCAAATGTATGGCTACTTTCCTGCACACTATGTGCCAGGAAGAAAGCTCCTGTGTCTGATTGTGAAATTGCTCTCTGTTTGTGCCTTGTAGGTGGTCTTCGAAGCGCTGCACAATTTGGAGCCTCGTGGTTATGTTGTGGGCTGGATTATTGCCATCAGCTTGCTGGTGGGCATCCTCATCTTTTTGTTACTGGCCGTGCTCTTGTGGAAGGTAAGACATTCAGTGAGGCATTGCAGCTACAGGCTGTTGTGATCAGAAGTGAAATGAGGCTCTCAATACATCTATGCCACGCTTGGTACATCCATGCCACCCTCAGTACATCCATATGCTCCTTATGTTCTGAGCATGCTTGGCAGCTCAGAGATGGCAAACATCTAAGGAAGTTTCATACTGGAGAATGTCCTGGTGTGGTAGAATGTGGTAGAGTCAGCATTGCTTGATGAGGAGCAAAATGGCATCCTGGCACATTGAGAGGAGGTGCTCAACGTTGGCAGTGGGAGTGAAGATGATTGCCTAGCAAGGTCCTTCCAGAGAAGCGGTGTCAGAGTGACATCTCTCCTTTGTCCTCCACAGGATCTAGCCTCCACCCTGTGTCTGAGGCAGCAGGAACTTCACATTAAAACAAAACGGAAATTTGCCAATTGAATAATTGTTTTTTTTTTTTATGGAACACGAGAAAACAGGCAGCCATAAGATTCTTTATAGCCTTTGCCTGTGTGATTTGAGGTTTCTCCCCACTAAAGTTAGGTGATGTGGTGAGAATAGTCTACTGAAGAAATGACCAAAAGAAAATCCAGGGCAATCTTTCAGGGGATATGTACACAGAGACCATATTTGGGGGGCTTAAAATAAGGAAATATGATCCAATAAAGCAAGCTTAGTATTGACAAGGACATCGAAGAAAGAAAGAAATGTCCCATAGATACCAACATATCCATAGCAGCACTTTTGAACATTGTATTTTATTTTTATCTATATCATTTGTTTTAAATCTCATTCATCTCCAAAGAGATCCCTTTCTCTTCCTCTGCCAAGAGATCCATGCCTTGTGACAAATGTTTAAAAACAAGAGAACAAAAATCAGTACAGCAAAACTAACCAACACCTTACCTGTGTGTCAGTCTCTGTGATGTTCCATAGCCGTTGTCCTTCACCTCTGCATGAAGGGAGGGAGGTATGTGTTCCCGACTCTTCTTCAGGGGCAAGCTTGGTCATTGTAATTATGCAACATGATTTCATTTTTCTCGTTCTTTCTCGATTCTGAGAGAGTTCATGCAAGTCTTCCCTTCACCAAATTCTTAATATTCATTATTTTATACTGCCCAGTAATTTTCCATTGTATTTATATGCTGCTTTCTTTTTTCTTTTTTGGCCATTTACCAATTGGTGAACATCCGTTTTGGATCTATTTCCTTGTTTCAGTAAAAAATGCTGCCACAAATATTGGGAAGTATGAATATAATGGCCTATTATCAGTACAAGCTTGAATGTGAGGAATTCGGTGAAATATCAGAAGACTTGTCAGAACTAATGCAGAGTGAATAGAGTAGAACAGTATAGCCAGTGACAACGAAGTGAATCAAAACAACTAAAAGGTGGTTGAATTCAGCTTAATTAGGATGGCCAATCTTGTCCCTGGAAAAGAAATGTTGAAACCACTTTCCGTCTTCTTGTGAGAGAGGTAGAGCATGATAGGGTTGGCATATCATATGCATCGATGTCAGATGGCATTGTTTCGTCAGTTGTTTTTATTTGTTATAGGGTAGGGTTCGTTTGGGGAGGTATATTGAGAAATGAATAGGATATAACGATTACTGAACAATCAATAAAACATTTTTAAAATCCAAAGGAGTTCTAGAGCTTTTGAGCTCAAAGGCACCTCCAAGGTCACGTAGTCTAAAAGCTTCACTTTACTGATGAAGTAATTAAGACCAACAGAGAGATGAAGTGATTTAATTTTGCCCAAAATCACAGCAAGTAACAAACCTTGGCGTAGAAGCCAAGTCTTAGTTCCTAGTTCATTACTCATTCTGTTCCATCGTGGTTGCCTGGTTCTGTTTGTTTTTGTTTTTTAATGATACATTTCTTTTGGACACGTTGAACAAAAACTCGAATGACACCTCCCACTCCACAAATCACGTAAAACCACCAAACAAGATGATTGTCCCTTTCCATTTTGTGGTTTCCCAATTATAAACAGAAAGGAAGTCAATGTGCTCGCACTTTAATAGCGTGGTACCCACACCACTCATTGTATTTCATCTGAACGTAGTTGCCTTTGAGATTGTTTATTCACATGGGTATAAACATTATGTGTATTGCTCCTCTGATTGTCCTCTTATTACTCTGTGCCACTCCATCTAGGACTTTTCCTGCTTCTTCTACTTCTCCATAGTTGGCATTCCTTACCTTGCAGTAATGTCCCATCATAGGCATATACCACAATTTATTCAGCCATTTCCCAATCATTGGATGATTTTACTTGTAGCTTTTTGTTGTTACAAATAATGCTTATAAGATTATTTTTGAACATGAGTCCTATGCCTACATGCATTAGCCTTCTTTGGGGTATGAAATTCAGGAGTGGATTTACTGAATAGAAGGGTATGAACAATGCAGTAATTTTCAGCGCATTATTTCTAGACTGATGGATTCTTCTGGTTGTTAATGCTCTTTCCCACCTCCATGGAATTGCTTTGTATATCTTTTGTATTTACTTATCTGTGTAAATAATTAATTGAAAGAGGTAGAGAATATAAGATCCCACTGTGCGTATTGTTTGTTGATTATGAAAAAGCATGTGATTTGATTAAACAAAATATAGCCTGCAAGGCTATAAAGATTGTTCAAGATTCCTTGGAAGATGTGACAACAGAAATAACCCTGTTCAGTGACCCTCTGATAATAAACGTCACACAAGACATAAAATTGGGAGGCGTCTGCTCACCAGAAGTATTTATCACTGTGATGGACGAATCCCAGTACAGATTCTAGCTTTTTCATGTGACATGGACTTATTTACATTTATTCAATTTCTTTCCTTGCTAAATTTGCATTTCAAAGGCCTTGTTCTGATTTTTTGGGAAGAGAATGAATGAAAGCCTGTCATGTTGAAGGCTTGTTTTTCTCATATAGGAATATGCTCATCTTTTTAGGATATGTTACATTATCATATTCTGGCTTTTTTCTTTTAGTAAGGCATACTGCCTGATTTCTTATGTAAAATTCCTCCTCCTGGCTGCTTGCTGTTTGATAACATTACTTCTAGATCTTGGTGACTACATTTCTTACTGAATAAAAGTTGGAATTTTTCTCCTAGAGTCCTATGGATTCTATCAAGCCATATTTTGCCCCCTTTTTCTAGTATTTCCAGGCAGTTTTCTATATGGTTTCTTGAAATATGGTATTTGGGTTCTTTATTTCATGGTATCTTTTTTCCAGGAGGCCAATGATTCTCTGATCATCTCTATAAGCTCTGCTGATTACTTTGGATTGCAGAAGTCTTGAATGTCCTTTAATTTTACTGTCTTTTGATTTTATTCTGAACCTTATGGTTTTAGTTCAGCATTTTTGTTTTCCATCCCTGGAGTTCCCTTTGACATAGTGTCTACTGTTTTGTTAAATTTCCTTTCTATTGATTTTCTTATTTGTCTTTTCTAATTCTAGCACACAGTAGGTATTTAATACACGTTTGTTAATTCTTTAAGAGTTCTAATTTCCCTCTAATTTCCTTCGGTTCTTTTGAACTTCTAAGAAACTCTGGGCCTCCTGAGTTGCTTCAGTCTCATTTTTAGGGTCTTTGGAGTTATTGAAATATTACTCTTTTCTCCTGGAGAGTTAGTTTTCCTAGCTTCTTTTTACCCCATAGTACGGCTGCATTGAGCTGGGATGCTTTATTTGCTTTCTATTTCTTTCATCTCTGTCCTGGTTTTTCTGTGGTTTTCCTTGCAATGATTCCTTTTTCCCCCCTATTTTTGGTTGTTGCTCTTCTATTTTATTTGGCACATTTCTTCCAGCTTTGAGGTGATGAAGGGGAGCTGGGAAAAGGCATAACCACTCAGCTCTCTTGCCAGAACTCTCCAACCATGGCTGCTGTATGCAAATCTTATTCATGGTACATTTTGCCTTCTTGAAATCTGGATTATTCCCAAGCATGTAGGGACAGATGTTCAGTGTAAGCTTCTAACTGAAGGTTTCTTAACAGCTGATACCTTATTTCAGTCCATGACTGAATAGATGAAAAAGCATTTATGGAGTGCGTACTATTTGTCAGGCCTCCCTCAAGTCTTTGGGGTTAGGTTTGTGAACCTAACTATTGGGTGTATTCTCTCAGGTGAGATTTGTGGGGAAGCTAGGACGTGGAGATCAGAGAGGATTTTGCCCAGGACCTCCAGGAGAGTAAATATGAGAGCAAGGCTGACCATCTTCTGGTAGCTGGATTCACAAAATGCTGAGCAGGAAGTCTGTTGTCTATTAGAATGGAAATCCAGCTTTTTGCTTGAGGTCTGAGAAGGCAAGACCATTGTTGAGTAATATGAGTTTTGTTCCTTGTTTTTTTATGTGAGCTCTTGAAATTAGGGAAGATGAGATTCTCTTCATGGTTCTGTTCATGGAAGCAGATAGGAATTTGGAAAAAGCCCAGGAAAGGGTGGTCCTTGTGATGTGCTTCCTCTTTCTAGATGAATCCTTATGTGCTCCTCCTCAGGAGTCCCTGGCCTCCCCGCACACGAGTGTCTTCCGAAGCGAGGCAGACTCAGTGCCATCCGTTTGGATTTGTTTTTAGTAAGTAGAGTTCTTGTCAGGGAGTCATTAATCCAGGTGGTCATCCCACCAGATGTCTAAGAGACTTAGTGCCATCAAAATGTGACATCAGTGTCTTAGAGCCGCCCTTAGATTAGCACCACAAAAGGTATGTAAACCCAAACCAAATCTAATTTTTGAAAAATAGTATCAGGAATCCCTGAGGGTCGCCTTGGTCTTTGGTGGCTTTTAAGAGGGATGAGTGTAAAGTGTTTCTCTTGGGTTCATCACTGCAACATATTGAAGATAGGTGTTTGGGAAGTTGGTCAAAAAGATGATGCTTAAAGAAAGGATTTGGATTTCTGGACCCTGGGTTTAGACTATAGGCAGGACAATCTCAAGGCCAGGGCTAGAGTGTGCTTTGTGAGAGCTGTTGGAAATATCTTTGCCCAGAGTCTCCCTGGTTTGTCCAAGAGGGAATAAAACTGAACAGCAAGTGGGAGGTAAGAAAACAGCCCAGAGATAGTTTCTGGGCCAGATACCACAGGGAGGAAGGCTGTCCAGCAGTAGCAAGGGTCTGGAATTCACAGAGGAATGCCTAAAAAGAGCAAGACATCAATAGCCCCCTTGATCTCAGAGCTCTCTGCACACGTGCACTAAGCTAATACAGGAAGGCCTCGCTGACCTCACAGATATCACTGGGACTCATGACTGATACAAGAGTATGAAAGGGTAAACCAGCATCTCACATCATGCCTGGCACATTGTAGGTGTTTAATAAATGTTTATTGATTAATTGTTTCAAGAATAACAGACTAGCTTGATAGGAAAGTGGAATAGTATTGTATGTTGTATATTGCATATAGTAAGTGCCTGATATGTGTGGGTCATTGCACTAAGGGTTTTACAGATATTATCGCATTTGTTTCTCACAACAATCTTGTCAGATAGGTGCTATTACTATCCCCACTTTATAGTCGAAGAAACGGAGGCAGGCAACATTTAAGTGACTTGCCATGGGTCACATAACTATAAGTGTCTGAGGCTGGATTTGAACTCAGTTCTTCCTGACTGCAGGCCCAGTGCTACCTCTGTGAGACACATAGATCCATAAACTGAGTGGGCTGCTGGATGGGGAAGACATGATGGAGAACATTTTGGGGGAGGGATCAACCATGGAGGAAATAACAGAAGTGTCCTGTGGTGCTCCAGAATACGTGGAGAAAAGGGGGAGCTGAATGAGGTGTTGGGAAAACAGATCACGGTTCTGGCCCAGAGACTTGATGTGGCGATGGTGGAGGACTCCTTCTCTCCAGACATCTGCGTGTCCCACTCTCTACCAAAGGCTCATCGATTTCTGGCGTGACTATCTTAATGATGATTTTCTTCTTCAAAAAAATGGAGAAGACACTGAGGGGAATGGCTCTCCTGATGCTGGCCAGTGAGGAGGACCTGACTGCTAAGACAAACATGAGGGCAGCCTTGGAAGGAAGTCAGCCTTCCATCTTAGAATTTGTGACAGCGAAGGAGAGCGAAGTTGGGGATAGTCTGACTTAACATCCTAGTTTTCTGGACAGTGGATTTTAAAGGGTTCAGAGATGGATAGATTGAAAGAACCTCAGAAGTCATTGAGACCAGCCTCTTCACTTTACAGATGAGGAATCTGAGGCTGAGATAGATTAGTGACTGGCCCAGCATCACACAACTGGTAAGAGCCTGATTCGTGATGGAAGTTCAGCTCTTCCTTCCTCCAAGTCAGGCAATCTGTCCATTACACAATTTAGCTGCCAGGTGCTTCTGAAGAGACAGAAGCTACTCAATGGAAATAGTTTTAGTGATCCCCCCAAGCTTTCCCCTAAAATAAAGACATACCTTTTAAAGGATTCCATCCTTCTACCAATGCTAATCACAGAATATCTTTGTCCTTGAAGAACGATAGTTGAGACTCACTCAGAGCCACAGGGAGGTGGATGGTGGGTATGAGCAGGATCCAACTTGTGCCCAACCAAAGAATAGTGTAAGAGATGTGGGATGCCATGGGAAAGAAGGCGGACTGACCCAGTGATGAGAATAAGGGACAACTGGCACACCTTTGGTATCAGCACGATGTCAGGGGAAGTAGAGGCAGGTCCCCTGGGAAGACATGGAGGAGAGGCATATAGAGCAGTTGTGATTTGTACCCTTAGAGAAAGTGCCCCCATCAGAGATAGCTTTGTGCTTCAATATTATGGGGATCGGTTACTTAGCCAATGGATGGGGTTAGCCAGGACATTGTAACTTATCCTTATGAGGTCCTGAAGACTGAACTGAATGGACTTTTGAAGGGCAAGCATGAGACATACTGGTCTCAAGTACTACCCTCAAGCCTTGTGGTCAGAATGGATTAAGAGTAGATTCACGTTGAGTGAGGTTGTCAATTGAATGAAGCCCCTACTTGCCCCCTTCCTTGTGTCTGGTTTTTATGAGAATGGCCATGCACGTAAAATGATAGATAACCCTGTAGCAGAATGCTTACTTTGGAAAACTGTTCCCTAATTGGCTTTGGGGGAAAAGGCATGTTTAGGATCTGCCAAGACTTTCTGGAACTGGGTGGCTTCCTGCCCTTCTTGGACCCCGCCTTTGCAACCAATGGAGTGTTTGCGGCTTCCCATTCTTCTTGCCCAGTAAACTGTCTGTCCACATGAATTTCAGGCTGCTTAGTTGCTCCCTACATCAGTGGGGCCCCAGCCTCAAGTGGCCTCAGTGGTAGGAACTTGGAGTGCACCAGACACTTCTTCAAACAGTAAAATGGAGCTTAATAAACTGGCTGGAAACCAAGATGTTCCCAGCTCCTGGACACCGTAGTTTAAACTTCATGCTCAGTGATTGCAGTAGTTGGCTCCCCCTCACCCCCCCCATCCCAATGAAATGTTGAAATGTGGAATTCTTTCAAGAGGAAACAAATTAAATGATTTCCTCCCCTTCCCTACCCCCTTCCCTTCTCATTGTGGATGTGAAGGGGCTGGAGAGGCCTAGACTGATGCTTCTTAATAGCCAACTGGTACAAAAGGGATAAGACATTTCCCGTGGCTCAAATCTTGAAACTTAAATATCCTAAAATATCTTACGTCCATCTTCACTGTCCTAAAGCCTTCATTCATTGTACCTGAATTTGGGAATTTTAAAAAGGTCTGTGATTTGATCAGGGGAAGGAACTCTCAATGTGGGAACACACTCCACCAGCAGATTGCAACCCATCTATACCTTCTAGATCAATCAGTCCACAAGCATCTATTCAGTGTCTACCGTGTGCTAAAGTGATGCCAGATGCTTGGGATACAGAGAGAAAAGGGAGACGGCGCCAAGGAACTTGCATTCTACTGGGGGAGGATTAGAGCGTGTTCACAACTGAGTGAACTTAAGAAATATATGAAAGAAATGTACTTACTACATACATGAAATACAAAATGTGAGAGGAAGTGGGTGTAATGGGTAGATAGTAAGCCAGCCTTGAAGGAAAGAAGCCTTGGGTCTAAGCCTTGGCTCAGACATCCTGGCTGTGGGACCCAGAGTAAGTCACTTCATTTCTTAGTGCTATAGAAAGCCCTTTAAGGCTTTAACATGCAGGGAAAGGGCCAGCTTTCCTCACTTGTGCATTCCCCAGACCTGTGAAATCACAGAGTCAGTGCCCATTCCCGGAACAGAAAAAGTCCAGGGTTCATATCCCACTTCTCACCCATATGGCTATATGACTCTGGGTAGGTCACTTCATGTCTCTGCTCTGGGTAACTTTCATATTATAACTTGCAAAAGTGCCGACGTGCACTGGTAGGAAGAGTTCTCTCCTGGAGAGTTTCCTGTGCCAGTGAAATCACAGATCTGATCCAAAAGTGAAGGGGTTTTAGGGGAGAAAGGTGCTAACACCGGGGGAAGCCAGGGGAGCCTTCTTGTAGGAAGAAGTGCTTAAACTAAGAGCTAGGGATTCCAGGAGGCAGAGGGGAGGGATCAAGGGGCATCCCAGGTGTGGAGGATGTGGGGGGTGTGGGGGATGCGGGAACAGGCTGTGGGAAGGAACGAAGGCAGCTTATGGATCTGGAGCTCCAAGGGCCTCCCAGAGCCCCGCCCCCTCATTTTATAGATGTGGAAACAGGCCCAGGGAGGTGGTGACTCTTTAAGGGCGCACAGGGAGTAGGCCCCAGAGCCTCGAGGGGGCCAGCTCAGGCACTCAGGCGTTCAGAGTCTTGCCCAGGGTCACATGTGTAGTCAATTTCTGAGGTGGGATTTGAACCCAGGTCTTCCTGTCACCATACCCAGTGATCTCTGCTGTTTCACCTGGACGTGGAACAAAAAGCACAGGTCTGCTCTTTTGGGGAAAAAGAAAACAACAACCCAAAAAACCAAAGCAAACCCCTCCCCCAGTTTAGGACCTAAGACATCTCCTTCACAAACAGAAAACCCCGGGCCCTTCTCAGTCCTGGAGGAGGAATGTCTTTCCCCATTCAAATGATCTTTCTACCTTCAGGTGCCAGTGAAGGACGCTACCGCGTGACCTGCTTACTTCCTGTTTTCATCTCTCTGCAAATTCTGTTGCTTCGATGGAATTAGTGACATTGGATTTCTTCTGGCTGATGCCTTTTCAGACCTCTTCCTCGGGGGGTCTTTTAAAAGAGTGGCTTGCCACAATCACACAAACCCTGTTAGTGGTGGGGAAGAATGGACGTTAAACCAATACGAGATTTCTGGAGGTGGTCTATCATAGCACTCTTTGTGATGCCGCCAGGTCTCTGTGTCCTCCTCTGGTACATGACCTCTCAGGGCCTTCTCAGCTCTGCTGCAGGTTCTACGATCCTATGACGAGAAAGGCAGGCAGTGCACGCACACTCCTTCCTTGGTGGCCAGCGTCATGGCCCTTGTGGTTCTGTGTTCTGAGGTGATGGCGTCCAGAGAGCCTGAATTGGAATTTGGAATTCTGGGTCTAGTCCCAGTCACTTAGAAGTCAGATTTCTTTTTGGTTTAAAAATGGCAGGAGACCATGTTGTTCTACAGCATAAAGAGATCACCCAGGTAAAAGTTCTCCTTCCAGGCTAGACTGACTGGATCATTCATTCATTCAATGAGCATTCATTAATCACCTGCTATAGGTCAGGCACTGGGCTAGGTACTGGAGGTATGAAGAGAAAAATGAACAAATCTTTGCCTTCAAGGAGATTAGATTCTATTGGAAATAACATGTAAACCAATAAGGAAATACTATATATACATATATATATATATATGTATATACAAATATAGGTATATATATACATATATGCATGTGTGCATGTATATATGTGAGTATACACAGTCTATATGTACACACACGCATGCTTATACATGTATACATGTGTGTACACATATATGTAAATATATGTATGTACATACCTACACACAAACATACACACACATATCTGTCTGTATCTATATCTATCTATCTATCTATGAAGCCTTGAAGAAGAATATCTATTCTAAGAGATGGAGGAGAGAAGGGAATTAATCACTTATTCAGTAAACAGTAAATACTTACTACAGGTGAGGTATGGTGCCAAATACTAGGGTTACAAAGAACAACAGAAATACAGCTCCTGCCCTCAGGAGCTTGAATTCTAACGTGGGAGACGCTACATACATTACATCCCCACCACACACACACACACACACACACACACACACACACACACATCTATTTACATTTATAAACAAGAGTAGATGCTGAGCAGCCTTGGAGGAGGAGTGCATGCCAGATGGAGGGAGCTGCCCATACAAAAGCCTGGTGATGGGAGATGGATGCTGTGTGTAGAGATAAATGGATTTGCTCGTCTGGAGCAGAAGTGGGAAGTGACATGCTGTGAGTCTTGAAAAGGGCTTTCTGTGCCAAGCACAGGAGGTTTGTATTTTACCCCAGAGGCCATAGGGAACCATTGGAACTCGGGGAGCAGGAGAGGGCTGTGATCCCATCTGTGCTGTTGTTCTACTGCTTAATAATAACTGTCGTTTATATAGCACTTTAAGGTTTTTGCAATGTGCTTGACAAATGTTCTCCCATCTTACCCTCAGAACAACTCTGTGAGTTAGGCGCTATTATTATCCCCATTTTGTAGATGAGGAAACTGAGGCAAACAGAGTAAGTGACTTGCCCAGGGTCACACGACTAAGTGTCAGAGGCCAGATTTGAACTTGGGTCTCCCTGGCTCTGGGATCCATGCTCCGTACTTCTAGCTACCTCATAATTTTCATGAGGCTAATTGTCTTTGTTCCTGCCTAACTCTCGTCGTCGTGTGATTATTCTGTTTCTGATCCAAGGATATTTCAGTGGGCTACAAACCAGCATGGCTTGGCTACATGTTTTCTGTCATCAGCTTGTGGATTTGTAGCTGTGAGGGACCTCAGAGTGCACTGATTCCAAGCCCTTCATTTTATAGATGAACAGTTGAGGCCCAGAGAAGCCAGTGGCTTGGCCAAAGTCACGTGGGCAGTAAATGAGCTGAGATTTGAACGTGGGTCCTTGTATTTAGAATTCTATTTCCTTTTCCTTTGTACTGTGTGCTCCCTAGTCTTTTGCCAGCTTTTGGAAAGCCTTAAAAAGCCAACCCACCGAACACCTCCAGGGGTGACCTTGATTTTCTGAATTATTTCAGAGCTCCCAATGTCATCCTTCAGCTTCCACATTAGAGCCCAGGTTAGAGGTGGGTTTGAGATGGTCAGGGTGGATTAGCTCCGGGGCAGGTCTCTTTGTAGGATAGAGCATGGCCATGATCTGCTTGGAAGAATCAAAAGGCACGTGGAAGATCAGCTACCTTCCATTCAGGAGCAGAGGGCCTGGCAGGTGGGTGTGTCCCTTCTGGGAAGACCTTCTTTAAATGTCTGCTTTTCCCAGGCTGTGTTGCCTGATTAGAAGACCACCTTCCCAGGTGCCCACTTTCCCATGAAACAGTATGAGGTATCAGAGGTGACTCTATTCCCTTAGTGGGCTGCGTCTGTCTGCCATATGCTGCTCCTCATTCTCCCTTGACCCCCTGAAGACACCTTTGGTTTCTATGTTGAGAAGCCTCATTTCCCCCAACCTCATTCGTTCTCTTTCTGCTTTTCTTCCTCGAGGCTTTTCTCTCCCTCCTGGGCTCACCTGGTTTCTTTTCCCATAAACAAAAACCGTTCTTAAAATCTGATTAGTTTTGTAGAGTAAAAAACCAAAAATCTACTGCCCTCTAAATGCTGATGTCTTTCCCTTTGGCATGTTTGTTTGGCTTTTCAAACTCAGATGGTGAGCTGCATGCTCCTGTGGGCATCTCTGCTTGTGTTTGTGGGGAGGGGGCATGGGAGAGCCAACCAATGAGCAGAGAGCTTGCCCAATCTGAACCCTTCTGGTCTGATGGATGGGAGAAGGGAGGGAGCAGGCAGCCTCATCTCTTCTCTGTAAAGTAGCAGGGAGGGATTGGCTCATCAGACAACCAGCTTAATGCTGTTTGTTCCAAGCCTTAAGTAATTGGCTGCTTGTGCCCCTAAATGTTGGAGAGAAATCCCAGTGCCTGTCATTTGTGGCTAAGGAGAACACGTGCTTTCGCAATCCATCAAATGAGATGATGTGTGTGAAGAATTTGGCAAGCCTGCAAGTGCTTTATAAATGTTAGCTATCATTCCTATTAATGTTATGTTGCTGATGGGAGGGATATTAGCATCTCTTGTTTATGACAATATTGTGGCTTAGGATTGTGGGATCATAGCTCTAGAGCTCAGAGTGACCTTTTAACCAATTCTGTCATTTTACAGACCTGGAAACAGGCCCAAAGAGGTAACGTGACTTGCCCAGGGTCACACAGATAGGTGGTGGCAGGACACAGGCCCTCAATTCCAAGTTCAGCACTCTTTCTATCATGCCATGCTGCCCCTACAAGGCGTCTGTCTCACAATAGCCCTGTGAGATAAACACTTGTGATACATTTGTCCCCATTTCACAGATGAGAAAATGGAGGCTCAGAAGCTCTAGATGACTTGTCCCACACTCACACAATGGGAAACAGGCAAGCACAGACCAGCTCTAACTGGCTTGTAACTAGCCACAGCTTGTGACTATATCTAGCTCGGGTGTCAGGCCCTCTTGTTTCTCAATTTCATTTTTTTTTTATCTATTTAAGATAAATTTCTTTTGCTGTCTTTTGTTTTTTTATATCACCTATATTTCCAAGTGTATCCTATTTGCCTTCCTTCCTCTGAAAGCTATCCTTTGTACCAAAGAATAAAAAAGAGCTAAGCAAAGTAGTTGAGCAAAACTAGCCAACTTGTCAATGAAAGTCTGAAGGTGTATACAGCATTCCACACCCGCTGTCCCCCCACCTCTGCAAAGAAGCAGGAGAGGTACCATCTTATAGAGATAAAGCATTTATTTCTTGTTTACTATGATACTAGATCATATAAATAATGGGGTACAATGCTATATTATATACATAGTTAACAGAGATACAAATACAAGCAAAATGTAGAGTCCCTACTTTAAGGACCTTATATTCTAATTGTCAAAAACAAAACATGGAGAGAATCTGGAAATCTGGGGGTTGGACAGGGAGAAGGGTGCCAGGGAGGAGGGGGAATGTCTGGGCTCCTTCCTCCTGGTCATGGAATCTCTGGCCTAGACCCCAGGGCAGAAGGTGACTCAGAGTGTCTTGTCTCTTGGTTAAGGTCCAGCTTGGTCGCTCTACTTTTGCAGGATTCTTTCAACGGGTTGAATGGGTTGTGGTTCTTCCCATTAAAATTGTTGATCTTGTGCATGTTGTTTTCTGGAGCACGTCTCCTCAGGCTTCCCAGCTTCTTTCTTCTTTGTCTTTACTGTTTCTTAGGGCACCGTGCTAGGCTGCCATATTGGGATCCCACAACTGGCTTATCCATTCTCTGCCTGCTGGACATCTCCTTAGTGTACCTCTTGCTACTACAAAAAAACCATCGTAAATATTTTGGTAGACGTGGAGCCTTTCTTTCTGTCTTTGGCAGTAGGCCTTCTGGGTCAGAGTATGGACATTTTAGTGCCTTTCATTTTCAATTCAATTGAATTCAACAGACATTAATTAAATATGCATTAAGTTCAAGCCAGTGGAGGTACAAAGAAACAACCTCAAGTAGTCAGTCAGCAACCATTTATTAAGCACTTCCTCTGTCCCAGGCACTAAGGATTTGTAGAAGGACCAAAGCCAGTAGTCCATGAATCCAAGCAGCTTCCAGCCTTCTGGGGGATGGAGGAAGAACACGGCAGATACACAGCTGAGTTTAGTACGGGGAAGATTGAGAGGTCACACAGAGAGTATTAACAGCCGGGCAGCTCAAGGAAGACTTGGGAGAAGAGGTGGAGGCTGAGCTGAGCTTATAAATGAGCCAGATTTCTGAGAGGCAGACATGGGGAGGGGAGCGTATGCCAGCACGGCAAGTGGTGTGTGCCAGTTCTGAGAGGAATCACAGGAGTTTCTAGTTTAGGGAGTGGCTGGTGCTCCATTTTGGCTGGAATGGAACATTCTGAAGGGGAAGAGTATGACCTAAGGTTGGAAAGGTAGGTAGGGGTCAGAACATGGCGGCCCTTCAGTGTCAGGCTGAGAAGTCGCTACTTCATTCTGAAGGCACGAGGGAGCCGCTGATGTGGTGGCCTGGTCAGATTTGGTCTTTGGGAAAATTGTTTTGGTAGCTGGGTGGGGTGGGGCTTGGAAAGGGACCCGGAGAAGGCTCTATAACAAGGCAGGGGATGACCATCCTTATTTAGATCATTAAGGCCCTATCTAAATGAGAGCTCTTGCAGGAAGGTGAGTATAAGAGTCTCCAAAGAATAAAAATCCATTTCTTCATGACCACTTCCAACTGTGGCCATCACAGCGTAATTAAAAAACAAACGAAAGGTTAGTAAGGTTGGACTGTACATAGGGCATGAAAAGTCTTCAGAATGTTTACTTGGGAGCATGGAAACAGTTGATTCAAAGGTGAGTGGAGTGGACCTCAAAGAGTTTGAAAGGGCCCCATTGAGTGAGAGGTGCCTGCGCTGGTTCTGGGAAATGGGATTTGAAAAAATGCCTTTTGTTATGCATTTCATCCAATCAGAGGATTAGAGATTTAAAGCCAGAAGGGGCTTTAGTGGTCATGGAGCCCAAACCCCTTATTTTACAGATGAGGCAACTGAGACTCAGAAAGTTTAAGTGACTTGCCCAGGGTCATACACCTGGTGAGTGTCTGAGGCAAGACTTGAACCCGTTTCTTCCTGAATCTGGCTCCAGTGCTCTACTTACGATGTCCCACTGCCTCTCTAGTAGTTTGAGGAGATGTCTGTCTAATGAAATGATGAACAAATGCTTTTTGTGTGTACAGATGTGTCAGATGGCTTAGCGGTATGGCTCTAAGGAAGGCTAGCCTCGACTTGGCTTTGGCAGCATTGGCATCACCATGGCTTCCCATTCCAGAGGATCTAACCAGCTTCTACTCTTTCTCTTCTCCTCTTTAGATGGGCTTCTTTCGCAGAAGGTACAAAGAAATTATTGAAGCTGAGAAAAACCGAAAAGAGAATGAAGACAGTTGGGACTGGGTCCAGAAAAGCCAGTGAGGCGCCATGCAGCCTGCCCGCCGGTCACGTGCCGCCACGCCTGCTTGCCCGTTGTCCCTGTTCTTTGTATCTTCCATATGTGGAAGAAGGAATCTTCTCCAGATTTTTCGGAGGCCCGTCGATGCAGTCTTGTTCCTCATTCTACCATGCAAGGGAGCAGATCCCGAGGCCACCCCTGCAGCGCTGGCACGTGACCCGAGCAGCGCACCAAGGCTGGAACGGGTGAATTATGAACTCCAGAGAGCAAGCTGTGTGCTGAGCAATATTTATGAGTCCAACGTATGTGGTAAACCCTCAGGGGAAGACTGTTGCCTAGAAGTATTTTTTATAAATACAAGCCTTTTATACTGATTATGTCTTTATATTTGTATCAATGTTTTATTATTTCTACTAAATAGCTATATAGTTCACTCAAGCACTGATTTATGGCTGAAACCTGGGAAATACATATATATGTGTGTGTATATATATATATATATATAAATATATTTTAAAAACCTATGGTATGTTTGAACTTACTGCCCAACAGACTTGCAGCTGAAATGAGCTAAAGGAAATTTTTATTGCCTCTCATGGAAAAACAACAGGGCTGGCATTGCCACGTGCAGGCGGCATAGGGTGGCGCCACATACAGTGGCTGTGTCAGCTGTGTGTGGCTGTGACACACTGCAGCCTCTGCATTTCTCTCATTGCAGTCTCAGTGTAAGTTAGGTGTGAATGGAAGCTCGAGGGCTTTTCACCAGTGCTCTTCTTTCAAAGAGATCTGTCACCTCCAGAAGGGGGAAGAGCAGGACCCAGCCACTGGGGCCCCCACCTGCCTTGCCTTCATTTGGTGGAGAATCTCACTTCTGTGGGAGGACTGGATCAGGAGCATGGTAGAGAGGCCTCATGCCTTCCACGAGTTTGGCCGAAATCCTTGCCCTGGGTCTCATCTGTGTCACTGAGACGCCACACCCAAACCTTCAGGGCCAGTGAGCTCCGTCCGTCGCCAGGGCCGTCTGGGACACCTCAAGCTGGGGGTGGGGCCCTGGCTGCCACCCCCATTCACAAACAGAGACTTGCCTTCTTCCTCTTCTTCAGCTCTTTACAGCTTCATGCCCAAGCTTCCCAGGAAGCCAGCCCTGGAAGTCTGACCTCACAGTAAAAGCAGACCGTCAGGCACCACGAAGGCATAAGAGATGCCGCAGATACCAGGGAGACAGCTTTGCCCTCATTGTCAAGGCTTCTCCTTTGGAAGGGTTTGACATAAGAAGCATTCTGCTGCTATATTTGAAACCCAGAGCTGTTTTCTGTGAGAAGGCTTTGTCTCAGATGTAGAGCTGCTGGAATCTCACCATCAGAGCCATCTTTTTCGAAGTGTACCGCGGGCTCGGTTTGAGCAGATCCAGGTACAAGGAGTTATGGCCGACTTTGTTTTCCTCCAGCCCTATAACGGAAAGAGAGCTCCGTGTGCCCAGCTGGACGCAGGCAGTGTCTGATGCGAGTTGAGTAATAACCTCACTGAGGCCCTTCCGGTTTGAAGCCTTACGCCTGTGATGAGTTTGTGAGCTTCCCTCTAAAGTTTGAGGCTTCCCTCGGGTTTTTTGAGGACAAAGGAAGAAGCTGCTCCAGGCTGTTACAAAGTAAGTCTGACGTCTCTGCATCTCAGCCTAGCAGCTCTCTCTTTGCATCTGATTTTTAAAACTGTTTTGTCCTCCATGCCACTGAGATTAAATGTATGTTGTCATAGAAGAATCATTTATTCCACCTTTCCTTACATCAGAGCAGATGATGGGGACACTGGGAGTGACAGAGTAAGTGGAATTCCCCTGGCCATGAAGGCCACAAGGATATTTCATCACCAGTCTTTGGCCTGTTTGGAGGGGATTATGTTTGGATCAAACCACGAGCAGGGAAATGCTTTGTGCAGCTGGAAGACTTTGTCCCTGGTGTCTCCCCAGAGAGATTGGGGTGCTGTATCCTGCTGTATCACTCTGGGGAGTCTGGCTTGTGGAGGGGGGCTTCCCATGAACAACTTTTTATTTGCTTCCTTCTGGAATTTTTCTTTAACAAATAAGTAAGTATGAATCTATTGGCTTATGGTAACAAACACATCAGCTCCTCTGTCCAGAAATGTTTTTAGATCCCTCACTCCCCACTACTACCATGCAAGACATTGACCCATTTGGACTGATTAGGAAGGCAGTGTGCCCTTACAGCCAGGAAGGCCTGAGTTCAAGACCGATTTGTGATAGCTGACTGACCCCGGATAAGTCCTAAAAACTCTCAATCCTTGAGGCAATACTTTGAGACTTTTCAGTTGTAGAGAAGATGCTGCCCTGTATTGGTACAGGGAGCTTCCTCACTTGGAAGTTTTCCATATCAATGAAATCATGTGTCCAGTTCTGATCGTTATCTCCAAGAAGCATGATTGACATTCCCTAATCAGTTTCAGTTGGAGGAATCTTAGGACCTTAGGTGCAGAGCTAAAAGGGGCCTTCAAGGTCCAACCCTCTCACTTCACAGATAAGGAAGCAAGGTCAGTGAGATGAGTGGACTTGTCCCATGTCCCATGGTAGGAAGGGATAGAGCTGGGATCTGAAACCTCGGCATTGGACTCCACGTGAAGTACACTCTACATTGTTGTACATGGGAGAAGCAGTGAAATGTGAGGGCTTCCAGTTAGGAGTGCCAAGGCCCCTTACCGGGACTCACTCCCACAGATCAGTACTGCACAGCTCTGCAGTTTCATCAGTGCGCTGATCCCCCCACCATGCAGATTGCAGCTCTTCTGTAACTTAGTCTTACAGAGAAATACCTGAGGCTCAGAGAGATTGTAACTTGCCCACTGACGCACAGCAAGTAAATGTCAGAGACAGATTCCAACCTGGGTTTTCCTGGCTGCTCACCTCAAGAACAAAGCATAAAGTCTTCTGCCATGCCAGTCTGCCCTAAGCAAATATAGATGCCAGGCAAAAGATGCCTGAAGGTAATGACAAGCTGTGGCTCACTCAGATACTGAAAAGTCCAGCCTACTTTCAGAAATGCCTCAGAGTGGGAGGGGAGTTCAGAGGCCAGGTGGTCCCACCCACAGTTCCACCAGAATCCTTTTCCATATATCCTGCTGCCCCCTTCTTCAAATCAGGGTGACACTTCACATGTCTCCCAGCAGCTTCTCAGAGGAGCTTAGCTACACCTGGGGTTTCCCCAGCTTCAGCCTACTTGGTGGTTTGGGGCCCATGAGTAGAATGCAAGCCCTTTGAGGGCAGGAGGGGGTGAGGTTTTCTTGTCTTTGTATTCCCAGTACCTGGGACATAGTAGGTGCTTAATTAAGGCTTGATGAATTGAGTTATTGAGTCGAATGAGGAAGGTTTGGTTTCCCTGTGCTCTCAGTAATGTTCATTGTGGGTTTTCTTCTCTCTCGCCCCCAGGGAAGGTTATTGACTTCACTAATATACTTGTGGTCCAGTCCCATTGGTAGCCCTATCTTCCACCTTCCTCCCAATGTCTTACCTGAGGTTTTCATTGACCTTCAGAGAGAATAAAATGTTTACTAGCTACAGAACACAGGACTTTTTGTTTTAGAATGTAGCAAAAGCAATCTTCCCTGTTTGGGGTTGACTCCCTGTGGCATGACTTGGACCCCAAGAGAAATGAGTTCTGTAGGGTGAGATTTTGACCCTTCGTGTAAAGTCACCCAGGAAGCCCTTGAAAACAAGGGCACATTAGTAAGAGCTGCCCAGGAAGCCTTGCCTTCTGCTTTACTGTAAAAAGGCATGGGGTCATCATTACTCACCAGGTAGGTCACCAAAGACCTCAGTGGGCAGGCCTTCAGAAGCCCCTTTAAGCCTCAGCAAGGGTCCAGGGACAGCTAGTCTGTGGAGAATACGATAGAAAATCACGTTTGTACCAGGTGGTGGTACCTGAGCTAGAGGCAAGGAGGTAAGTGAGGAGGAGTATCCTTCCCGGGAAACCTCCAGCACCTGTCTTCATTGAGTCAGGAAAGGAATGAACAGAGGGGCCATGTCAAGGCCAATATCTCCCAAATGGAACTCTTCTATTAGATTTGCCTTGGTGAGACAGGGTGCCTGAGCTGAGTACTGTTTGTAGATGAGTGGTGTTAAATATAAAAATGATATCAGGTTAAATGTATGAGGTTTCAACTCTTCCCTAACTTGAAGGGCATTATATAAAGAAAGATTTTTTGGGGGGAGGCAGAAGGGATAGAGGAAAATCTTTAACAGTAGACAGAAAAATAGGATGTTTTTCAAAATGCTCCAAGTGTGTAAGGTGTATTTGTATTTTTAAAGTAATGTTTCACATTAATATATAAAATATGCACATTAAAGAATGAATAAAAGAATTCTTGGTTAAGTGTAAGATAAAGAAGCAATAATTTTTGCTGTCCCTATCACTTAGAAAGGAATGGTAATTCCCAGTTTGATTATTGCATGTCTTCTGTGTTTTTGGTTGGTTTGGGGAATGGTGCCCAATTCCTAAGCTGGTAAAGATGCAGTAAGACCTGGTGATCAAGAACGGAGGCTTTGTAATCCTAATGGATGGGGGCTGACTGTCAATGCCTCACTTTCTAAACCTCACTAAGGGACAGATAAACTGTAAATTTCTCTCTTGAATGTTGCTGGGAGGGACAGTCCCATCTCTCTCTTGATTCTGCCTGTATTTGCATTTCTATGGTCACTTCTTTTCGAATTCACTTGCACTGTTTTGGAAATGCCAAGTTTACAAAAATTCGTGTTTGGAATAAAAGAGAAAAAAAATACAAATGATTCCAATATTTTTCCCCTTTGTACTTGACTTATCACACACACAGACACACACACACACACACACACACACACACACACACACACACAGACCCCTTAACATCTCCTCATTCCGTCCCTTATCCCCTCAACCTCTTTGGAGGCTCATGGTGTGATCTCTGTTCATCCAACTGAAAGCACATTGTCTTGTGGCACAATTTGGAAAAAGTAGCCATTTGTCAATCAATGGGTAATGTAGAACCACCGACCAGGTTGAGAGGAGTTGCCTGGCTAGATGAAATTGCAAAGACCATGGCATTTCTTTGTCTTGGATTATGTTATGGACAAAATTACAGGTACTGAGCAGGGAAGACATTTGGCTGGGCATTTCTCACAAAGGCCAACTCAATCAGCCAATGAATTAAATCTTCATTCTGGATCCAGGTTTAGGTTCTGTTGGTTAACACTACAGAGAAGGGGTTCTTAATCAGGGCTCCATGGATAAGTTGCCAGGGGTCTGTGAACATGGATGGGAAAAGGAATTACATCTTTATTTTCAGTAATCTTTACCTGAAATTTAATATCCCCTTTGATTATTTAAAAATATTGTTCAGAAAAGGGTCTCTGAGATTTATCAGACTGCCAAAGGGGCCATGCCACAAAAAAAGGGTAAGAACCTCAGCTTTAGATAGATGTGTATTGTGTCTCTTTATATCTTGGTGGGTTTATTTATTGGACGGAGGTGTGTTGAATTTATATTTCCTTTGAATTTGAGTTTATATTTCCTTGGATGAGCAAGGTGGTGCTGTGGATAGCACTGTGGAGTCAGGAGGACCTAAGTTCAAATCCAGCCTCAGACACTTACTAGCTGTGTGATCCTGGGCAAGTCACTTAATCTCTGCATCAGTTTCCTCATCTGTAAAATGGAGATAATAATAGCACCTACTTTGTAGGGATGTTGTCGGGATCAAATGAAATAATATTAAAAAGTGTTTAGCATAGTAAGCACTATATAAATTTTAGCTATTATTATTATTATTAGCTATTATTGGATTCCTCTTGATACAGGGAAACCTCATAAAAATAAACCTCAATAAAAGAAACCTCAGCAATCACCTAATCGAATCTCCTGATTTTTTGTTGTTGTTCAGTTGTTGTTCAGTCATGTCCAGATCTTTGTGTTTCTTGGCAAAGATACTGGAGTATTTTTCCATTTCCTTCTCCAGCTCATTTTATAATGAGGACACTGAGGCAAACAGAGTTAAGTGATTTGTCCAGGGTCACATTTGTCTGAGGCTAGATTTGAACTCAGGAAGATGAGTCTTCCTGGCATCAGTCCCGAGGCTCTGTGCACTATGGCCCCCCCTGATTTTATAGATGAGGAAACTTAGACCCAGAAAGGAGAAGTGATATTTCTACATTTTTATGGATAGGATTGTGGAACCATAGATTTCGAGTTGAGAGGGCTCTTAGAAGACATCTAGTCCCACCCCTGGAACCTAGGGAGATGCATTGACATGCTCAAGGTCATGCAGGGAGTCAGTGTTAAAGGTAGGATTTGATCCCAGTCTTTCTGACTCTACTATTCTTTCCACCATCTCACCTGGCTTCCTCCTCTCCCATCTCTGACTGATGCTGTAGCTTCAGAAATGGTGTAATGAGGCTTTCTCCTCCAACTTCTGTGGCTAAGGAGATGAGCCCAGGGAGTTGTCTGAGACAGCCAGAAGTTAAATAACCTGCCCACAATTTGGCTTCCAGTAAATGGCTTCTAGGCAGGATTTGAACCCAGATCTTCATGTTCTTGGCCTAGTGTTCTACCTGCTCGGTCTGCCACATTGCTGGGGCCTCTTGATGATTGTAAGAAAACCCCTTTAAGTTTCCCCCCTCTAGATGTGCACTGGGCACGCTCTGAATGATTTCCCATCTCATGACATTTTTAAAAAAACCTTATTTACTTCCCGCTTAAGGAAATGGGGCCAAAGTGCCAATTTTTCATTTATACCTCTCTCCCCACACCACTGTCTTACTTTTGCTTTTTTTTTGCCACCAAAACATAAAAATCTTTCTCTTTTTCTTCCCCCCCCCCTTTTAGTACTTTGTGACCTCTGTTTGCTTTTCCCTCTCTCTTTATCCTCTCCTGTGGCCAGAGGCCCTTGGTTATCATTTCTCTTCCTTAGTTTCTGAACCTCTGTCTTGTGCATTGCCATCTTGTTTGCCTCTGCATCCCCAGCCCCTCCTCAGGAGCTCGAAATCATGTCAGTTTTCCAGCAACATCCCATTGGCCAGGCATTGATCACTCACCAATGATGAATGTTCCCAGGTAATTGGTTTAACTTCTCTCAGGGACTCAAATAACCCAGGAGGAAGCCCATAGAGGAAGAGGATGGGTGACAGAGAAAAGTGGGGAGGGCTGGGGGGAGCTGGCTGGGTTTTCCCGGTGGACTCAGAGGGCTTTTGGCTCCTTAAAAGGCAAGACAACACAGTAGTAGCATTGCTCCCATTTTGGCGGGCAGTCTCTGGCACCAAGTCCCCAGCCAAGAAACCCCACTTCAGCCACCGATTTGGGATTAAAAAAACAAAAACAACCCACGAATGAGTTTTAGCTACAAAGAAAAACAGCGTTATCCAATGATGGTCAAATTCACTTCTGGGGCCCAAAGTGGTTTTTTTGTTTGTTTATTTTTGTCCTCATAATGCCTAGGGAAATAGTGGACAGCAAGCCACTCTCAGAGCCAAGAAGACGAGGGTTCCAGACCTGCCTCAGACATACACTGGCCCTGTTACTCTGGGAGGTAATTCAGCCTCTCAGTTCTCTAGGCGCTGCTCTAAGTTACAAAGAAGGTGACAACCTGCTTTGGAGAGGGTATCTTCATCTCAGAGTCCCCTCTATCAAGGGACATGATGGTAAATGTTTAACAACTGTGTCCCCCTGCCTCAGTAGGCATGACACACTACATTGAATCTGCATTGACATTTTCTCCTTTGCTTTCTTATGTCTACACAATCAACAACCATGCCTGCAGATGCAAGAACACACACACACACACACACACACACACACACACACACACACACACCACAAGCCCTGATTTGTAGCATTTGTATTTCTCAGGTATAAATGATTGCACTGAAAATTTTGGCTCTTAAAAGTCTCTTGGCTAACTCCAGCATGCCCCTGCATAATGAATGAAATCACAAGCCCAGTTCCTCTTCTGAATTACTGACTCCACAGCTGGAGTCATCCCTTCTGAGAAGGCTGTTAAAGGGGACTGGACTGGGTCAATTCAATTAAATGAGTATTGAATAAGTTCCTGTTATCTGCAGGACCCTGAGGCAGCCGGGCAGTTGAGTTCCACTGAGGGGATATGTTAGGCAAATAGAGCAGATACAAAGTAGCTGGAAGAAAGAGTAAAGCCCTAACCAGCGGGTAGATCATATAGGAAGCATTTAATAAAGACTCACCATTTGACTGATCAAGAAAGGCATCCAATGGGCAGCAGAAGCTTAGCTGAGCCTTGCAAGGAGGTTACAGATTCCAAGATGTAGAGGTGAGGAGGAAGCGCACTTTAGTTACCCAATGGGCAGCAGAAGCTTAGCTGAGCCTTGCAAGGAGGTTACAGATTCCAAGATGTAGAGGTGAGGAGGAAGCGCACTTTAGTTACCGGGGACAGCTCATGAAGAGGCACGGAGGTGGGAGATAAGACTGCTGTTTGTAGACCAGCAGGTAGCCAGTCTGGATGAACCATAGGAGTGAAAGGCAGAAATGATGACTACAGGCTTTACTTCACTTTTTCAAGGTAGGCTGGAGTCAGAATGTGAGGGTCTTAAATGCCAAACGTAGCCACGTGCATTTATTCTAGAGACAGTAGGGAGCTGCTGAAGATTCTTGAAAAGAGGAGAGAGGTGGTCAGTCCAGATTACGGCAAAGAGCAGTAAAGAAGACTAATGGTACACGAATGAACCCCAACTGGCTCCAGTTCACTTAGTAGATCCCTTCCTCTCCCCCCACCTCAGCCCTTCCCCAAAACAAAATAAAAGTCAAGTCACTGATCTCAGCCTGTTTCCTTATGTGGATAATAATAGCACTGACTTTGTGGAGTTATTGAGAAGATCAAATGAAATAATGTGAGTCAAATGTCTGGCTTTAGCCAAAGAGATCTCAGAATTCCCAGCCTCAGCTTCCATGTTAGCAGAAATTACAGGAAAATTACCTAGAGTCATATTTCAAAGGGCTTTAGATGTCGACTGGGGAATATTTGGTCTGAATAATAAGGAGCCACAGAAGGTTCTTTTTTTCTTTTTTTCTTTTTGGCTAGGCAATACGGTTAAGTGACTTGCCCAGGGTCACACAGCTAGTAAGTGTTATTATGTATCTGAGGCCGAATTTGAACTCAGGTCCTCCTGAATCCAGGGTCGGTGCTCTATCCACTGTGCCACCTACCTGCCCCGCCACAGAAAGTTCTTAAGCAGGGGAGTCCTGTTGTCACACTCCTGCCTTGGGAAGGTTACATGGCAGCTGCATGGAGGATAGATCGATGTGGGAAGAGACTGGAAGCAGGGAGACAAATTAGAAGGCTATCATAATAGTCCAAGTGGTGGGTGACAAAGGCATGAACCCCAGCTATCTTAAGCTCTCCTCCAGAAAATATGAGGTGGAGTGGGAATCATGAGAGGGGAGACATGTGAATAAAAGCAGTATGCAGTCCCAGAAATCCACTTTATAGAATAATGATTGGACCCTACATTCCAGTTTCTAGTTCATGGTATCCTGGTGTTTTGTTTTCTCAGGGTCGCACAGATGGTAAGTGACAAAGAAAAGATGGAACCCAGGTCTTTCTGCCTCCCAGTTGGGCACTTCATTCAGTGTGCTAGGCTGCCTCCTGAAGCACTCTGGGTGCCAGGCACTGCGTTCCTAAAAACAAACAGTACTTATTGCAGAGTTTATCTTCTACATTGGAGATGCAACATGGAAATAGAGAAGCAGATACAAAGTGTATCTGTCTACTTACATACATGCAAAATCATACAAAGTTTTTCTTTTTTTTTGTAAATAGTATTTTATTTTTTCCAATTGCATGTAAAGATAATTTTCAACATTCATTTTTATAAGATTTTGAGTTCCAAATTTTTCTCCCTCTTTTCTCCCCACTCCCCAAGACTGCAAGTAATCTGATATAGGTTATACATGTGCAATCATGGAAACATATTTCAACATTAGTCATGTTGAGAAAGAAGAAACAGAACAAGAGGGAAAAGCCACAAAAACAAAAACAAAAACAAAAGTGAAAATAATATGCTTCGATCAGCATTCAGACTCCAGAATTCTTTCTCTGGTTGTGAATAACATTTTCCATCATGAGTCTTTTGGACTTGTCTTGGATCATTGTATTGCTGAGAGGAGCTAAGTCAGTCATAGTTGATCATCACACAATGTTACTGTTACTGTGTACAATATTCTCCTAGTTTTGCTCACTTCACTCAGCATCAATTCATGTAAGTCTTTCCAGGTTTTTCTGAAGCCTACCTGCTCATCATCTGTTATAGCACAATAGTAGTCTATTACATTCATACACCACAACTTGTTCAGCCATTCCCCTATTGAAGGGTATTCCCTCAATTTCCAATTCTTTGCCACCACAAAAAGAGCTGCTATGAATATTTTTGCGCATATGGGTCCTTTTCCCTTTTTTGTGATCTCTTTGGGATGCAGAACTAGAAGTGTTATTGCTGGGTCAAAAGGTATGCACAATTTTATAGCCCTTTGGGCGTAGTTCCAAATTGTTCTCCCGAATGGTTGGATCAGTTCACAATTCTACCAACAATGCATTAGTGTCCCAATTTCCCCACATCTTCCTTTTCTGTTATATTAGTCAATCTGATAGGTATGAGGTGGTACCTCAGAGTTATTTCTCTAATCAGTAGTGATTTGGAACATTTTTTCATATGACTATAGATAGTTTTAATTTCTTCATCTGAAAACTACCCGTTCATATCCTTTGACCATTCATCATTTGGTGGATGACTTGTATTCTCATAAATTTGACTCAGTTCTCCATATATTTGAGAAATAAGGTCTTTATCAGAAACACTGACTGTAAAAAATTGCTTCCCATCTTTCTGTTTTCCTTCTAATCTTGGTTGCCATCAGTTCGGTTTGTGCAAAAACAGTATTTCCAAGCAGAAGAAACTTCCTGTATGTTTACAAAGCATATTGACACAGTTAGCAGGCTGGTTTGACCAGACAAAAAAGGCACCCCTTTATTTTTGCCTTTACCTAAGAATATTTCATTTTTTTTCCTTTTGCATTTAAGTCTACGAAGATAATAACATAGTAATCAGTCACATTTATATATCACAGGAAGTGTGCCAAGGCACTTTGCTCCCAACAATCATGTGAGTTTTATTACCTCTATTTAACAGACGAGGGACCTGAACCCGGGGAAGTTGAAGGCACTGCCTGAGGTCTTCCAGGTGGCACCTTCTGGAGCTTGCTGTCAAAGCCAGATCTCCTGACTCTGAGAGCAGCCCTCCGCACAATTGAAGCATTAGTGCACCTGGACAAAGAAGCTCCTGTTTCTGAAGACCCACGCCCTCCATGTTTAAAGAAATACAAATCCAGAGGGATGGGGGTGGGGGAAGATCTGGAGAATCAGGTCGAAGGATCCAGTAGAAGACGCTCTCTCTTCCAGTTCTGAGGGATTGTGAGAGATGGTATTTGTCAGAGCCTTTGGGTTGAGGACACAGAGGGCTAGAGGCTCACAGGACTTCCAGGAGATGAAGCGGTTGTCCTGTCTGGAAATGCGCAGTGATTTGGCCAGACCTACCCACGCCCAAGCATGGGAGTGAAGAGGAGAGCTGAAAGAGATGGTGGGTCAGTCTCATCGCAGTCATCGCTTTGGCCTGAAGCCTCCAGCTGCGGGCCTTCAGCATTTCCTCTTCGCGTTACTGGGCCAGCCTTGCAGACACTTCCCTGCTACGGTCACTGGGTCTCTCTCACAGAGTGAGGACCTTGTCCCCTGGCGTGCTGAGCCTATGCTCTGGCTTCCTGTTCAGAGGAGCCTGCCCGAGCTTGGAATGGGAGCTGGGAGCACCTGGGTGGATACCTTCCACCCAGGCCTGCTTTTCCTTCAGACCCTCTTTGTCTAGTGGAGGTCAAAGGCACACCCAGATGTTTCTGCAAAACTGTCATTTTTGTCTGTTTCCACTGATACTTTAGGATGGATGTCGCCATCTTTTTTTTTTTCTTTCTGATGATTATCTGTTGAAGCCAGTATGTCCTAGTCTTTGTCATATCTCTTAGGACACCTTGGCTCCTACATATCCGAGGATTTAGAGTCAGATCAGACTTTAGAGATCAAGTCCAACCCTGTCATTTTACAGAAGAGGACACTGAGGCCTGGAGAGGCCACTTTGTTGTTGTTCAGTCTTTTTTTCAGTCACGTTCAACTCTTTGAGACCTCATTTGGGGTTTTCTTGGCAAAGATTTTGGAGTGGTTTGCCATTTCTGTTTGGGTTTTTTTTTGGCTAGGCAATGGGTTAAGTGACTTGCCCAGGGTCACACAGCTAGTAAGTGTTATGTGTCTGAGGCCGAATTTGAACCCAGTTCCTCCTGAATCCAGGCCCAGTGCTCTATCCACTGTGCCACCTAGCTGCCCCTTGCCATTTCTTTCTACAGCTCATTTTACAAACGGGGAAACCAAGTCAATCTTGTTTGTAATAATTGTTTGTATTTTGTTTCCTCTGTTAGGTTGTGAGCTCCTTGAGAGCAGTGGCCATTGCCCCTTTTTGTATCCTCAGTGTTAGCACATAGTAGGCACTTAGTAAATGCTTGCTGACCTGACTTGACTTGGTTTGACTTGCACTCAGTTCTTGAATTCCAGGAAATTGTATTCAGGGATTTCAATTTCATGTAATTCAAGGAAAATTGACTATAGAATCATGGGATCGTAGATTTCAAGTGACTTCAGAGGCCATCTACGCTAATCCTCCTCATTTTACACATGAGGAAACTGAGTCCCAGAGAGGCTAAGTGACTTGCCTAGGGTCGTGATGCTGATAAGTCACAGCTGTGGGGTGACATAAACCACAGTACTCTACAGTTGCCCTCCACAACCTGCCACAAGGACTATCGCCCTGGGTCAGCACCCTCCTCATCAGAGGCTTTCCAAGGGGACTTTGCTATGGCCATTGGACAAGGGCAGCCTTCTGGGTTCTAGCCAATTAGGAAGCAACGTTTCCTGGCTCAGGTGTCGGACAGCTGCTTTAGGCTCAACATTGCCTCTCTTCCTGTAACCCAGAGCTCCTGCTCCCCTAAACTCTTCAGAAAGAATAGTTCCGTCTTTGGTCAATGGAGCTTTGGGCTCTGAAACCTCCTGGGAGTAAGCTAGACCTTGCCTGAAGCTATACAAATAGCAATACCTCTGTGGTGGGTACCTAGCACAGGCATCCTCCAAGTCCTCAGAAGCCCATTTGTCAAGGGTGATGCTGAAGGGGAAGAGGCTGCTGGGAAGTTCAGCTTCTGGCTTTGCTGACCAAGTACGAGTGTCCTCCGGCCTGCGGCCAGCCCTTTCAGAATGGTCACTAAAGAAGCGTGAGAAAGACTCCTTTCACTCCATTCCCAGGACGACTTTGGGCAGGCTCAGCAGAGTCTGTGCTTCTAAGGTTAGCCTGCCTGCTCTGGAGTTCAGAATGCCATGCCCTGGCTCTGTCCACACAGACATTTCCACTCCCAGCATGCCTTCAAGCAAAGACTGCAAGAAGCTCTTGCTTCTTGGAGTGGGGAATTCTTATTCAGGTATGAGGTGGTCTCGGTCAAGGGTTCTTCACCTGTCCTTGGGCAGTTTGTGAAGCCTATGGGCCCCTCCTCTGAATATTTAAATGCATAAAGCAAAGTACAACAATTTGATGTTGTGATCCAGCCAACAGATCAGCTACATTGGACATTTGGCCTTGGGCTTGTGCCATCCACCAATGGGCATTTATTAAACACCTACTATGTGTCAGACACTGTGTTAGGATACAGAGGCAAAAAGTGAACAGTGCTTAGAAGCTTAGATTTTATTATGTAAATAAATTAGTGTATTCAAAACAGGTACAAAATAAGTGTGAGAGTTTCAGTGGTGAGGTACTAGCAACTGGGGTATGGGTGGGGTGGGGTGGAGTGTTCAGGAAAGGCCTCACCTAGGAGATAATGTCTGAGCTGGACTTTGGAGGATGCTAGGGACTTTTGAGAAGTAGAGGGGTGTGCATGTGTGTGTGTGTGTGTGTGTGTGTGTGTACATATGTATATGTGTATGTTTATGTATTTGTATACATGTATGTATATGTATTCGTACATGTGTTTATATAGGTATACTTGTATGTGTTTGTATATTTGTGAGTGTGGAAGCTTGTGCATGTATATATGTATGTATTTGTATATGTATATTTGCATGTGTGTGTATATATGTGCACATGCTTATGTGTGTGTGTGTGTGTGCATGTGTATGTGTGTATGTAGAGCATTCTAAGCATGTGGAACTTTGCAAAGGGATGGATATGGGATACAGGAGATGGAATGTTCTGTGTGAGACACAGAAAGAAGGCTAGTGTGCTTGGGCCATAGAGTCCATGGAGGGGAAAAGGAGAAGGTTGGAAAGGTAGATTAGAGCCAAGTCGTGAAGAGTCTGTTTTTGACCAGAGGTAAAAGAGAGCTGCTGGAGTTAAATTAGACGGGGAGTGACTTGGTCAGACCTACACTTCAGGGAAATTACTTTGGCACTTGACTGGAATGGGGAGAACTTGAAGCAAAGAAGCCAATTAGGAGGTTGTTAAGGTGGTCCAGGCAGGAGCTGGTGAAGTCCTGTACTATGGTGATGGCTGTGTGTGTGACTCCGGGGAAGGGAGGGGATGGTTGTGAGAGTCATTGTAACTTGGTGAAAGAAAGACTACTAAATTCAGAGTCATGAGAGGCCTGGGTTGGAGTCCTGCCCCAGAGCCTTTATAGTTGTGAAACTATGGGCAAATCAAATGACCTCTCTGAACCTCAGCTTCAAAGAAACCAGGCTAATGGTGCCCAGAGCGGCTCTTTGTCAGGGCTATCGTGAGGTTCCATGGAGTTGTGTCTGGAAAGTGCTACAGAAAGGGGAGCTAAAATTCTTGGCCATGCCAATTAGTGGTTGAATTATTCTGATCATCTCAGGCTTTCCATGACCCAAATAAAACCTTAGTAATGAAGATATTGAGATCCCTGCTTCAGAAGTTTCATTTCCCAGCACCACCAGGGGCTTCCGCAGTTTCCCTCCTAACTACTTCTCTGGGCTGGTGTATCCCAGAGCCCATTTTGGCTCCTTGATATCTCACAAGCCTTGGATAAAGTGGGAGTCACCAACTCTCTTCTGTCTGGCGAGAAGGTGGTGAGGTGGCGGGCAGGGAGGGAGTGGCACCAGATTTTACCACCCCTCTGCCATCATCTTATGAGATCTTCCAGGCCTTACTCTGCCCTACAGACATCTGGCTCTATCTTCTGACCTGATGTAACCTGCAGACCACTGGGGCTTGCCATTCACCCTGCTGCGATGCCCTTGGGAATTCTAGGCCTGCCCACCCATCCTGCATCTTCACCTTATTTTATTTGCTGTCTTTCCCAATTCAAATATGAGCTTCTTGAGGGCAGGGGCTATTTGGACTTTTTTTTTTTTATATCTCTAATATATATAGCAAGCACTTAATAAATCCTTTTTCATTCATTTTCTTCCTTCCTTCCTTCCTTCCTTCCTTCCTTCCTTCCTTCCTTCCTTCCTTCCTTCCTTCCTTCCTTCCTTCCTTCCTTTCTTCCTCTTTCTAACTTGCTTTCTTCATTTCTCTTTCTTTGTCTCTCTTCCTTCTCTCCTTTCTCTTTCTCACTCTCTTCCTTCTCTCCTTTCTCTTTCTCACTCTCTTCCTTTACTTTCTTTTTCTTTCCCTTCTTTCCTTTCTTCCTTCCCTCCCTTTCTCCTTCCTTCCTTCCTTCCTTCCTTCCTCCTTCCTTCCTCCTTCCTCCCTTCCTTTCTTTCTCTCTTTTTTTTTCTTTTTTCTCTCATTCCAATCTTCTCATACTTCCTGGCCTTCTGTTTACCCATCATATATTTTTTGGGGGGATCATATCTATGCTTTCATAAGAGCAAAGATATTCCAGTGATGAAACACGTTATAAAAAAGGAAAATGGAGGCCCCAGGGTGTGTGTGTGTGTGTGTGTGTGTGTGTGTGTGTGTGTGTGTGTATGTGTTGGAATATGTATATGTGTATATGTATATATATATATATATATATATATATATATATATATGTTTTCAAATATTCAAATTTATGTGTGCTCTTATCAGTATATGAAGTCCCTCCAATGGTTAATAATAATGCTTATAGTTAATATTTATGGAGAGTTTCAAGGTTTGCAAAACACTTTACATGAATTATTTCATCTGATGCTCACAATAACCATGGGGTGTGGGATGCAAGCCCGCTACATCTGCCCGTCTTGTGTGAATCTTGTTCACACTTTCCAAAAGGTCACCATAGGCCGTCCAACCAACATGCTTCCAGCCTTCCTGATTTTCTTCCTGATATCAAGAAGATGGCTCTAAAACTCTGACTTTTCACTTGTCATCCTTCCTCTTACTGTGTAACCAGCCCACTTTCTCTTCCTGTCACACAATTTCTTGATAATGTCATTCCTTCCTACTCTTCTTCATTCTTCCTCATTAGTTCCATGTTACATCTTGCTCATAGCCGCCCTGACCTCTGGTGGATGCTCTTCTTTTGCTCTTCAGAGGGATCATCTCCCTGACCTACAGAAATATCAATAAAAAGTTAGTATTGAAAGGATGGGTCTTTGCTTTTAGGGAAAGCTGGGAGTCATTTGGAGTTCTGGCAGTTTCCTGAAAGCAACCCAGCTGATTCCTTTCACATTCAGCTCTGGCCCAACTTGTCGTCCATCACATTTGTGAAACATCCCCAGAAGACAGTGCAGTGCCAGGGCATTGATGATGAGTGAGTGAATGAATCCATGACTGTGGGTTCTGCCTCTGACACTTCAGAAGATGATGGGTGAGTGGCAGGTGAGTAGATTTAGAGCTGATGGATGAATGAATGAATGAATTCATGGCCATGAGTTCTGCCTCTGACACTTCAGAAGATGATGGAGCCTCTGAATCATCCAATCCACTGTCCATATATGTTGGTGGGGATTCCCTTGGTGTATGGGTTGAACAGTGTTGTTTGCATGTGCTCTCCCCCATTAGACTCTGAGCTCCTTGAGGGCAGGGACTGACTTTTGCCTTTATTTTCTCATCAATTTGCACAATGCCTGGCACTTAGTCGATGCTTAATAATTATTTGTTGACTGGCCTGAGCATGTGTGGCTTCTGAGATCCCTCCCTATTTCCACGTTCTGTGATGGCGTGATAGTACATATTCCTCATTTTACAGATGAGGAAACTGAGGCCCAGAGAGGTAAGGCTTGGACTTATATAGGTAGTAAGTTTCAGAGGTGAGATTTGAACTAGGTCCTCTGACTCTCTTATCAGTACTTTTTCCACAGTATGTTCCTAAGAAATGGCCCAACTTTCCATCTCAAGTGGATCAGAGATGTAGAAAGGCTTCAAAGCAGCTTATGATACTTATCTGTGACCCTGGCAGCAAAGACCCCAACCTTTTGTTGACTAGTGAATAGATAGACCACAGGGGAGCAGAGAAGCTGGGCGTGGGGCATCCCTACAGAGGAGGCCCTGGACTAGGGCTTCTCTTCTCTCTCTTTCTTGGAGATGTGAGTCAAAAAGATTTGAGGGAAGCCACAAGCTAGAAATGAACCAGAGCTTTCTGATTCCTTCTTTTTCTCTGGCTCAGGGGTGAACCAGGATGAACATGGAAGAATTCTTCTTTGGGACTGAGAGGGAATCCACGAGGCTGCACTGCCCTCTGGGGGTGGATCACTCACTTGGGTATCTGCTCAGTGGGGACTTCCTTTGCTAAGGCTGTCCATGGGCCTCTGTACAATCTTTCTCTCTGGGGGATTTCAGGTGAGGTTTCAGAAAGGAGATGGCTGGGGAGATCATCCTCGCAAGACGCTCAGAGTATCTGGACCACCTGGATGATGAGGTAATATCTCAAGTCAAATATGTCAAGAATGCGGCCAGGAAGGTCCTCAAGAACTTTACATGTTCCTACCCTTAAAGGTGTGTTAGTGTTCGTGTGTATGTGTATATTGGAAACTGACCTGAGTATGTGAAAAACTTTCTCCTAAACTTGATAAAAAATTAAGAACTCATTTTTAGTATTTAACTAGAGAAAAACTTGCATCTGTGAATTTCAGAGTTCTAAGTGATGAGAGGTACTGTGGCATGGTCACCAAGAGACAGCTCTCCCTCTCCCTCACTGCCTCCATGGCCTGAATTACCCCCAAGAAAAAGCAGACTTGGGTGGGCAAGGAGCAGGCCAAACCCTACAGGTTGTAGGATCATAGGTTTAGAGCTGGAGGTACCTGGGAGTCACCTAGTCTGATTGCCTGCTAAGATCGGACATTTGGAGCAAGGAGGGACCTTGGAGGCTCTTCCAATCTCTTCTTCCTACAGCTGAGAAAACTGAGGGCCAGGGAGGCCCTTTAAGGGACTTCTTCAAGGTTATACAGGTAAGAAGTATTAGAGGCAGCACTTGAACCCAGGTCCACCAATATTAGAGCCAGGTCTCTTTCTCTTATCATATGCTGTCTCCTCAGATAAGAAGACAACTTTTTCATTAACTTGTTTACTATCCAGTTTTTTTCCCTTGACAGGAGAAACTTAGGATGCTTAGATGAAAATAGAAACTACAGGAGCTTCATTACTTGGACTTCCCCCAACTGCCATTTTTGAAGGATCACAGATCTAGAGATTGCAGGGATATGGGTTCAGAAGACACCTGTGGCAAAGGGCTAACTCAAAACTCCTGGGGACTGGGAGTCCTTTCTCCCTTTGTAGAACCTTCATGAAGTTCTCTTCAGGCACAGCTCTGCTGGGCTCCAACCATCTGGATCTTTCTGGAATCATCAGATGACACCTCTCCCACCCTTCAGGAATCCCACTCCGTGAGCCTGCCTTTCCTTGGTGAGCCTCTCAGCTGCCAATGGAGACAGAGGTATCAGCTACTGCATCTGACTGATGGGAGATGCTGATCTTTCGGCCTTTTCAAATGTGCGAGGTCATCCCGTTAGTGGTGGGAGTTTCTCTTCTCCCCATATCTTGCTCCCACAAGGTCATTCTGTCTTGAGCATCTACCATTGGATTCAATGACCCCTCAACTTCAGGCTAGCTTGTTGTTTTTCTATGCAGATCAAAAGCAAGGGTGTGCTGGTAAATGGTTTTTTTTAACAACTAGCTCTTCAAAAATACGTATTTACAACACACTTTAAAATTTAATTTGCATTATTAACATTTCCTCTATTAACGTCTTAAGTCTATACAACCAACAAAACAATAAACAAACCAAACTCTGTAGTGTTTGCTGATTTCTGAAGTGTAAATGCTCACACCAATTTAACAATCAGCTCCTGAGAGCCTGTCTCTAGTACAGTCCTGCTAAAGGTGTGTTTGATTCTTGCAGCCAATCAGAAGATATTTCATGTGTAGTTTCATTTGTTTTTGACCAATGATCAAAGCTCTTTATTCTTGTCAAATTAATCAGGAACTTATTTGTAACTAGATTGCTTTTGCTTGACTGGTTCAGTTGAGGTTGATTTGGTGGGGATAAAACCTTACCTGTACGGTGGTATGAATTATGTGATACTCTGCCATAAGTATGGACTAGCTAGAATGAAGAACATAATATTTAACAGGTACATAAGCTAGACACAAAATACTGTGAGGGTGGTGACAAAAGGCAGCTTCCTGGAGCCTTGGGACCCTCAAAGAGACACTCAAAGCCCAACATAGAGATAAAACACACCAGGTGAACTCCACGAAGCCTCCACAAGTAAAGGACTTCTATCCAACAGGGAGCCATGTGTTAGCCCTTTGCCACTTCCCTCTGGGCTCTGTAGGTACTTGTGGGAGAATGTGTTCCAGAGTTTGAGGGGAATGTTTTTATTTCAGTCCTTCTCATCTTACCACATTAGCAAATCCCAATGACAAAAGATAATTGTTTGCCTGGCTAGCAATTAATAAGAAACACATTGGATGAGGAATTGTGAACAACAGTGCTAGAGAAATTCCAAGTACCATGAGGGGAGAAGTCAACCAATCCCTGGAGACCTAGTTTCCCAGCTTTAGTAGGAATTGGTAGAGTAAATCTGGAGGGGTGCTACTATTATTTTGTAAAAGTGTTCCAAGGCCAGACAGCCCAGAGATGGCTCTAAGACATGGGGCCTTCCTGTTTTGCAAGATGCATTTATGATAGCCCTGCTGTGGTAACATCCACATTCTCGTTGTCTCTTTCTTTGTTGAAATCACACCTCTTGGTTGGCAAGAGGAGCCTGACTCACACAGAATATGTGAAGAAAGGAAGAGAACGTTAGCACAGATAGAGTTTCCTAGACTGCTTTATTACCTTATTACTGCAGCAGAGAAAAATAAAAAAATACATTGTAAAAGCCATGGACTTGTTGCTTGCTCAGGCCATGCTGGATACCTGACAGCACTCCTTAGGGAAAGCAGGATTCCTAGTCATGGCCCTATCTAGTATATAAACAAACAAACCAACCCTGGGATCCCACAAGATGAACATTCTTGTCTTTGTGCTTTTTGTGCTGAGGGCAAAGAATACTTTGGTGGATAATTAACATCCAGGATAAGGAAAAAGAGAAATGATAGATGGTAGAGGTACTTGTGGGAGAATGTGTTCCAGAGTTTGAGGGGAATGTTTTTATTTCAGTCCTTCTCATCTTACCACATTAGTATTTGTAACTAGCACATGTTGGTCCAAGATGGGTGGGGGAAGGTTACAGGATGCAGTGGTCATATTTTTTTTCATGGAATGATTATTATATCATTTATCGTGGGCCATTCCTGGGAATCTTTTATGGGCTTCATATAAGAATTACATGACCTTTTTCTCATGTGCTTGTTATTACTTAAAAAAAAATGATAATGATGATCAAAAACTAATGAGAAGACTGAGCCTGTGTATGTTAAGAGATCAAAAGGCATCCTGAAGTCAAAGTTTGAGGAAGAATACATCGCAATGCACATGTGTGCAATATTAGTCAATGCTTACATAGTTGTTTGGCATCTTTAAGGGAAAGTTGCATGTCTTAATTAGAGACACCTCCCATCCCATCATGGATGGGAGAAAGGGACAATAAAGGATAAAAGGGCAACACCCATCTTCCCAACTCGGGCAGCCCATTGACAACCTCTGGGTATGTAAACATACAAATTGGAGCTGAGATAGGCATATCCAAAACAGAACGGAGAATGAAAAGAAAGGCATACAACCAATTTTGCTTCCAGATGGAGAACCAGGCATGGTGGTCTTCAGGGAAGGGTAGGAAGAGAGTACTCCGCAATGGTTTTATGAGAAGTTATTCCCAAGGCTTGGTGAAAAGCTCTTAATGAAACTTCTAAGGCCATATTTCCTCCATGCTTAAGGATACCTCATATGTATTTATAAGGATGGTTGTGGCTCTGTTCAGGGCTAAGCAATACTGCTTGGTTTCCCACTCCAGAAGACACCAAGAAGGAGATATTGATCAGCTAGGAAACTAGCAGTTTCTGGAGTGTCAGTTTCCAGGCACTGAAGATTTGAGGTATGAATCTTTTAAACAAGACATAAAGCAGGAGGGAGGAGTTGTAATGCGGAGGAAAGAGCATCTACAGAGCTCAGACAGTCTGTTGGACAGAGAATTACTGAGTACTGAAAATTAGGGTTGGTGTTTTGCAGCCTGTGATGTCATTATCATGCCAAGAGAATGTTCTTGACATGGCAGTTACAAGGCCACCATGCCTTGTAGTGGTTCTAGTAGTTCCATTTTAGTAGGAATAATAGACAATATTTCTATAGCACTGAAGTTTATAACATTTTTCAAACATTATCTCATTCAATCCTCATAGTAGCTCTATGAGGTCCTCTAGGTATTACAGGTATTATTATCCTTATTTCACAAATAAGGAAACTGAGGCTAACTGAAGTTTTTTTCCTGCCCATAATAATGTTTGAGATGGGAGTTGAACTTGTTTTTATGACCAAAACTTCAGTATTCTATCAAGTGCACCTACCAATGATATGAGCAAAGGTGGGTGATGGGATCAGGAATGGGTATGATGTCTTTGTTGAACAGTGAGAAGATCAGCTAGACTTGAGTAGAGCATCTGCATTGGGAAGTAGTAGTAAGTAAATCTGGATCAGTAGCCCACATTATGGAAGGTGGATTTCTCAAAGTCCACACAGGGGATTTCAGATTGATTCAATAAGAAATAGAAAACTCTTGCTGGTTTTTATAGGATAGCACGGTAGTGTGATTGGAGGCAGAAAGTCCTTCCTCAGACATTTTACTAACTGTGACTCTAGGCAAGTCAGTTGACCTCTCAGCCTCAGCTTCTTCATCTGTAAGCTGGGGATAATAATGGTACCTACTTCCTAGGATTGTTTTGAGGATCAAATGAGATGATATTTGTAAAATACCTTGCAAACCATTAAGCTCTATAGAAATACTAGTTATTATTTTGAACAGGAGAGAAATGTGGTGATGAAAATGGCTGGAAAGTAAGATTAATCTGGTGTAATTGGGAAAAAGCAGATTAAGGGACAGAGTAGACTGAAGTCAGTGAGAACAGTTGAGAGGCTGCTTGCTTAATGTAGGTATGAGGAAATGAAGAGATTTGGATGGTAATGATGGCCAGTCCCAATTCTTCTAATTTATTTTTAATTAATTGCTGCTACTGTTATTGTCTTACAATCTGCAGTGACATTTTGCACCGCCTCTACTCTTTCCTTATATAATCTGCATTGTTTAATAAGACTGGGCTCCTTAAGGGTAGCTCTTCTGTGATTTCTAGTGTCAATGATCTGGTCCTGAATTGCCAGCATAAATATCTTCATTTCTGCAAACAAATCTGCTTGACTCAGTCATTTGTTCAATGTTTATTTGTTGACGTATTGTGGAGTTCATGTAGATGTCACCTATGAAGGGCCTTTTAACTCTACTCTGGGATCATTAGCCATTTCATAATCTTATTCAGAGATCAACAGCTTTCAGTTCTATTAGACAAATCTAGTGGCAGATACCTTGTGGCAGCCTTTCCTACTGCTTCATTAGCAGAGATTATAAGTTTCAGAAGTATTTCTATAGGTTTGTGACCTGTTTATTATGTACTGATTATTATTCATGATGTTAATAATAATAAAGAGCATAAGGGTCGAGAGGAGAAAGTTGAGTATGTTGAGAGATGGAATGATATCTTGAATGCCAATCTTTTAAAAAAAAAGTCAGATTTTGAGTGTTTCAACCAAATAGAGTTAAGCTGAAATACAGACATAGAAATATAAAATGTCTTCTTAGGTGTTGCTGCTTTGAAACAAACAAAATATCTTCTTTAAATACTATTTCTTCCCTTTCTGTAATTTGTTTGCAAAACTAATAATATTTGTTGAACATTAGTTTTTATGTAAGTTAACATTACAATGTGGCTAGAACATCCTACACACAGTAGCAGATTCTGGAGTCCATTCTTAATGGGAGGAACTTGTTTATAGCAATTAACACCTGTGAAAAGCCACTCTTAACATATAATTTTGGTACAATAAAATGGAAGACAACAGATGTGACAGAGGTCCAAACGACAACCCATGAAACATTAATAAAACACAATAATCATTACTCTAAATCAGTTTTAGAAAGATTAACACTTCACCGTTGAAAAGAGGAAGAGTTTCAGCAGAGAAATGCCATTGGATTTATCCAATGTAACTAAAAGTGGTTTATCTCTGGATGGAGTCTATGAAAAGGCAAGATTCAAGAATGACATCCAAAGATTCTCCGTGGGTGACATCTATATGGACTCAGTCAAAAACGCACTGACAAATAAAAATTAACAAATGGTTGAACCATGTAGATTTGCCTATGGGAATGCCGACAATTCAGTTCTAGTTTATTAACAGTACAAATTGCAGATGGATTATTCTTAAGGAGCCTAGACTTAGTGAGCAATGCAGATTATGTAGGGAAGCAGTAGTGATTGTGCAAAACATCACTCCGAGTTGCAAACACTTAGCACCTATCTAATACCTAGCAAGGTATGACCTTGTGGCTAGAACTATGCTTCAGGAACTTGTTCTCTTTCATGGACTGACAGGTGGCAAATCCTCAAGCTACAAATACAACCTTTAAATATCCCTGAGATTTCAACCCAAACACTGTACTGAAAGCAGCCCATTATCTCAGACCAACCTTTGTCCACCATGGCTTATAAACAGGCTAAAAACTGAAGAGGAATGTTTAATTGATTATTTCTGCTAATGATATCCAAGCTACATAAAATTAGGTGATAAAAAATATAGGAGCCTGACTGAAGAAATTGGGAATAGTCGTCTTTCCCATACTGTTTGCCACTGGATTTCCACCAAGAATATTTTCATTGATCCAATAGACGCTATACTAAAACATTAGCTTACATCCATCTTAATATTGTATTAAACTATGAAGAGGGGTTACTTCTTCCCACTTGTACAATAGTCTATCAAAAAATGAACATAAAAACAGTAGCTAGATAGGAACTTGTGCCAGGACTTTTCTTATGTAAATTCTGTTGAACAAGATGGGAAGAATTTGATAATAATAATATCAATACTTTTGGAAAAAAACGATAGTAAAGATCTACAATAAGTATATGCCATTGTATTCATTGAATTTATTTATTTTTTCCGCAATTTTTAAAACATTTTTTATTTAAAGTTTTGAGTTCCAAATTCTCTCTCCCTTTCTCCCTCCCTTGAGATGGTAAATGATCAGATATAGGTTGCATATATGCAATTATGTAAAACATTTCCATATTAGTCATTTTGTACAAGAAGACTCAAATAAAAGAAAAAATGAAAGTGACAAACACCATGCTTATGTCTGTATTCAGTCAATATCAGTTCTTCCTCTGGAGGTGGACAGTATGCTTCATCATTAATCCTTTGGGATTGTCTTGGATCTTTGTATTGCCAAGAATAGCTAAATCATTCACAGTTCTTCAGCAAACAATATTGCTGTAATTGTGTTCTATTCACTTCACTATGCATCAGTTCAAGTAAGTATTTCCAGGTTTTTCTTTTCGCCCCCTAGGTTTCATCCCGATTGTCATTTCTTATAGCACAATAATATTGCATTACAATCATATACCACAGCTTATTTAACCATTCCCCAATTGATGGGCATCCCTTTGATTTCCAATTCTTAGCCACCACAAAAAAGAACTGCCATAAATATTTTTGTACAGATAAGTCCTTTTCCCCTTTTTTGGATGTCTTTGGGATATAGGTCTAGCAGTGGTATTGCTGGATCAAAGGGTATGAACAGTTTGATTGCCCTTTGGGCATAGTTCCAAATCGCTTTCCAGAATGGTTGGATCAGTGCATTGGTGTCCCAGTTTTCCCGCAGCCCCTCCAACATCCCACATTTTCCTTTTCTGTCATATTAGCCACTCTGGTAGGTGTGTCATGGTACCTCAGAGTTGTTTTAATTTGCATTTCTCTGATCAATAGTGATTTAGAGCATTTTTTCATAAGACTATTTTTTTCATATGACTATAGATAGCTTTGATTTCTTTGTCTGAAAACTACCTGTTCATATCCTTTGACCATTTATCAATTGGAGAATGACTTGTATTTTTATAAATTTGACTAAGTTCTCTATATATTTGAGAAGTGAGGCCTTTATCATAGATTCTTGCTGCAAATTCCCCCAGTTTTCTGCTTCCCTTATAATTTTGTTTGCATCAGTTTTGTTTGTGGAAAAGCTTTTCAATTTTATATAATCAAAATTATCTATTTAGATTCACTGAATCTAACTAAAAGTAGTTTACTTCATATTGGAAATTAAAAGATCCTCCATGGGTAATTTCCATCTAGCCAACAGTATGTGAAAGAGACAATAAGCCATATGACTTCGTTTTAAAAAAGTAAGATTTTATGATACTGATTCAGGAGTAGGTTATTGCAACCACAAATTCCAGAAAGGATATTCTTAAGAAGCCCAGACCAACTTATTGGTGCAGATTATTCAAGGAAATGTAGAAATTCAGTTGTTCTGAACATGTCTTAGTAAGGTTACAGAGAGTGATAGTACATTCAAATACTTTTATTCAATTGCAGGTCAATTTATTCAGTTGTGCAATGGTCTGGAAAATATCAAATATAAAAGAATAATAGTAAGAGAGTGACTTGTCTCAAGAATGTTTCTATCTGAGCCCTAAGGAAAAAAAGAGAAGAACAAAGTGATGATGATGATGACTAGAATTTATTTTGTCCAAATCTATGATTTTAGTGGAAGTTGAATCTCTTTCTACAAATTCAAATCAGCACCTGCTCTGCATCTAGCAGGCTTAGGGAGGCATTTTGATGTCATGGTTAGCGTCTGCTTCAGTGTCAGGAAGATCTTACTCCACGTCCCATCTGTAATACATATTGAGACTGTGCAAGTCACAACCTCTCAGCAATGCCAGGCAACTTTTCCCTCATGGAGGGGAGCAATACATCATCCTCTAGAATCTTCTGTGTGTATATTTTGTTCCACCTCAGTAGCCAATTAAAAGCCTTTTCATCCCCACACAGTAAACTGACAGGCAATGGAGGATAACTGAGCGCACTCTGAAGGAAGGGAAGGAGCCCCTCCATTATGCGTGCCCAGAAGCAGGCTTACCAAGCATCTGGGGGGATTGGAACCAGGAAGGGCGGGCTGCTTATGCTGTAAGGATTGGACCTTCATACATTACATATGTATGTGGGGATCACAAATACACAGTTGAGCAGGTATTAGGATGACCTAGGTTGGACCATTCCATATGAAATCAGTCTGATTGTCTCAGGGGAATTACTACATAAAATCCCATAGCCTCCATCCGCTACCACATTTTATGTCCATCCTCCCTCTCTTTTAAACATTCCTTTGTATATTTGAGGTTCTAAGGCTCACCTGATGACTACATTTAGTGCTTCACTTTACAAGGCATGAGGACATTTTAAACTCAAGAAATGAGGCTGATCCCAGGGGAAATGCCACCGGAAAGTGGACGTGGAGGCTTGTCTCCTGAAAAGAACTTCCAGGAGTTCTTTTCCCTAGGATCAGAGGCTTTCATGATGTCTGGGGACTTGGAGTTTAAATGGAAATCCCAGCTCTCATTGTACTCTCCTCATTTGGATAAGAAAGAATGATATTATTAAGTGTTGTCTTTCGCTATAAATATTAAATAACAATAATTGACCCTCTGTGGGATTTTTCATTTAGCTCATCACTGGAAGAGATTCCAGCGATTTTGAATGGCTCTGTCTGCCATCCAGAAGTTTATCTTTCTTTTGGCTGGGTTGTGCTTTCAGAAGCATTAATATAGCTTAATATCCCTTCCTGTTGTTTCTCTAATTAAAAGCTTGTTGGATTTCTAAATAAGAAATGATATCTCCGAATACTGCTAATAGGGGCTATTAAAAGGCAGAGAAAAAGAAAGCAAGCCACAGCCAGGATCAATGAGATGGAATGGGGTGCTGTTGGATCTTGGTCTTCTGTTCAGGGAGATAAAACAACCTGGGAAACTGGAAGTGGATCTTATTGGCCCAGGGCTGGGGGGACAGCTTTGCCTTAATGACCCATCCTCTGATGTAATTAGGGAGCAGGAAACAGATTCAAATAAAAGACCCCCAAACACATCCAGTGTCTCAGGGATTGATAGGAAAAATCTGCATGAAATAGATTGACTGGTGTGTGGGTGATGAGGGTGGGGGGAGCTCCCTGTTTGATAACCTGATTCATTCAGCTAACCCTATCCCCAGTCCACCCTGCCTTTGAATATTAGCATCAAAAAATAAACTTTCATTCCCAGACACAGCCACAAGGTGGCGATGGCTGTACAGGACAGCTTGGACCAAGTGCCTTATTAAGTCAGCTCAGCCTTGACACACACAGACCTGACCTTCTGCTTTCTGACAAATGCCCGCATACCCTCAAACACACTGGCTAGGAAGCTTTTTGGTGGCCTTGTCTTCTTCCTGCCAAAGAGTTCTTTCTACAGTGGTCTGATCTGAGTCCAGGTGCTGGGCAGGGAGGCCTGCATTTGAATTTTGTGCTTCCTATCTGTTTGGCCCTGGGAAGGTTTCTCCCCAAGCATAGCAGAGTGGTCCCACAGAAAGCCTGCTAGATTGGGAATCAAGGGACATGGATTCAGATCTTGTCCATGTCACTTACTTCCTAGATGGCCATGGACACATTTCTTGTCATCTCTGGGACCCAATGATCCCATCTGTAAAATGAGAAGGTCAGATCATATTCCTGGTACTTACTAGCTCTGTGCCTCTGGCCAATCACTTTGCTCTCTTGCCCTCAGTTTCCTCATCTGTAAAGTGTGGAAAGTTGGACCAGATGACCCCTAAGGTCTCTTCCAGTATTTTCCATGAAGTCGAAAACTGGGAGAGAGAGGGAGTGGCTACCTGAAAGATGTGCTGCTGCCGCGTTTCCTTCCTTGAAAAAGATCATAGATTTAGATCTGGGAGGAACCTTAGAAGTCATCTGGGCCAACTTGCTCATCTTGCAAATAAGAAAATGGAGGTGCAGAGAGGCCAAAGTGACTTAGGATCATAGGGCAGAGATGTAGAGGTATAAGGAATCCCAGAGGTCATCTACTCCAACTCCTCACTTGAGAGTTGAGGAAACTGAGGGTGAAAGAGGTGAAATGCCTTGCCTGATGTCCCACAGACTTGATCGAGGCTGCAGAGCTAGCAAGCATCAGAGCCAAGCCTTGAAACTGGGTTGTCTGATTCCAAGTTCAGCGTGCCTCTCTGAGTAGTGAAATTGAATCCCAAACTTGGAGAAGTGGGTATAAAGAGGCAAATTTAAATTGGATGAATGAAGACTTTTCTTCACAATTTGAGCTGTCCCAGAGTAGAAGGAGCTGCTCTGGGAGGTTATGGTTCCTTTTCGTTGGAGATTGTCAAACCCAGTCTGCTAGATCACTTTCCAGGGGCGTGGTAGAGGAGATTGCTGTTTAAGTGAGTGCAAATGGTGTCTGAAGTTCCTTCCAAATCACATGATAAAGCTGACTGTAAGCAAAGTGAGTAGTGTCCAGAGCTATCAAAAGACCAGAAGTAATTACAGATAATCCTGGGAGACACATAATAAGTGATGGAAGTGGTTCACATTCGTGCCCATCATTTTCTCTATGGCTAAAAGACAACAGAATTGTTATGTGTTTTCTTCTTTTTTAAAGACATGTAGAAGGAAAATTGAACTACGAAAGAGTGCACTTAAGAGTCATTAATTATTACCTAATTACTTACAGCACCGGGGCATGGGCAGAAAAGTGCTCTGCGATGATGAAGTTGTCAATTATAGCTGATAATTAAGGGGCCAGGTGCATGTTTAATTTAACAAGATAAATATCTGCCCAGATGTTGTATGTCTCCTGCTTCATAATCAGGTGGGTTAGAATATTGTCATGTACTTGGAAATCTATTAGGTGCATAACCTTTTGGCACTGAGGAGCTCTAAACCAATGTATTCCTATAGCAATTCTGCATTGTAGAGGGCTTTTTAATGCTTGATGATTTGAAACAAAGGCCTATCTTTGCAACATCAACATTCTTTGGGTGATGGTGTTGTGCTATTTGTTTTAGAATACAACAATCTTTGAGGAAATGAAGTTGGATATTACCCAAAGACCAACAAAGAGGTAGATGTCAGTGGGAGATCACATGTAACTAACAAGCAATATTTGGGAGAAGTAATATCTAAAGGATGTCACCAAAGAGATGCATGATTGGGGAAAAAAGATGGACCAGTGATGTATGAAAGGAGAACCAATGGATAGCTGATGTGGTCCATCATTATCACAATATCAAGAGAACTTGAAGAAGGCCTCTAGCACATCAGGTGGGCCCTTTGTTGAGAACTTACAAGGGGAATAGATACTAGAGTCACACAGGATGTATGAGCATGGATGGAGTCTATCTGTATCATTGAAGGGAATACCCACACCAATAAGATTAAAGATCCATTGGAGTACTAATACATGGTTTATTGTATAGCCAATCCACGTTGAACATATAACTTCTGTTTATTTTAAAGTTTTTATTGTATGTCTAGTTGGAGTCTTACAGACCAGAAGGCGGACATTTTGGGATCTCTCTGCGCTCATTTTGGGTCCTGCAAGTCTTATATGGGGCAGGTGATATGACCTTTGTCTATGGGGACAGACTAAAGTTTTTTTTATGGGGAAACCATGGTGAAGTGGAAAGAAGAGGATAAGGGATGAGTGGAAATGGAGCAATAAAGACATTTTCCATAAAATTCAACCACTCCAACAATAGATCTTGAAAGAATGTGAAGAATTACGGATATTTTATCATTGCCCATTTGTCCTAGATTTTAAGCACCTGATTACCCAGCTGGACCATTTTTAGAAGATTATTCTTTCTTTCTTTTTCACGAGGCAATTGGGGTTAAGTGACTTGCCCAGAGTCACACAGCTAAGTGAGTGTTAGGCTGGATTTGTGTGTGTGAGGCTGGATTTGAACTCAGGTCCTCCTGACTCCAGGGCCAGTGCTCTATCCACTGAGCCACCTAGCTGCCCCTTAGAAGGTTATTCTTAAGGTTACAGAAGAATTCTAGCTCACAGTTCCCCCAATGTCTCAGACACAGGGCAGCATTTAGTGTCTACCTCAATTTTATTCAAGGAATTTCAACTTAGAACAGCAATTTTTTCTGAAATATTTGTATCTCCCATTTCATCATCATTTGGTTTAGAAAGTTAATGAAACATACCTGTTGCAGAGCTCTACTGAACTGACAGCTTCCCATGGAAGCCAAACACTATTTTGGTGAATGAGGACAAACAGAAATGTCACCTTTAGGAGAGCCGTATTCAGAGACTGTATATTCAGAGACTGTAGTCAGTGCTATATGTTTTAATGCTCCAGGTTGCACTACCGCTAGGAACCTTCTTGGGCTCCATTTTTCCTAATGTCTGCAGAGCTGAAAGTCATTTCTCCCTCCAATTTCTAATTCATCTTCCAGTTTCTAAACCAGCCCACACTCTGCCGTGAATCCATTCTGTCTACCATCATTAACTCATCCTGTACAACACCACCAATCTATCCTGACTGATGCCACCAGTTCATCTTCAACCCCACGACAAGTTCTTCCTACATAACAGCACCAGTCCTTTCTCCACACCACCATTAATCCATCCTACACCCTACCATAAATCTATTCTGCATACCACCACTAAGCGGTTCCATGCTCCATCACCAATTCTTCCTACACACCACCATTACTCTCTCCAACACGATAACACCTATCTATCTCACATAGCCACCAACCCATCTTACACACTGCCATTAAGCCATACAGCACAACACTAGTGATCACTTTCATGTAAGTCTCTGAAAGATACACAAATCAATCAATCAGTTAGTAAGCATTCATCAAGCACCTACTATGTGCCAGGCACTGTGCTAAGCACCAGGGATCCCCCAAAAGGTCCCACACTCAAAAAGCTTACAATATAATGGTGGTGGGGGTGAGGGGGTGGGAACAACATGCAAACATTTGGTCCTACAAGAATATTCGCTGGTTCTGAAAGCAAATCCAGCCCACAGCTCATTGCTCAATAAACAAGCCAGGCCTCTGGATAAAAATTTTATAGCTAGTTTTGAAGAAAAAACACCCCTCAACTTTTTCTTTAACCCAGATGGTTAGAATCAGTGTCTTAGCAGTTTAATTTTAGCCTGCTGGGAGGACACATCCATTCCTCTTTCTTCATTTCCACCATAGAGTCTTCTCTCATCTCTCCGTATCTCCCAAATATTTTCCAATATTAAAAAATTACAATTTCTTTTTTTTCCCCTTTTTGGAGCCATGACAGTTTGAAGCTTGCTGCTTCTCCCAACACAGCTTCCTGTCAGTCATTTTTCTGCCCATCACATCATGTGCAACACTCATCCTTCCTTTCCCGATCGACATATGCTACTGCAGAAGCACATCTCCGATGTCCCCAGAGGGGCCTTGGCCTTCAGATGCCAATCAGCAGGAATCACAACCACCAAAAGGAGAGGAAATTTGCTTTACTTATGGAAGATAAAAAGCCTCCTACTTCTGAAGGCAAGTCAGCTACACCATTGTCGGGAAATAAGAGTTAGCTTCTCCAGGAACACCTGACAGGTTCAATTTTAGACGAGTCCTTGAAATAGCAAGGGAGCACCAGATAACCGGCTGTCCTGTAAACCTGTGAAACAACAGGACAGGAGTGGGATGGGCAGCCTAATAAATATGGATATTGGCTCCCATATTTTTCCATCTCATGGTTGCTTTCAAAGGGAGATGATTTCTTTTTGGATGGATGAGATTGACAGGCCGGGGAGGAAAGCTCCGTCATTGAAAAAATGGGTGGAGTGCTGTTGGCATAATGAGGACTCATGGATGCTGGATTTTTGTGTGTTTAAAAATGGCCTGAAACAGATACTAGTTTGTTTTCTCACCCACTGGGTAAGATGCAGGAGTTGGTTGAGCTTTGTATCCTGGATCAGGAGGAGGGGAGGGAGAAGGTGCATCAGAATTGGCGGACTAATCCAATCCCAGAGCCTCAGAGTTGGAAGGAAAGTCAGGGTCATTGAACCCAGCCCATCTCTGAAAAGGTATCCCCCTTAAACTTACTGGACATGAGGTTACCCAGCCTTTGTGTGAATACCTATGAGGGAGAACCCACTACTTTCAGAGGCAATTCATCCTACTTTTGGATAGCTCTTAATAAAAGAGAGTTTTCCTTTTCATTAGGCCTACATCTGGATTTGGACACTATGTGGGCAGCTAGGTAGCACAGTGGATAGCACAGGCCAGGAGTCAGGAAAACATATGCTTTGTTAGTTTAAATCTGGTCCCAGATAATTCCTAGCTGTGTGACCTTGGGCAAGTCACTTAGCTCCATTTGCCTCAGTTTCCTTATCTGTAAAATGAACTGCAGAAGGAAATGGCAATCCACTGTAGCATCTTTGCCAAGAAAACCCCGAATGGAGTCAGGAAGAGTTGGACACAGCTGAAAAACAACTAAACTTGGACTAGAAGCAGAACCCACTTCCAACTCTAGAATTCCGTAATTGACCAGTGTTGACATTTCATTTATTTCAGCATTTGCAGTATTCAAGTTAAATGGAAAATTCTCCCTTCTTGGATTTTTCTGGAAACTAAAGGAACAGAAAAGAACAATCATATACATACATGTATTTTGGAATGGTTTGGAGGATTTTTTAGGGTCTTTTTGAGACACATCCTAGCTTTTGTGAGGAGAAGAGCCACTCAACATGGCAGATCAGTTCCCAATCCCAAACTAGAAAACTAAAGCAAAAGGAACGAGGAAGTATTAAGACAATTCATTACAGAGTGATACAATTAAGGTATTTTAGGGTTTGAGGAGACTCTACAGTCATATAGCAAACCCATACCTGAAAGGAAACCTACTGTAATATAGCTGACAAGTGGTCACTTCATTTCTTTTTAAAGACATTCAACAAGGGAAAACCCACCCCCTTGGGGCAGCAGCTTATCACACTCTTGGAAGCTCTGATGGGCAAGATGTTTTTTCCAGCATCAAACTGAAATCGACTTCATTGCTGCCTCTATCCATTCTTCTTGTTTCTAATCTCCGGGACCAAGCAGAATAAGTTGAATCCTTCATGTACATGACAGCCCTTCAACAATTCAAACATCTTTCCTTCCTCCCTCCATGTCTTCCCTGCTCCAGTCTACATAGCCTTAGTTACTCCAGCTCATGGAAATATAACATGGATTCAATGCTCTTCACCATCTTCATTGCCTTTCTCTGCCACTTTCCATCTTTTCAATAGCTTTCTTAAATGGTAGCTCCCAGAAGTGAACACAACCCTCCAGTTGTGGTCTAACCAAAGCAGAATATGTGGAACAATGACTTCCTTATTCCTGGAAGCTATGCCTCACTTAATGTTGACCAACATTAGCTGGTAGCTTTTTATTTATTTATTTATTTATTTTTGCATTTCTAATACAAGAACTGTCTGGATTCAGTTCTTCTGAGATTCACCTTACCAAGCATTCCAGCCAAGAAGCACGAGGAATTAAAGTATTTTAGGAATCTTTTTTCCTAAAGGAAGTTGGAACAAGTGAGGAAAAAAAAAAGAACCATCCAGGCTGTGGGGAATGAGAAGGAATGTGGATTGACCAACTCTCTCGTCTTCAGGACTTCTCTCCTTGGCTTCTGCACCATTCAGCCGTGGAATCTCTGAGTGAACATTCTCTTCCCACAAAGTCCAATTTGTTTGCCTTGGGTTCTGAACTCATTATACCAAGCACTGAAGCCAATAGACACATGGGCCAATGGATTGTAACCACAAAGACTTCAAACAGTTTCTTTTTCCAAGGTCCAAGAAAGAATACTCTTGTTCTTGAATTTCCAGAGGGGCCTCTCCCATAATCCTTGCTGAATATCGCTTAGTGTCATATGACTACTGGAGGAGATGCGGAGACTTCCTTGCAGATTCCTTGCGACTGAGCCCACAGTTCATTGGGGTTTTCTGTCAAGAGGGCAGAAAAAGTCATTATGTAAAAGGCATCAGAGAGAAGTTTTGGGAGACCTGGGAAATTGGCTTTATAAACTATGTGTATATTGAGGATGAAATGATTCAATTTCTCAATTTGTATGAACGCCACCTAAAATACTTAAAATAAATTTAACAGTCTGTTCTCAAGCAGACAAATCCTCAAAAGGAAGTGGAGCTAAGTACTCTGTGTCGGCAGGAGGAGCACAACCTTTTCAGGCTTAATTCTCCCAGTTCCCATATGAGCTCGGCCCCAAAGCCTTTCCTGGTTTCCATTGTCACTCATCATTAACCTGCGAAAATCTTGATGATGTAGTCACTCTCAGCCTTCTTTCTGTAGCTGTTGTAAGTGGAGGCCACTTATTTGTTATACAGCCCATTCACGCCTGCTCATCCACAGCTTATCCACAAGTTCACTGTAGCTCACCCAGTATGCTGGAGGCCTTCTTCAACTTCTATTATTATTGGGTGGCAACATATGAGCAATGAATCAATCAACCAATCTCTCAATTAATTAGCTAAGCACTTATGAAGCACCTTTTAGGTTCCAGGGACTGTGCTAGGTGCAGCACAGTCAAAGAAAGGAACAAGAGTCTCTGTCCTCAAGGTGCTTACTTTCTATGAGGCAACACAATGCACATCTATAGGTAAATGCAAAATAAATGGAAGGCAATTTCAGAGGGAGGCCCTGGGCATCAGAACTCCCTTCCTTTTGCTTTGTGGCGAGTCACACTTCTCTTGTACTCATGGATGACATCTTTGACATGGCCTCTTCTGCATCATTCCTTATGTGGATGGTTTGCAGGCTGCTCGTGCCTACTATGCAACTCTCCATTGGGAGTCATCATGGTACTGTGAAGGGGACTTGGAGTACAAAACACTTGGGCTCAAATTCGGCCTCTGCCATTTACTGGCTTTGTTACACTGGGCAAGTTACTCACGTTCTCAGTACTTAGATACATCATTTGTAAAATAAGGGGGTTGGACTCAATGTCTTCTAAGGTCCTTGCTGCTCTAAATCTATGGTCCTATGATTGACTCATGACATCCCATCAGAGAGGTATGTTAGGGATTATTATTCTCACAGTATTAATATGAACAGTGCCCTTTAGGGTGAGAAGAACCCACAGAAAACATGGTTTCCCAGGTCTAGAATATATCTCTGACACTTTCAGGTCATCTTGTCTTGGGTTCCATTTGGTAACAGGGAGCCATGTGAAATCGTGAATGATTCACTGTATGACCATCACCACTGTTAGGAAGCTGATTCAAAACCACCATATCTTGTTGCCAAGAGATGAGCAACATTGTGTAAACGTTGCTTTATGAGTCAGATAGGTGCTATTATTATCCCCATTTTAAAAATGAGGAAACTGAGGCTAAAAGAGGTTAAGAAACTTGCCCAGAGTCACACAGGTTTTTGTCCCCTTCTCTTTGATCTCTTTGGGGTACAGACCCTCATAGTGGTACTGCAGGGTCAAAGGGTATGTATGCCTAGTTTTATAGCTCTTTGGGTGTGGCTCCAAATTGTTCTCCAGAATGGTTGAACCAGTTCACAACTCCACCAACAATGTATTAGTGTCCAAATTTTCCCACATCCTCTCCAACATTTGTTATTTTCCTTTTGTGTTGTATTAGCCAATGTGATAGGTGTGAAGTTCTATCTCAGAGCTTATCCCTCAGATATCTTGAACTTCAGTCCTTTCCTCCTCTCTCATATGGAGAGGTGGGTCTTCTCCTTGCTAAGGCCACCTCTTCTATATACACCCTATATAGCCCCACTCCGTCCTGTCTTCTCTAGCAGATTTCTCTCACAACCACATACATTCTCTTTTAAATCTTCAATCTCTTCTTACCCACTAATGCCTTCTGTGTGCCTATAAACAAATCCCTGTTTCTTCCATCTTGAAAAAACGCTCACTTGGACTTACCATTCTTGCTAGCTATTACTCTATCTCTTTTTTTTTCCCCTAGGGTAAATTCTAGTAGAAAGCTGTCTGCTAGGTGGTTCTACTTCCTCTTCTCTCATTTTTTTTCTTTTTAATTCATGGAATAAAGCAAGCATTTCCACAAAATAGCATAGTGAAAAACGATGCTTGCACATGAAACTCATTTTCTTCTAAACCCTTTGCAGTCTGGCTTCCAGTCTTATCATTCAACTGAAGATGCCCTCTGTAAAGTTACCAATGGTCATGTAATCACAAAATCAAATGTCTTTCTTTCTCATTTGTGATCCTCCTGGACCCCTTGGCAGCATTTGGCGCGTCCATCACTGACTTTTTCTCCCTGAACACTGTCTCCTCTCCAGGTTTCTGTGACACTGCTCTCTCTTTGCTCTCCTCCCACCTATCTGGTGTTTCCTCCTCAATCTCTTTTGCTGGCTCTTTATCAATGTCACTCCTGCTAACGAATATCTCCCAAGGATTTGCTGTGGATGCTCTCCTTTTTTCCTCTTTATACTCCTTCACTTGGTGGTCTTATCAATTCCCAGGAGTCCAGTGATCATTTCTTTGCAGATATATTTAGATGCATATATATGTATATGGAAATAATATGCATATCTCTCTACATAAATGGATACATGCACATAGCTCTAGTCTCTTTCTCCTGAATTCCATTAACACAACAGCAACTGCTTTTTGGATATCTTAAATGGGATATTCCACAGGTATTTTAAACTCAACATATTAAAAACACAACTCATTCTCTTTCTCCCCAAACTATCGATACTTCCCAACTTCCTCATTATTGGCAAGGGCACTACTAGTCTCCCACTCAAACAGGATCACAAACTCGGTACCATTCCGACTCCCTACTCTCAGTCACCCCACATCTCCAATCTTGTCATTTCTGCCTTAACAACAACCTTCATAAATATCCCCTTCTCTCTCCTCACACAGTCCCCACCCTACTTCAGACCTTCATGACTGTTCACTAGGAATACTTGTTATAGCCTTCCAACTGGTCTCCCTGCCTTGTGTCTTGCCCCTCCAGTTCATCTTCCATTCAGGTGCCAAAGTGATTTTCCTGAAGCACAGGTATTCCCATGCCATCCTCTACTCCATAAACCCTGGTGGTTCCCTATTACCTTCATTCAGTATCAAACACAAAAATCCTCTGTTTGGCATTTAAAGTCCATTTCCTACCTTTCTAGGCTCATAGCCTGAGCCAATCCCTTCTATGTACCTTATGATTCACTTATATTGACCTTCTTGCTGTTTCTCACACATGATAGCCCATTTCCTGACTTTAGGCCTTTGTAGTATGCATCTCCTATGGCCGGAATGCTCTCTCTCCTTAGCTCCTGGCTCCTCTGGACTCCTTTAGGTCTTAGCTCAAATCCCATCTTCTGCAGAAGACCTTTCCCAGCCTCCCCTCCACTTCAAGTGCCTTCTCCTTTGATATTACCTTACATTTACTCTTTACATATCATAACATATCTAGTTATTTACACACTGTCTCACCATTAGAATGCGAGCTTGTTGGGGGTATCTATTGCTTTTACTTTTCTTTGTGTAAGGGTGGCCTGAAGGAAACCCTCATATGAAAGAGGCTGATGGTGTATAATGAAAATAACTTGCTCACCAATTTGTAGCATGCTCAGAAGTTCTGAAGCTTATTCTGGTCTGGAGATGAAGAGTTGGACTGGTGATTGACCACATAGCCATAAATGAGTATATTTAAAAAGTATTGATCAGCCAGGACCTTGCTCTTAGCTCTGGATTTTTCCTGGTTGGCATATTCAAGTGAGGAGGCAAGGGGGACAGAAGCCTTAGGTCTTTGTCTCACCATTGGGACCACTGCATTATGGCCTGCGTGTGCATGACCCTGCTCCTGTGTTTGTTAAGTACTGTGTCTATTCTTCCTGCTTTTGGGTGATGGAAATTAGAGGTGGCTATGACCTTGTGAGCATCTAAAGTTCAGGGAGTAAAGGTTCACCAGAAATCCAGGAGTGGAGTCCATAATGGGATTTACTGGAAGTCAAAGAGTGAAGAATAAAATCCCAAGCATCCTGTCTAGTCCAATCTAGCAGTAGCAAAGATGAACACTCATGTGCTGATTGGCCTTGCCATAGTTGGAAGTCGATGTGGTGGGATGAATGCTATGTAAATCTGAGCCTATCCTCCCCAGGGACTAACATGGAATAAGGAAAGTATGCTCCCAGGTGTTGGGTGGGTGGGTGGGAATCATTTGTACTTCTGATCTTGCTGTATCTTGTGAGTAAATATCCTTGTGTAAAAGCTAATCGATGTCAGTTGGTTAAATGGTGCTGACAGCTAATCACTAGTGATTAACAGTAGGAAGAATGCATTGGAATGGGGGCTCAAGACAATAGAATAAAGAAAGACATCCAAGCACTCAGGGTAGATCCCTAGAACCTTAAGGGGGGAAGATGTAGCCAGACTTGTTCTGGGACAGTGAGCTCACGATGTTGCTGCATTTGTATCTCTTAACAGGAAGCACTTAATGAATACTTGTTGATTGATTGACTGGCCTATTCTCAAGGATCTTAGCCTCTAGCTTTTGGTACCCCCTTAGGGAGTCCTCTGAGAAAGAAGTGAACTTGGGGTGGCTATTGAGACAATCTTCTTCTCTTTGGGCGTCCACTGTCTAAATAATACATGGAGAAGAAAGCCCAGATTTTCCTCTTCCATATCTTGGCCCAGGAGCAGATGTTGCATCTTCTGTCCAAGAAACTAGAGATTCCTGGGAGCTCTCCTTTTTTATTCTAGGAGTCTCAGTTTCCAAACTCTCTGAGAACTTGACATTATACAAGAAATCTTGTCTCTTCTGTCCAGGATGCTGGGTCTTTAAACTTTCTGGAAACTCAGCTTGGTCTAGGAAATCCACTTCCCTTTCTCTGGGATGTTGAGCATGTGGCTCCATCCTTTCTGGGGAGGGGTAGTCCCATCATTGAATGGCTCCAATGACTACCTCATGTTGTCACTTGTGGCTCCTGTATATGTGGGCAGGCTTCCCCTATCACCATTTAGCTCTGCTGGAATGCTTTTTAAGAAGGACTTGCTCTACAGTAAAGACTCTTTAATTGACTCAAAACAAAGGAGTACTTCTTATGCAGAAGAATCTAAGTCAATCAGTTAATCCCTAATTTCTGAGATATAATCAATAGTTTGATGAGCTGTTGATGGGCTCACCCTAGGATATATCTTTCAATCATTTTAATGAGATTGTTAAAGGGCATAGACATTCAATCATTACCCCAAACAACGAATGGGTGGTGTCCCTGTAACCACATTCAGTTGATTCAGCTCCCCTGCTAAACCCCCAAAGCTAGATATCCTGTTTCTCAAATTGTCCTTCAGCTGGCCTGGTTTCAAGTCTCACTACCATTCTTGTTTTCTTCTGCAGGTGCTCTAACTTGCCAATATCTATCTGAAAACATGGCACCCTTAACTGATCACAATTCTTCAAATGTGATTTGACTAGAGCAGAATGGAGGGGGACTTTCACCTCCTTCATTTTGGGAATGCTCCTCTGGCAGTGAAGCCAAAGGTCTCATTAGCTTTTCTGGTTGGTTTGTCCCTGTGTTTACCCATACTGAACTGGCGTTTTGCTGAAACCTCCAGATATTGTTCATGTAACTGTTGTTCAGCCATTTATCCTTCATCTTGCACTTCTGGAATCCGTCTTGAGCTCACACTCTCTCATGATCATGATCACCAAAACTCAGTCTGAGAATATAATTTTTTTAAAAATTAAATCAATTAACAAAAATTTCCCCCCTCATGCCTCTCCAATGGAAAAAGTGAAAAAAAGGAAAACCGTTGTAGCAGACAGGCACAGTGAAGCAAAACAAATTCCTACACTGAACATGTCTAAAAATAATTATATCTTATTCTGCACTCTGAGGCCATCACTGTTCTATCAGGAGGTGAGTGGCATGCTTTATTATCAGTCCTCTGAAATCATGGCTGGTCATTGTGTTGATCAGAGCCCTTAAGTCTTTCAAATGTGTTTGTCTCTTCCCCCCTACCCCCAACTCAATAGGATTTTAATTTTTCCAATTACATGTAAAGATGTTGTCAACATTCATTTTTATAAGATTTTGAGTTCCAAATTTTTCTCCCTCCCTCTCTCACTTTCCCCCTCTCCAAGACAACAAGCAATCTGATATAGGTTATACATGTACAATTATGTTAAACATATTTTCATGTTAGTCATATTGCAAAAGAAGAGTCAGAACAAAAGGGAAAAACCCCAAGAAAGAAAAACAAAAACAAAAAAGTGAAAATAGTATGCTTCAATTTGCATTCAGACTCCATAGTTCTTTCTCTGGATGTGGACAGCATTTTCCATCATAAGCCTTGGGGAATTGTCTTGGATCATTGTACTGCTGGGAAGAGCTAAGTCTATCACAGTTGATCATCGCACAAAGTTGCTGTTACTGTGCACAACGTTCTCCTGGTTTGCTCACTTCATTCAGCATCAGTTCATGTAAGTCTTTCCAGGTTTTTCTGAAATCCGACTGCTCATTGTTTCTTATAGCATAGTAGTATTCCATTACATTCATATACAGGACCACTCAGTATGGCATGCCCACATCAGAGAAAGTGTTGTGATCTATGAGCAAAACAGAATTGAAACAGCTCAAAGGAAATGCAGGATGCACAAATTTAGAGAAACTACCCCAAATGTTCACATGGACTACTTATGCCTGACCTGCTGTAGAGTATTCCAAACTTGTATGTTCTGATCGGCAACAGTCAGACACACTGAAACTTGACTCTAGCATAGTGATGTCATTTTGGTCCTCTTCAAGAGCAAAGGACAGCAACTACCACCATAACACAACTTGTTCAGCATTTCCCAAGTCATGGACATCCCCTCAATTTTCAATTCTTTGTCACCACAAAAAGAGCTACTATAAATATTTTTGTAGCATGTGTTTGTCTTTATAATATTGTGTGTACTGTATACATTTTTCTCCTGATTCTGCTCACTTCACTTTGCATCAGTTCATATAAGTCTCCCTAGGTTTCTCTGAAAATGTTCTCTTCATCATTTCTTATGGTGCAATAGTATTCCCGAGAATGCCATTTCTTACACGCAATAACTTCACTATGACGAAAGAGCACAGAGGAAGGGTGCTCTAGGAAAAACCCCACAAACACTCCCAGCAATGGCTAGTGACTGGTGGTTCTATTCATAGGCGCCATATTACCCCCTAGTGGGATTTCTTTTCATTATTATGAACTACTGTTTAGTATCCAATGCTATTGTTTATTGTGGTTTGTCCTTCTTTCTCAAAGAGGGCCATGACATCCAATAATTAGAATCACATTTTGGTCACAAGATCTTACGGTCCACTTAAGTATGTACAAAGCCCTTGCCTCTTGACAGCACTGTTATGGAGGTAGATGGGGAGGAATTTCAAGTATTGTCATCCCCATCTCAAAGATGAATAAATAAGGCTATGAAAATTTCTCAGCCAGTAAGTATTTATTAAGCACCTACTATGCAACAGGCACATGCTAAGTGCTTAGGATACAAAAAGAGGCAAAAGACAGTTTCTGCCCTCAAGGAGCTCACAATCGAATGGAGGAGAACACAAGCAAAGGACTATGTGCAAACAAACTGTACAAAGGATAGGTAGGAAATGATTAAGAAAGAGTAAACACTCAGCTTAAGAGGGGCTGGAAAAGGCTTTCTGTAGAAGATGGATTTGAGTTGAGACTTAAAGTGTAAGTGACTGGCCCACATTCTCTATGTATCTGAGCTCAGATTTGAATCTAGTCTCCTGACTGTGTTCTTTCCATCACCCCATGACTGCCCTGGCATGGACGGGAGAAAAGATGGATCAGTGAAATGACCAAGATGAAAGGTTGTGGTTTGACAGAAGAAAAACATGTTTTAATCATCAGAGTTTTTCCAAAGTGGACTGGCCTGCTTGTGGTAGGTTCCCTGTCCTTGGAGATCCATATTCACACAGAGGCGAGATGGCCATTTGTAGAGGATGTTCCTGGCTATATATTGATTAAATTATATGGCTAGTTGGGGTCTCTTTCAACTCTGAGATACATCTGTCTCTTGGTGCTCACTTATCCTCCCTGCCTATCTGGCTGAGCTTAGACCAAGTTACACGGAGCCATTGATTCCACCCTTTTCAGTTCATTTTCTTGGAGTTCTCACAGTATTAAGAATCTTTGCGTTCTCAGCGAAGTGGCCAGATGTCTGGGGTTGCCTGTAGCAGGCCTGGCACCAGGAGACACTGTTCTCCAAACAAATACAGACCAGGAATGTTCTCAATATGCTTTAGGCTTGTAATGCATGACCAATATGTTCAGACTTCCCTGCCTCAGTGGACATAAAGAACATGTGGCCATTTTTGTGTATCATATGAATTCCTCACTTTCAATTTAGTGCCTGATATCTGTTGTACCATTCTCAAGTTGCCATTTTAACAAGAGGCTGTGGCTTTTTTCATCTCTTATTTTTATTTTTATACCCTTCACTAAGATCCCACTCCATTGCCTCATTATGGTGGAATGGTGCCCTGGGCTCCTGAAGGCTGTGGCAATGGAATACAAACTTGGGCAAGTCCTACCAAGCTGAAAAGACTTCATCTACATCTTGGTGGTAGACTGTGTGCCTGTATCCTAAGAGTCAGCCTAGCAAAGCAAGCCATTACCATGCCGAATACAAAGTGACGCATTTCTTTTCTTTTTGTTGAGTCTCTGCAAGATTGTCTCCTATTGTCACGCAGTAGGTTTGACGTACTTTGAAGGACAGTATTATTTCTGCCCTTCTTGTAGGCAGCATAGTTGCTAGTAGGAAACTTCTAGCTAATTGGATGGGAAGGGGCAAAGGAAACACCTGTTCTTGCTTCACCTTTGCCCTAGCTACAGTGAGTGATCCCCAGATATCATATACTGAGGGGCTGATGTCTTCCTGGAGATAAGGCAGGTTGGCCTTGGTTTGAAGTTGTGATCCCTGCCAAGTGAATGGGCAACCTCAAAAGGGAGTGAGCTCCCCCTCATTAGAGATCTCCAAGCAAAGCTGGGTGACTGCCTTTCGGCTATGTTGTTAAAAATATTCTCTTTCAGGAATGGGCAGGGTAGGACTGGTCTGGCTATGGGTCCCCTATTTGAGTCTGCCATTCGATGATTCCTTTGTGAATCTATCACAGCCTATAAGGAAGGCATGAAATAACTGGATGTCAGATGTAGTCTAAGGTTTCAGGTAACTGTTTATCCCGTACCAGATTCCAGCTCCAAGGACAAGGACCTGAGCAGCATGTTGTGGCCCTCCACTCTCCTCTGCCTCTCACTTGACTCAACAGTGTGTCCCAGTGAGGATAACACCACAATTCACAGTGTTTTAGAAGTACTTTGGATACTGTGTTTCATTTGATCCTCACGAAAGGCTACTATCATCCTCATTTTGGACATAAGGAAAATTTGACTCAAGGGGATTAGCCAGCTAGGAAATATGTGAGGTGGGTTTGAACCTAGGGCTTTTTGCCTTTAAACCTAGCCTCCCATCCACTATCTTATGCATCCTCTTCTATTAATATTTTATCACCTGTGACTATCTGAATGTTAGGACAGTGGGGAAAAAGGATTCTTATTTGGACATTGATTGAACTAAAGGGCCTTTGAGGTCCCCAAATCTAAACCTTCATGATTCTGGAATTAATGTAGTTGGGCTGTTTTGAGATCTATCAATGGAGAGGACCACACTATATGTGTTCAGTGTCAGAAGAATTGCCAGGGAATTGCTCTATAAGGGGTATTGTTGAAGAAGCAGGAAGCACATTTTATAGGTGATAGTGTGTTTCACCGAGGGCTGGAATCAGAATCATTGAACCTGAATTAAAATTCTGCTTTTGCCACAATGTGACTTTTTGCAAGTCCCTTAACCCCCATGGGACCCAGTTTCCTCATCTGTAAAATGAAGAGGGCGTAGCTCAGAGAAGGGTATCTAGGTGGCACAGTAGATAGAGCACCAGGCCTGGAATCAGGAAGACCCAAGTTCAAATGTGGCCTCAGATACTTTCTAGCTGTGTGACCCTGGGCAAGTCACTTAACTCAGATCGCCACAGTTTCCTCATAATGTAAAAATGAGCTGGAGAAGGAAATGGTAACCACTCCAGTATCTTTGCCAAGAAAACCTCAAATGAGGTCATGAAGTTGGACATGAGTGAACTTAAGACAACAGCATAGCTTAAAGAGCCTCTGAGGTCCTTCCTGGCTTGAAGTCTCTGATCCTGTTTTCAGTCTGCATCACAGAAAAGAGATGATGTGACCCCTTCCCCTTTTTGCTTTCTGTCTCTTTATTCTCCATGATGAAATTTGCACATGCCCGGGCAGGTTACTTGGCGGAAGAAGCAATCAAAGCAGAAATGAGTGTCCCCAGAGGGACCCATTTGCTAGCTACTCTATGGAAAAGAGAACACTCCCACTTCTTCCTCCTGCTCCCCAACTCCATTCAGCGTCTGGATAAACACATAAATCAAAAGCCAAATGTTGCGGTTTGAGCTTTTCTGTGCTTGCTTCTGAGCTGATGGGGGGAGCACTTGATGGGTAAGTTGGGACAGGTGTCACACTGGGCAGTGGGTCATGCACGTGCCCAGCCCTTCTCTGATCCAGCTAGAGGAAACACATGCAGATGTCCCAGTTGCCTCTAGAGGTCACTCTGATCCTGGGATTTTAATGTATCCTCTGAGGCCATGGATGAACCATGGATGTGGACCATTTCTGAGGATAATGGGACTGACTCCCAGGGGGCCTGCTCAGGGTGTACAATTTTCCCACCATTCAGAACACCTGGAAATCTCTGCTCTGGCTCCAGGTGTAGAAGCAGAGGGAGAGCTTTAACCTTTGGGAGAACTTTTAGTTCAAAATGTTGAATTCTTAAAAAAAAAAATCAAGTTGTAACCTGTCCCTGCCATCCTCAATAACAATCAGGCTCTGATAGTTAATAATTTTTAACTTTATTGTTTCGTAAATTACAAGATTGTTATGAATAGATTAACATTATTTGGGGCCAAGGTCTAGATCAGTGAATAGATAGGAGGCTCATTGACTGGAGAGTCGGCAGAGACCTTTGAGATTAGTTAATCCAATGCCTTCATTTATTTTATTTTATTATGACTTAAGGGCAGGCATGGGTGGGGTACAATCTGCATTGTTGGAGGGAGTGAGGAGATTAACGACCCATTTGAGCATCTTAGTATTTGAGCAGGATTTACAGATAATTATAATTATCTTTGTAGCACAATCTGAGGTTTGATAAGTACTCTTGTAAAAAAATCATTAATGCCTTTTTATCTTACGGTAATTTCCTGATATACCCTACTAACACACTGTCCCTTAACAAGAGAATGCTTTGTTTTAAAAAAAAAAGTCCCCTCAACAAGAAAGACATCTGCTGTTAAAAAAAAAAAAAACAACAGTTAAGCAAAACCAAGTAATAGTGACTTTGAGTGAACATACATGCAATTCTTTGTACCCATAGTCCTGGATCTCTTTATCAAAAAGGAGATATGCATTCTTATCTCATTTTTAGGGTCAAAAGTAGGCACTGTCATTACATGAAAGAGGAGATTGAGTCTCAAATAGATGAAGTAAAATATTGAAGGTCATATTAGTGAATAGTAGACCCAGAATTTGAACCCAGGTCAACTGATTCCAAATGGAATGCCCTTGGTGCACCACCAGATTTTTGGTGTGGTTTTTCATGCATTTTGAATCAGTCATCTATTTTCAGAATTGCTTTGATCTTTTTATTTCTCATCATAAAAACTTAAGCTGATTTAATCTGGTTGCATGTATTTAATCTGGCTGAGCAAAGGGACTTTGTGGGGTTCCTAGCAAGCCAAGGAATGTCCAGAATCTTTGGTCTAGATGAATATCAGCAAGAAGACCCCTTCTAATTCTAATGTGCTGACTCTTTTTCTCTGGTGTAGCCTCTCTTTGGGGGGACATTCAACCTGTATCTTCAAAGGATCATAAAATTAAAGCTTGAAGTACCTCAAAGCTCATTAAGTCCAATACTCTTATACACAGAAGGGGAAACTGAGCCCCAGAAAGTTAAGTCACCTGCCAGCTAACACAGCTATTGAATGTCTGATGTGGGATTTGAACTCAGGTCTTCCTCACTCCATGTCCAGTGCTGTATTTATTGCTCAGTTTTCATAAAGTTATAGACTGTTAAAGCTAGATGGGACCTAGAGACCAGCAAGTCTAAACCCACATGTCATAGATGAACTCCTAAATATGAATATTCAAAGGATCTGTGGCTTTTACAAGGTGAGAGAATCCCAGTGTGTTAACTCCATCCCTCATTACAGATCTCATCCTGTCTCAGACTCAGGCAAGTTTTCTGAGCCTCAGAGAGGTTGTTACATGCAATAGATCACATGGCTACTAATATCTTAGATAGATTTGGACTCCAGTCTACTTGTCTCCAGGTCAGGCAACTGAAGAATCTCAGAATTTCAGAGACAGAAGGGAACTCAGAAGCCATTAGTCTGACCCATATCTGAAAAGGAAGCCCATATAAGCCAGTATACCAGAAGAGTATTCAAGACCTCCAGGAAGAGGAAATTCACTCCTTTCAGAGGCAGCCACCCACATTTATAGCTCTAGTCATTAGGAATTGCTTTCTGCTCTCAAGCCTAAACTTGTTTCTTTTCAATGACTTTGTCTTGCTCTGATTCCTGCCCTCTAGGGCCAAATAGAGCAAATCAAACTGTTATAAATGACCAATGGGTCTTCAACTGTCTGCAGGACTTGAAAGCAGGGACTTCCTTTTGCCTCTTTTTGTATCCCCACTGCTTAGCACAGTTCCTGGCACACAGCAGGTACTCAATAAATGTTCATTGGTTCATTTGTTGCTTTTGCTCTTTTAATTTCCATTCATTATGGTCTTCACTATTATGTTCCTGGTTCTGCCAACTTCATTTTGTCTCAGTTCATATAAGTCTTCCCATGTTTCTCATATTCAGCATTCCTTAGAGGACATTAGTATTTCATCAACTCACGTACTATAATTTCCTTAGCTATTCTTCACTTGATGGATGTCACATGGCAGTGGAAAGAGTACCTATTCTTTAGTCAGAGGACCTGGGTTCAAATTTCACCTCTGAGGAATGTGACCTCAGACAAGTTACTTAACCTCTGTTGGTCCCAGTCTTCTCATCTCTCAAATGAGTCCTTCCACATCTGTTACCTACTATGTTTTGGTTTTTTTTCGGTTTTTAGGCAATTGGGGTTAAGTGACTTGCCCAGGGTCACACAACTAGTAAATGTGAACTGTTTGGTCTGAGGCCGGATTTGAACTCAGGTCCTTCTGACTTCAGGGCCGGTGCTCTATCCACTGTGCCACCTAGCCGCCCCTGTTGCCTACTATGTTTTGAGTTCTTTGCTTCTACAAAAAAGTGCTGCTATAAATATTTTGCTTTGTATGAAACTTTCCTTTCTGTCTTTGACATCCCTGGGTCAGGGTGAGGTATTACGCATGTAGGTTTTAATGTGAACCTGTGTAGATGGGGAGCTCTGAGGCCTGAAACCAAAACTCACTGAAGACACCAGTTACAGTGCTCAAAGGGGAAGAAGAAAGAAGTGTTCACACTAGCTCCTTGGTATCCTGCAGGCCAAACAGCGGCCAAGATGAATTCTTTACACTTCCACCAGTTTTTCCCTGTGGAGTTTTTGCCGGGTGTAGACAAAGGCCCAGGTGTTTGCTTGAGGCAGATGCTGAGTTTGCTGAGCCTAATACACTGGGGAATAAGTAGGGAAAGAGGAAAGATGGACAGGAAGAGGAGGAGGAAAGGAGTATATACATTTTAGGAATGCCAATGTAAGCGGTGTAGACCAAATAGGTTTGTAGGTTAAACCAACTGCTGGTGAATGGGTAGACTCAATGCAGGGTTCCCCCCTACCCTGTTAGCAAAAAGACTGAAAATCACGGCCAAGTGACAGGCCTCAGGTTCAATCCAGTCATGAAGATGACAATGTGACTGCAAGAGCCTGAGTCAAAAGGAAATCAACTCACTTCTCAAAATCCACACCCCAGACCAAGCAGGGAAGGCAGCAGCAGCAGCAGCAGCAGCAGCAGCAGCAGCAGCAGCAAAGAAACAAATAAAACCTCCCAAAGAAGCAAACCTAAGATACTGTGGGCAAACCCATCACTGGCTTTTCTCCTTTCTCTTCCGTGGCTTTTCTCCCCCTTCAACTTCACAGCCATCTATTCCCTGATCAAGTCCGAGTACAGCTTCCCCCTGCTTCAGGTTCCTCCTCTATAATGAGATGGGTTCTGTAAGATGGCCTCTGAGGTCTCTTTCAGATCTAAAGCTATTGTCCTATCTTTTCTCTTAACCAAAGTCTGGTGGGTTTTGGAGTGGCCGTCTTTCTTCATTCTTTCAACGAGCTGCATATACCTTAGCCACACCACTCCTCCTGCCTGGCAGCCCCTTAGTCTTGCCCTGCCTCTTTGGGAACCCACCATATTAGATCTTTTATTCATGGAAGCTTCCAGGGTCCTTGCCGGCTGGCATCTCCCTGCCTCCGACTGCATAGGTGGGAAGCCAATCAGACCTGCCTTATTACATACTAATCCTCCAGCCAAACTGCCCGTCCTCCTGCTCCTTACCCACCCAGCTCTTTTTCCTGTTTCCATGCCTTTTCACTGGCTGTCTGCCATGCTTGGAATGCTCTCCTTTCCACCTCTCCTTGGCTTCTTCCAAGACAGATCGAATGCCACCTTCTGCACTGGAACCTTCCTAGATGGGCACCTTTTCTCTGCTTTGCTTGTGTTTGTATAGAGCTGCATATGTGCATGTTGTCTCTGCCTCTCCCAAGAGGATATACACTCCTCCAGGGGAGGCACTATCTTCCCTTTGTCTCTGGATCCACAGAACCCAGCACAGTACCTGGCATACTGCAGGTGCTGATTAAATACTTACTGATTGTTGATTGCCTGCTAGGACCTCACCACTCCTTTTTTTTTTGGTAAGGTGATTGGGGTTAAGTGACTTGCCCAGGGTCACACAGCTAGTAAGTGTTAAGTGTCTGAGGCAGGATTTGAACTCAGGTCCTCCTGACTCCAAGGCCAGAGCTCTATTCACTGTGCCACCTAGCTGCCCCCTCCTCACCACTCCTGATATGGTGTCTGACCTGCCCTGATATACGGAATAAACCTAGAACAGAAGTTCCAGTGAGGACTCACTGCAATGATGAGCTAAGCCCTGGTCACCGCCTCTTGAAAGACCATTGTGAGTAGAGAAAAGGGGACAGAGAAAGGAGATGCTGTGGGCATAGGATTTATGATGTAGTGACTAATTATATTGTTGTCATCACTCAGTCATTTCAATTGTGTCTGACTCTTCATGACCAGGGGTTTTCTTGGCACAGATACTGGAGTGGTTTGCCATTTCCTTCTCCAGCTCATTTTTACAGATGAGGAAACTGAGGCAAACAGGGTTAAGAGACTTGCCCAGGGTCACACAGCTAATCTGAGATTGGATTTGAACTCATGTCTTCCTGACTGTAGGCCTGGCGCTCTATCTGCTATACCACCTAGCTGTCCTTATATAATATTAATATGTTATATAAGTATGCAAATCTACATGTGTATGTATGTATGTGTGTATATATATATAGATATATACATGTATAGGCATACACATAAATATATTCTACATACATATATGTGTACACATATATAATACTAATTATATGAGGGGGATTAAAAAAGAAAAGAGTGAAAAAAAAAGAATAAATACTCCATGATACTGGCAGCTGAGAGGATAATGGTATCTTCAACAGAGGTACAGAAACATGAAGGAGAGGAGATTTAGGGGAGAAGATAATGGATTCCATTTTGGACATGTGGAGTGTGAAGAGTCAATGGGATATCTAATTGGAAATGTTTAACAGGAAATTGATGATTTAGAACAAGAGTTTGAAAGAGACATTAGGGACTTAACTTTGGGAGTCTTCTGCGTGGAGCTGGTACTTGAACCCACGGGAGCTAATAAGATCACTAAGCAAGAAAAAAAAAGAGAGCCAAAAGAAATGTCCTGTCTCTATATCTTCATGTGAATGTAAAGTGAAGGAGTTGGATTTAATGTCTTTTAAGGATTCCCTTCTAACTCTAAATCTTTGAATCCTGTGATCCTCTGAGTAGTAGGAGATAGACGATGACCCAGAAAAAGGAAGGAAATTGACATTGGTAGGAGGAGAAGCAGGAGAGAGTGGAGAAGTTATTCAGGGGGAGGATTTCAAAAGCTACAGAAAGGTCAGGTAGGATGAGGACTGGGAAAGACCATTGGATTGAATCATTAAAACATCACCAGTAACCCAGTGCAATGACAGAGCTGGAAATTAGATTGCAAGTGAGTAGATGGTGATGAAGTGGATAAAATGAGAGCTAATGATTGTTCAAGGACCTTGCCTACAATAGGGAAAAGAGATAATAAGATGCATATAAGAAGGAACAGCAGGGACAGCAAACTCCTAGTCACATCACATTGAACTCTGAGGACAAAGCTGGAGCACATGACCACAGATGAAAATAACTGCAGAGTTATCATAGATAGTCCAGTAGCTGTGTTTGCATTGTGCCCAGAAGGAAGAGTCTGACTGGAAAATTACTCCTGGGTTAAGAGTTTCTATGGACATTTTGTTTAAATATCTTCAAGTAAGGTGATCCTTCTGGACATGCACAACCCAGGCCTATGCTTCAAACTCTAGTTTAGCCTCAGCCATGCCCAGGAATGAATTCCTCTCCATGTAGGGAGTAAAAAAGAAGCCCGGATTTTGGGGTTTGGGAAATTTTATCCTCTGTCTACCCCTAACCTGTACCTAGATGCCTGTTTCTTTCACTGATCTTGGCACCTGGCATCTACCTGTTTCCTTAAGATTTGTCCCACTGGCCTGTATCCCTGATACTTAGCCTCTTTTTACCTTGAATAGTGGCTCCTTGGCCATCCATGAAAGCGTCATTCCCAAATTCTTAGAGTTAGAAGACATTTTAGAGCTCATTTGGTCCAACACTCCTTGTAAGGTGGCTCACTCACATGGGGGATGGTATGCTGACATCCTGCTTTGGACGGTTAGCTGTGTGACCCTCTGTCAATCACTTCATCTCTCTCAGCCTCAGTTTCCTCATCCCTAAAATGAGGATGATAATAATAACTCCCCCTCAGGATAGTGAGAATCAAATGAAATAACACATCTAGAACCCTTTGAAAACTTTGAAGTGCTATGTAAGAATGAGCTATTGCAAACATTACCATCATCATCACAACCACTACCACCATCACCAATACCACCATCATCGTCATCATCACCACCACCACCACCACTACCACCACCACCATCATCTTCATGTAGCTACCTAATGGCAGAGCTGGAACCTGAGCTCAGATGCCCTGATTCCTAGTCTGGGAATGTGACTATTGTGCCACATTGTACTGGTGATTTTTAAGGTGGCGATGGAGAGTAAAGTTTGTATAATGGAAAAAGTGCCAGATCCAGATCCAGGAATCTCTGGGTTCATATTCAGCCTCACATATTTGCTCACTTATCCTCTCTCAGCTTCAATTTCCTCATGTGTAAAATTGGGAAAATAATATCTGTAGTACTTACTTTGCAAGGTGGATGTGAGGTTCAAAAGAATTAATGTCTGGAAAGTACGTTGCCACATATAAGAGCTTTATAAAAGTCCATCATTACAATTTTCATTGCCGTAAAAACCAAGGAAAATTTCATTGGTCAATGTCCATCACATAATCTAATTTTTAAGCTTACCCCCCTCATTGTGTAGTTATTAGGCTCTGAATGAATCTGTAGGGGGTAGTATGCCTTCACTTCACGTCAAGTATGGACATGCGATACATTACTCTTTAAGGTTACCTGGGGGTTTGTTTTTCATTACTCGAGGGGAATGAGGATTGATTATGTCACAGCAAGCAGCTCTATCAGAGGTTAAGCTTTGGACTTGTTACACAGTCCATATTTCAGTGGTACTATGTGTCCTACTGATTAGGAGATATCAATCCCCCAGTAGAATTTAATTAGGAAATGGTATCCTGTTTCTATTTTTAAGCTCACTCTTCATGTAAACTATGGCAGTGATAGTGCAAAAATCCAGTTGAATGGGAGGGAATCACTGTTTGGTTGGGCCTAGATTTCTCAGCAGACAAGTACTCAAAAAGTGAAAAAAAATTGCACGTCTTGCATCAACAAAATAGTGGCTACACTTGACAGTCACATCTTACTTAAAATTTTTTTTAAAGATTTCTTTTTAATTCAAATCACTAATCTAATGTATACAGGACATAATTTTATTCATTTATTTTTTCCAGGTAAAATTTTATATTTTATTTTTTTTCCAATTACATGTAATAATAATTTTTAAAATTCACTAAAAAAGTTTCTGAGTTCCAAATTCTGTCCTTCCTTCTGTTTACTTCCCTCTCCTTGAGAAGGCAAGCAATTTGATACAGGTTATACATGTGCAGTCATGCAAAACATTTCCATATTCACCATGTTGAGAAAGAAAACATACAAACACACACAAGAACAAGAAAAAAAAAAAGAAAATTTTAAAAAAGTATGCTTTGGTCTTCATTCAGACTCTATCAATTCTTTCTCTGGAGGTGGATAGCATTTTTCATCTTCAGTCCTTTGGAATTGTCTTAGATCATTGTATTACTGAAAAGAGCTAACTCATTCATGGTTGATTCTTGTGCAACATTGCTATTACTTTGTACAATGTTCCCCTGGTTTTACTCACTTCACTTTGCATCAGTTCATATAAGTCTTCCCAGGTTTCTCTGAAATCTTCCTTATGAAATAATTCTTCTGAAATAATTTTTTTTTGCCTTTTTTTGGGGGGTGAGGTGATCAGGGTTAAATGACTTGCCCAGGGTCATACAGCTAGTAAATGTCAAGTGTCTGAGGCTGGATTTGAACTCAGGTCCTCCTGAGTCCAAGACCAGAGCTCTATCCACTGCGCCACCTAGCACATGAAATAATTTCTTATAGCACAATAATATTCCAAAACAATCACATACCACAACTTATTCATCCATTCCTCAGTCGATGGGCATCCCCTCAATTTCCAATTTTTTGCCACAACTAAAAGAACTGTTATAAATATTTTTGTATGTATAGATCTTTTTTCTTTTCTTTTCTTTTTTTTTAAATCTCTTTGGGATATAGACCTAATAGTAGTGTTGCTGGGTCAAAAAGTATGAAGTTTTATAGCCTTTTGGACATAGTTCCAAATTGCTCTCCAGAATGATTATATTAGTTCACAAATTCCACCAACAATGCATTAGTGCCCCAATTTTTTCACGTCCCCTCCAACATTTGTAATTTTTCTTTTCTATCATATTAACCAGTCTGATAGGTGTGAAGTGGTACCTCAGGGTTGCTTTAATTTGCATTTCTCTAATCAATAGTGATTTAGAGCATTTTTTCATATGACTATATATAGCTTTGATATTTTCTTTTTAAAGCTGCTTGTTCACATCCTTTGACCACTAATTATTTGGAGAATAATATGTATTCTGATAAATTTGATTCAGTTCTCTATATACCTGAGAAATGAAATTTTTATCAGAGAAACTTGCTATAAAATTTTCTTCCCAGTTTTCTGCTTTCCTTCTAATCTTGGCTACATTGGTTTTGTTTGTGTAAATTTTTAATTTTTTAAATTTAATGTAATCAAAATTATCTATTTTGTATCTCATAATGCTTCTATCTCTTGTTTGGTCATAAATTCTTCCCCTTTTCATATATCTGACAGGCAAAGTATACCATGCTCCCCTAATTTGCTTATGATATCACTGTTTATGATATAATATGTGCTGATGGTTTCAGATAGTTTTTGTTGTGGTTCAGTTCAATCCTGTCCAATTCTTTGTGTTTAGTTTTCTTGGCAAAGATACTGGAATAGCTTGCTGTTTCCTTCTCCAGTGGATTAAGTCAAAGAGAGATTAAGTGACTTGCCCAGGGTCACACATCTAGTGAGTGTTTGAAGCCAGATTTGAAATCAGGTCTTCCTGATTCCAGGCCCAGCACTCTAGCCACTGAACTACCTCACTGCTTCCTTTAGAGAGATACTATTTTTCATTTTAAGGAAAGCTTCATTTATTCCTGTGCTTTCTAGTATTTTTAGTATTAATGAGCATTGTATATTATCAAAAGTTTTTCCTGTTTCTATTGAGATAATCATACACTTTTTATTGGTTTTGTTATTGATGTGGTCAGTTATGCCAATAGTTTTCCTAATATGAAACAAGTCCTGCATTCCTGGTTTAATCTCACTTGGTCAATGTATGATCTTTGTGATACATTGCTGTAATCTTCTTGTTTGTATGTTATTTAAAATTTTTGCATCAATATTCATTAGAGAAATTGGTCTATAGTTTCATTTCTCTCTTTTTGCTTTTCCTGGCTTAGGTATCAGCGTCATATTTGTGTTGTAAAAAGAAGTTTGTAAGATTCCTTCTTTGCCTATTTTTTCCAAATAATTTACATAGTATTGGAATGAATTATTCTTTAAATGTTTGGTAGAATTCACTTGTGAATCTATCTGGTCTTGGGGATTTTTTTTAAGCAGCATACTGGTGGTTGTTCAATTTCTTTTTCTAAGCAGAGTTATTTAAGTATTCTCTTTCCTTTTCTGTTAATCTGGGCAATTTATATATTTGTAAATATTTAATCCATTTCACTTAGATTATTAGATTTATTGGCATATAATTAGGCAAATTAACTCCTAATAATTGCTTTAATTTCATCTTCATTGGTGGTGAATTCGCCCTTTTCATTTTTGCACTGGTAATTTGGTTTTCTTCTTTTTTGAAAAAAAGCAAGTTAACCAATGGTTTATTTACTTTGTTGTTTTTCCATAAAACCATATCCTATTTTTATTTATTAGTTCAATGGTTGTTTACTTTCTATTTTATTAATTTCTTCTTTGATTTTGAGGTTTTCTAATTTGTTGTTTAATTGGGGATTTTTAATGTGTTCTTTTTTTACTTTTTTTTCCATGATGAATTCATTGATCTGCTTTTTTCCCTCTATTTTATTGATATTCTAACCCTTTAGAGATATATGAATTTTTCCCTAAGCACTGCTTCAGCTGCATCTTATCAGTTTTGGTATGTTGTCTCATTGTTGTCATTTTCTTTAATGAAATTATTCATTTTTTCTATGATTTTCTATTTTGCCCATTCATTCTTTAGGATCAGATTATTTTGTTTCTAATTAGTTTAAATCCATGTTTCCATGATTCTTCATTGAATGCAATTTTTATTGCATTATGATCTGAAAAGGATTCATTTAGTAGTTCTACTTTTCTGCATTGGATTATGAAATATGCTCTGATACATGAACAATTTTTGTGTAAGTACCATGTACTACTGAGAAAAAAAAAGTGTTTCCTTTCTAGTTCTATTCAATTTTTTCCAGGAGTTTATCATATCTGACTTCTCTACAATTCTGTTCATCGCCTTAATTTTCTTCTTGTTTATTTTTTGACTTAAATTTATCAAATTCTGAGAGGGGAAAGTTGAGTTCCCCCACTAGTATAGTTTTGCTGTCTATTTCCTCCTGTGACTCATTTAACTTTTCCTTTAAGAATTTGAATGTTATGCTATTTGGGGCATATATGTTTAGTATTGATATTTCTTCATTGTCTTTGGTACCTTTTAGCAAAATGTAATTTTTTGGCTTACCTCGTTTAATTGGATCTATTTTTGCTTTTGCTTTGTCTGAAATCATGATTGCTATCCTTGCTTTACATCTTACTTTTTAATAACAGACTGATACATTTTGTTCTTTATGCCTTTGCATTGAAGATTTGGAATAGATATGATGGCTACACCTTAAAACAACCTATTCTACCAAGCAGTTGCTTCTCATGTCAAGGGAATACACTAATGTCATGACACATATAGTCATCTAGACACACTGAGAAAATAAATGTGGGTATTGGCAAGGAATATTGACTGGTTCTGGAAGTCTTTGTGATGAAGTCCTACTCTGCTGGTTTAGATTTCCTTTGAAGGTGGGAAATCAGCCAAGGAATACTTTCTTTTGAGATCATTTTTCAATTGTCCAATTCAGAAGATAATTAAAATCGTGCGTGTGTGTGTGTGTGTGTGTGTGTGTGTGTGTGTGTGTGTGTACCCCCCATATATACATACACACACACACACACACACACATACAGCATTCAGAACTATTTTATTCTCACAAGCATTGCTATGGAAAATTTGACTTCCTAACTCTCATAGGCTTGAGTATCAAATACATAGTAAATATTGGCAACTGATTTTTGTTTGCACCCAAGTAAAACTTGCACTCCCACTTGATTGGTGACAGCTGTCTGATAATCAGCAGTTAGGCTTGATTGAGATTGGCTGCGACAGCCAACAGACCAGCAGACAGACAATTCTTTAACATGTTAACCCATGGCCCAATTATCCATCCAAAAATGCAAATCAGATCTCCCACAACTCTTTAACCATTCTTCTTGTGCGATGTCAGGGCCCTTGTGATCCAATTTGAACTACAATTAGCCTTGGTAGAACACACTCACGAAGCCCTTGGACCACCATCATTAAATACCTCTGCCTTAGAGTCACACACAGCCAGTGTCCCCTCCTCAAATTTAAGATTGCAGCTTGTAGGAGAAAAGTTTTAAAAAATGAATGTTGTTTATACATTTCCCTCTCAAACTTCATACTTTGTTTTATCTCATTCTAATTTCATCTAAAGCTTTTTAAAAAATAAATTTTAACGTACTATATAAATACTAGATATTAATATTATTATTATTATAGCTACCTGGGCTGATATCCTCTCTCCCATTACGCTGTAAGCTGTATGAGGGCAGGGACCATCTCTAGGCCAAACTTCATAGTTTTTTTAGCACCTACTACTGAGATCTTCACAAAAAAGAAAAACGTAATAGATTTTATCTAAATTAAATGAACCTTAAAGCTAGGGGAGGAGAGAACATTGGATCATAGATTTAGAGCTGGGAAGAGACCTTAGAGATCATTAAATCCAGCCCCCTCATTTTACACATGAGGAAACAGAGGTTAAGGGACTTTCTCAGGGTCATATACTAGTAAATTCTTGAAGCAAGATTGAACCCAGGTCTGCCCAACTCCAGGTCCACCAATCTATCCATCAGACCCAACTTCCTTGAGAAGGATGGGTTGGTGCTTCAGAAACATCAGTAAGATGAAGCCAGAAAGAAGTGATCCCTGGACTTGGCCATGGGGGAGTTATCGCTGACTTGGAGAGAACAGCCTCAGTAGAGTTGTGGGGATGGAAACCATTTTTATCTGAGGCCTGGGGAGTGTCAGCAAGTGGAGACAGACAGGGGAGACAACTTTCTATAAATTTGGCCATGAAGAGGACTTGATGACTTGATGGGAAAGCAGGTTTTTATAGGGGCTTAGAGATCAAAGCATGGTTGTAAGCCAAGGGCATGGAAGCAGTAGAGGAGAGAGAGAGGTTAAACATGAAAAAAGCCTGCTGATGTACAAGTAAGTGATTTATGTTTCGGGTAAGAATGATTCTGTCCTTAGCACTCAAGAGAGCACAATCTGGGCCCTCTCAGGCCAAGAAGTTCTCTTTATGGACTTCTCTAAGCTTTATGAGGGAGACATGCTTTCTCTGGATAATTCAATTCTATCAAAAGCAGGTGTGTGTTAGATGGTGGGGATGTAGGGAGTCCGGATAGGGCTTGATTTACTTGGCCTCATTTTTTTTTTCATTCATCAATCAACAAGCACTTATTATGTGCCGGGTTGTAGGCACAAAAAACAAAGGGAAAATTGTTCCTGCCCTCAAGGATCTTCTGTTCTCATGGGGGAGACAATCTGAACATAAAGACATACGTAAATATATCCAGAATATGAATGTACCCAGCAGTTAAAAGGTAACTTTTGGGGCAAAGGCACTAGTAGCTGGAGGCTTGGGAAAGGGGATATTTGAGTTGAGTCTCAAAGGATGACAAAGGGGAGATGATTCCAGGAATGGTGGGGGCAACCCCTACAAATCATGGGGGCAGGAGCTGGAATATTATGTGAGGAACATTAAGTAGACCAATATGGCTGGATTATAGTGGGCAAGGAGGGTGTGTATTGTGTAAGAAGTCAGTCAGTTAATCCGCAAACATTTCTTAAGCACTTTCTATGTTCAGGGCTCTTTGCAAAACACTGGGGATACAAGGAAAAGCAAAAACACAGTTGCTGTCCTGAAATTAAAAGATAGAAAGAAATTCAGGTCCTAGAGCTTTAAGTAACAACCAGGAGAGTTTGGACAATAGCTAGTGACCTACTACACTTTTTGTAGGGCAGGGGAATGCAATACAACCACTTACACATGGGGGTGTTGCTAGAGACATAAACCAACTTAACTGTTTTCACTTTACTTGACCAATCAGACTAGTTTGTCCCCATAAAAAAATCTGGAACTCTGAACTAGTTTTCCCCCCCTATTTTGAAAACTCTTATTGGACTTCTTGCTTACCTTGATACTTCAATGGATTTTTCATCATTCAGTGGACATGAATATACTCTTCTATTTCTCTGCTCACTGCCCATCAATGCCTTTACACCCTATCAAGAAATCAAGAATTTAATCAATGAGCATTTATTTTTACATTGTGGAGCTCTTCTACACAAAGGGTGCAGGTCTTGTTGTAGACCTCTTGCCATTGGCATTTAACAATGGTGTGTGCTGGTTGTTCATTGATCACTACATGACTGGCATCTCTCTCTCTCTGAGGTTATTTTTACTCACTTTTTTTCTATGTAATTCTTCACTGGTAACATGTTGCAGTCTACTCATACCAGCCATTAGTCTTTTCATTTCTCCTTGGAAGACAGAATTGGAATTCTTCGGACTCAGCCATACAACTTCAGCCATGTTCCATACATCTTGGTTTCTTTTTCTGTGCTTTGGAGCACTTGGGCAAAATATAGATTAGTATAACTAAAAATATTTTTGTTGTTGATTAAATTCACACTCACTGGTATGGGATCCCTATATATATGTATATGTACCTGGATGTGTATATGTATATGTACATATATATGTACATATACATATGATATCAAAGTATGAGGAATTTGAGATTCTCACCTTCTTCTATAGATATAGAAGTTGGGTTATGTTTGCACTGGCACTTTAAGGAAGGAAACATTTCTGGTGCCCTATTGAAGTCTCAGGCCATGAATTAAATTAATGGAGGTTATTTGCAAAGACGTGAATGAATCTCACACAATAGTGGAGTGAGGTGAGGCTAGAAAATTCCCTAGACCATAAACTCCTTGAAGCCAGGGGTTACGCCATTTTCCAACTCTCTATTCCTAGTCCTTAGCACAGTAACTCGAGCATGGTGGGATAGGGTAGGAACAGGGACAGGGACTAGACCTACAATTTCTTTGGGATAAGGCTTTCCCAGGTGAGGAATTTTCTGTCCCTTTGCATATTCACACCTGTTCTGCAATTCATAGTTTCAGAGCCGCTGAGAGTTCTGAGAAGTTTAATTTGCCCAGGTTTGTTCAACCAGTATGAGTCAAAGGCTGAACTTGAACCCAGGTCCAAATAGCTTCAGGAGCAGCTCATGCTACATGCTTAGGAAACATTGAATTGAATCAAACTCTTCCTTACATATTAATATGTTGCTCTATCAAATGAGTCATCGTTACTGTAGGAATACATCCAAAGCAAAGAGGAATAACTGAAAATGAAATAACAGAAGGAAGGCAAATGGTGTGCCCTTCTAACCCAGTCATTGCGGATCTTTTCTGATGTTAAACTGTTCTTTAGAGAGAAAAATAGAAAATATTTCAACTTGGAATAATTAGACTCATTCTCTAACCTTTGAAAGGTTTCTTTTTTTTTTTTTAACACCTTTTAATTGTTCACAGAAAAAGTCTGTGCAATCAGGCATAGACTCCAGGGAAGTCAAACATGGAAAAAGAGGTCTCCTTGATACCAAAATACACATAGCAGCACTTTTTGTTGTATTAAAAAAACCAGAAACAAGATGACCTTTCATCAGTACAGGAATTCTTTAACAAATTGTCATATATGAATGTGATGGAATATCATTGGGTCCTAAGAAGCTGTCAAGTCAACAAATATTTGTTGAACATTTACTGTGTTCTAGGCACTGTTCTAAGCACTGGAAATACTAAGAAAGGCAAAAGACAGTTCATGCTGTCGAGGAGCTGACAGTCTAACAGGGAGAGGGAGACGTTTGTATGTATGCAAACAACTGCATATATACAAGATTATGCATCCATCCATCCACCATCCACCCATTCATGCATCTATCTATCTATCTATCTATCTATCTATCTATCTATCTATCTACCTACCTACCTACCTACCTATCTATCTTAAATAGAACATAATTAACAGAGGGGACTAGAACAACTAGAGTTAAGGAGGATTTGGAAAGGCTCCCTATAGGAAGTAGGATTTTAGTTAGAACTTGAAAGAAGCTAGGGAAGCCAGAAGGCAAAGATGAAGAAAGAAAGAGTTTTTGCCATTGAAAGTGCATTGAGTTGTGAGTCTTGTGTGAAGAACAGCAAGACCAGGGGAATTTAGAGAAACATTGGAAGACTTATACAAGCTGACTGATGTAAAGAGAAGTTGGCAGAAGCAACGATCCATTAGATGGTGACCTCCTTGAAGGCAGGGATTATCTTTCGCATTTCTTTGTATCCTCAGTTCATAGCACATTGTCTGACACTAGTAGTTGTTTGATGTTCATTGATTTATTGGCTGAATATGCAAAATAACCATGTCTGGTAAACAAAGAGAATGTTAAAACGTAGCTGGACTTTTTTGTGGTAGTAAAAACCTGACAATGAAGTGAATGTCCATCATGTGGGGAATCACTGCATAAATTGTGGTATACAAATGCAAAGGCATGTTATTATGTCATATAGAGTTACAGATGTGAGAAAATTATACAAAGGGAAGTAAGAAGAGCTGGAACAAAATGCATAATTACTACAATTACATAAGTAAAGAGGTCAAAAACATTGGAAAGCCAAGTTAACTAGAATGATCCATCTTAGTCCTGGAGACTTCTTGATGAAAAACACCTTTCTTCACAGAGGAATGTGTGTGGAATGTGGTAGACCCTGTGTGACTGAGGATCAACTGGTTTTGTTTTATAATAACAATAACAATAATTTATTATTATTATTATTATTATCACAAAGAAGGGTTCAAGTGAATAGGCAGAGAAGGGAATGACAGTAAAAATAAAAGGCAATGATAAAACTTGAAAAATCAAATCAAAGGGAACTGAACTGAAATTAATTGTAGGAGTGGAAATCTTGATGGTGGGGAGCATATTTCAGGAAATGACTTCTACAGCACAAAAAGGCATTAATAAAACAGTTTTTTTTAAAGTTTCCATTCTATCTTCCTATTTCCTCAGCAAGTAGGATTATGCAGGCAGTTAATTTGAGCCTCCAGGTAGCTTGGGAACTTTTCCATCATTGGTCAAGCAAAACTCTAGAGTAAAATGATTTTTCCTTTCCATTTCAATGACCAGCTTTGAAAGCATATACTCAAAGATAGAAGTGGGCATTGCCACATGATATAAAGTGGGCACTGGTGTCTATTGGTTGATGCCCTTCACGATTTGCCCTCCCCCTTTTGCTTGACTACTTTTCTTATAGGAAAGATTCTTTCTTCCTCTTGTCACTTCTTAATAGAAGGCTGAAAGAAAAGTGATTTGTTCCAACTGCGGGGGATGGGAGTGAATTAATAACTCATTACTTTCACCATATTTCTGTTACTGAAAAAGACAAGCATATTAAAAAATTAATTATACCTTGTTATATTTCAAAAACTGAGTGGAGCAAGGAAAGGTAGACATGAACACCCACAGAGCTATGATCATGGGGTGCCAAGCAGTTTGATAGGAAAGAATATTGTCCTTCATGTCTTCAGCGTCATTCTGTCAGTCATTGGTGACTGAAGCCGTATAAGTCCCATAATAACATGCAGCTGTTCACTAGAATGTCCTGACTAAGGGAATGTGGTGGGGTTCTAATGTTTTGATTTGTTTTGTGATCATTTAAAGTAATATTTCCCCATCCCTCCCAAAAGGGTCTTGCCATTTGGTCATTAGCTTCTCTTAACTTTTTATGCTAACAACACCAACTGTTAATTTTCACCTCTTCTTGTGCAAGATGACCCATTCCTTGGTTTCTCAAAAACAGACATTTCTATGGGAGGCTCAGACCAGCAGAGTTGTTTTTTCTCTCATGAAATGAAGAAACCATTCTCCATCACATTGCTAAAGAAAATGTAAATGATGAATCTTTGGCTCAAACAAATGATTAAAAGGCAGATAAAGAATTCCTGATGGGATGACTCCTGGAATTCTGATTGAAGCCACATAATGTATTTCACTGGCAAAACCCAATGCATGCCATAAGAAACGCCTCTCTGTGAAGAGAATGCTCCTCCTTGGATGTGGAGATTGTTAAGACATCCTAGAACAGTCTGCCCTTGTTTCTTTCATCCAAAGAGTCTTTAATATTCCCATGAAAAGGATATTTATTCATATTCCAATGTTTATGGAAACTTTTCATTTCTTGCTGCTAGGCCCGCTTTCAAAATATTCAAATATATTTGGCTTTTGTAACTTCACTAATTAAACCTTAGAAAGCAGATGGAATTACAGAAATTACAGGGTTTAAAATATCATCTTAATTGGTTTACGATCTATGTGACACCACAGCGCCATTCGGATGGTGTACTGTCTATGGATTGCACAAAAGAGATACCCAGCCGATTAATTCTCCTTTCACTCTTTTAATTGTTGCATTGTTCTCCAACTCCCTCCTCTCCTTAAAATTGGGTTTTCTTCCGACCAACACCAGCTGGGAGAGGACATGTAGGAAGGGAAGGCCAAATAAGAAAGTATTTTTTAGATAGTAGAAAGGAATCTAAATTCCTGAGATACTTTTAAAAACAATTATCCAAATGGAATAAATTCAAGGTAGCACTCTCAGGGATGTCTATGTCTTTTCTGGAATGACACGTGTGCCCATTGGCCAATTTTGATCATTGTAATCTCATCCATTTAGATCCCACTTTACAGTTGTTGCTGCTGCTACTGCTGTTGTTGATTTTTCTTGGACCTATGATTTTATAGGGGTTATTGTTTGTCTTTCCTTTCTGAAAAGGACCAATGACATCACAAGGTGATGTCTTGACTCATAAGTGAATTGGATTTAAGTGAGGCAGAGCTGAACAAAGTCGTTACCCTCACTCTCTCTTCCAGAGTCATTGAAGCTCAGTGGCAAGACAAGTCAAGATGATTAGAGATGCCTGGGATGCAGTGGGTGAGCTTGGAGTCTTTGATATCTGGCCAAGCTCTAAGTGCTCCACAGTACATTTTAGCTGCCTTTATGGCCATTGGAATAAATTGTTCTTGTCCACCCATTCCACTGGGGGAAGTCTTCACATGCTTGGGGTAGACACCCCTCTAACTCACTGACAGGTTTAAGACACATGGATTACCCTCAACTTGGTTTAACCATCTGCTGAGATGGTTTGCTGCGGTGTGGCTGCTGCTCACGCTAAAGCTTCTTTGAGCCACAGGTGAGAGTTGAGTGCCAGGTAGACACCAAAGGTGGTTGAGCAGCCCTGAAAAGGGCTCAGCAAGCCCTCACACCAGAGGTGCTAGTCCTCTTTGGACACTTCATACACTCCAGTGAAAATGTCTCTCTACCATTGCAAATCTGCACCAACTTTGCAACCTACGAGTGGCCAAAGAGATGAAGTGACTTGCCCATAGGTGGAATGTGCTTGCTTTATAGCTTTACAAAGTAGATTGACAAAGCTCACCTTAGGATTTCTGTATGGCATGGGTCTTACAAGATGTTTCATGGACCTCGGCTTTCAAGGCTACAGTGAGGGCATGAATGACAAGGACTTTGGCCCAGGGCACTGAATTTATTGGGTGCCCAAGCATTTGAAGTTCTTCAGCAGCATAGGAATAACAAAGCTATAACTTCATCACCCTTCATTCTCTGTAGCATCATGTCAGAGAAGCTCATCCCGTTCTCCCACCTCTCCCCAGCCTGTCCAACAGCAGTCACATAGTGACCAGACAGAAATAGTAGAGCTGATGGCACATTTGGTGCCACTTGCCCCAAGCCTGATTTGTGCCTGCCCCAGGCCAAATGTTACTAGTTAAGAGCTGGCTATCTCTCATGCTTGGAATGTTCTCTTTCCTTGTTTCAGCCTTTTAGGGTCCCTGGCTTCCTACAAGACTCAGCTCCAACATTACCTTCTGTAGAGGGCCTTTCCTGGTCCTCCCAAATACATGATTATGTCCCATCTCCTTTGAATGCATCTTCTATGTAACTGCTTAAATGTAGTCTTGCCCATTAGAATGTAAACCTCTCGAGGGCAGGGTGGGGTTATTTTTGCTTTTTTCTTAGGATCCCCATCACTTAGCACAATGCCTGGAACAATGGTAAGGCTTTACTAAATGCTCATTGATTGCATATTTGGTTATAGTTCTGTGGACTTGAAAAAAAAGGGACCATGGAACAAATGCACAAACCATCTAGAATAACCTTTAAAATCAAGCTAGAATCAGCAGATATAAGAGCTGAAAGTATCCTAGAGACTAAATGATTGGGTTGGAGGGGACACCCCAAAGATCCCATTTTTGAAACTGTTTTGGGATTCCTATTGAAAGTCTCAATGAACTGGTCTGCTTTCTGCAGGAGCACCTCATAAGATTTTATGGTGACCTCTACCTGCTTCTGTTCCAGTTACTGTGACTAGGACAAGAAAACCCTACTGTTTCTTTAAAGTATCTCATTTTGCCATTTCTGTGGGATTTTAAATTCGCTATTCCCTTTTGTTGCCATGGTAACAGGTTTTGGCCCTCATGGGTGACAGAAAAGTATCACCGTCCTTGTTCCTGTTTGAACACATATATTTTCTGGGTATTGCTGTGCAGCTGTAGGAGAGGGGATCCTGAGAACACCACACCTTCCAAAGCAAGGTAAATCTGTGGAGCAAATAATGCAGGAAACTTGGGACATAGCCCACAGCAGGGACAGATTTCCCTCTTCCAGGCACTCTAAAAAGCAGCCTTGACTCTACCTCAAATGATCCCTTATCAGGCTCTTCTATCCCCCCCTCCATGTGACATTTTGCAGACATTTTATATATCAAGGAAATATTTAATTGAAATGCGCTTTCTAGAATGCCTACCGAGTTGGCTCTAGGCATCTTCCAGCATTGCAGGGGTCAATTAAAAGAACCAATCAACTGTTTTTAAAACTTTAAAATAAAAAAAGAGGGGGAAGTGGACAAAAAGTAATATTAAATAGCACGGAGCATGACTAATGGCACAAGCATGTTAAAATCATTGGGAAAATGTCCTTGGAAGACAAATGAATTTTCAGCAGAATAATTAACTTAATTAACAAATTTGCATGCATATTCATCAGGCTATTGAAGTCTTTCCAGCACAGCTTGATGAGCATTGGTGTAATAATTATCTCATTTACATTCTGCAATCTACTACAGTTTAGGGCACGCGGAAAAAAAAAAGCGACCTCTTCCCTTTGACTTTAGTAGGACCCAGGCCTTCCTAAACCCCCTATGTGTGGGGTCAGAAGGAGCTGTCCACTCCAGTTCAGCCCTTGGAGGAGGACCCCTGTTGCAGAACCTGCTGGTTTCCCAATCTCCTTACCTTCTAATCTCCCCTCCCCCTCCCCACTACCCCCTCCCCCTCTTTTTTTCCTTTGGCCCAGGTTCTCTGTTTTGCCTCTGCTTGCTCTCCTGGGTAAATCTTGGCACCAGTTCTGACTTCAAATCTCTGGGGCCGCCAGACTGCATCATGTAAAAATTGCCATTTCCCTCTATCTCTGCAGGGCAATCTTTAAAGGCAGTAAGGTGTGACGCTCCAGACTGGCAGCTTGGCAAGAAAGAACCCATGGATACCAACACACAGGAATCTGGAGGGCTCACTCTGACAGCCAGTCAGTGCTGGGAACAAAAGGAATTAAAAAAAAGCAAATGCATTTGTACATATTGTAGGCATATGGCCATAAGACCAGCAGAAAAAAAAATATTTAATTACCAATTGTATTTATTGAAAAGAGAAACACTGGGAGGTAGGGAGGGGGGAGAAACAGTGTACACAGCGATATCCCCCCATTTTAACTTTTCACCTCATATTTGAGAAAAAAAATTGAGAAGAAAGGGAATTGTGGATTGGATTCAAGAGTGGTTGGCTGCTAGGGAGCATGGTTCATAATGAGCCTTCTCTATAGAATGGCCCTGTAGGAAATCCAAAGTGTTACCTTTTCCCATTACTGGAATTTGTTGTTGGAGCATCTTCTTTGGAAGGAGGATGGATGGCAGAGCAGTATAAAACAGAAATTTACAGGTGCCGTGGCCATATTAAACAGATTTTCTGGAATTAACCAGCTTTAGGTGTTAATAATAATTTACCAGAATGTGATTGTGTATAATCATTCTTGTCTTCTTCCCTCTGAGATGAATGTTTAGCTAGTCTGCAAAGACAAAAAAGTCATGATTTCCATCAAACCTTCATCCTATAGGGCTGCACTGTGGGATAAATAACCAGATGACCCACAATAACCTTCAGGATCAAACTCAAATCAGTGGATAGAAAGGCTGGAAGTACCCTAGAGACCAAGTGGTTTACCTCTTTCCTCCTCCCTTAATGGCAAGATAAGCCATCTAGAGTTTTTGCCTTGCTTGTTTTTTCCCCCCTGCTCACTCTCCTCATGGCTTCTTTTACTCTTGTATCCACCTTTTCCATCCACAAAAGGAACACCAAGAAAAATCAATAATCTGCCACTGGAAATGTACCTTATCTACAACAGCAGAATCTCAGAGTTGGAAGGGATCTCAGTAGCAATTGAATACAACTCTCACCTGCACAGGAATCTCCCCTCCACAGTACCTGATGTGGACAACTAGCCTTCACTGAAGACTTCTAGTGGGAGTGAAGCTGACAAGCAGACCAGGGCCACATTAGGCCAGCTCTGTTAGCAAGACTTTCCTGCTATCGAACTGAAAATTACTTTTGTTTTTAAAATTTCCTCCTATTTTTCCTAATTTTATCCTTTGAGGCCAAGAACAAATCTAACCCTCTCTTCCAAATGGCAATGCTTCAAAGTCCTAAAGACAACAATGATGACTTTCCTGAAGGTTTTCTGCTCCAAGGTAACCATCCTCAGTTCCAACGGACCTTTAATATGGCATTGTACTGAGGTCTTGATGATAACTATGCTGGGAGTGCTGGGGTTGACCTCATGTTACATCGGTCTTTGTCATGGCAAGAACAATTCTAACACCATATGATTCCTTCTCCTTGCTTTGTGTGTGGGGCTCCAGAATGAGCTGCCATGTGAAGGCATCTTGCCTTATGCTGTGGACATGTTCCTTTAAGCCACTTTTCAAATTGTTTGTAAATTGTATTTTTGCAAATTTAAAAAAAATTCCCAGGAAAAGACAGTTATTTAAAGGAACCCAATGTTGAATATGTGTGTGTATACATATACATATATGTCAATTGCCTTTATCTATTCTTTCTTAAAAAATACAGCAGAACTTTGTGTATTATGTTCTTTAGAAATGAAGTCCACTTGCACCCAGGGATGTGACAATTAATTAACGATCTCCTTGAGGTAGTCAATCCTTCGGTGCAGATTGCAGCTCTTCTTCGCTTCCAGATTGTGTGTAATTCTTATCCATGCTCACCATGTCCCAAACTGAGCCTATCATATTTCTTCCAAACTTCTGTGTTACTTTTAAGGGCATCACCATCCTGCCAAGTCATTCAGGGTCACAACCTTGGAGTCATCTATCAGTTCTTGCCTGGGCTATGCAAGAACCTCCTCATTATTCTCTTTGCCTCAAGTTCTTTTCCACTCCCATTCATAATCCATTGTGCTACCAAAGCAACTTTTCTAAAGTGCTTGTCTGATCATGTCAACCCCATTCTTCCTTTACTCTACAAACTCCATTGGCTCCTGAACGCTTCCAGGATCAAATATGAAGTCTTCTGTTTGGTGTTTAAAGATCTTCACAATCTGGCTCATTCCTAGCACTTTCTATTTTCTTCCACACACTCTGCTTCCCAGCCATATTTGTCTAATACATACGTCTCCCCATCTCCCATCTCGGTGCATTTGCACTTGCTGTCACCTGGATGCCTGGAATGTGCTCCCTTCTTAACTCCCCTTCTTGGAACCCCTACTTTCCTTCAAGATTCAGCTCAAGGGACAACTCTTACATGGGGCTTTTCCCCAGCTGCTAGGGCGCCACTTCCCAAACTACCATGTAAATAATTTTGACTACATTCTGTACACATTCCTATGTTTACATGTAGTCTGCTCCATTAGACGGGAAACTCCTTGAGGACAGGAATTGTTTCACTTCTGTCTTTATATCATCAGCACTTAGAACTGTGTCTGTCGCAGAATAGGTTCTTAATATTTGGCGGTGCTTAATGGTTGATTTCACATGTCTTTGCAAAAGGATTAACTCAAAGGTCTAGAGGCTTTCCCTTGGTTCTTTCAAGATTTTGTGGATATAAATGAAACCACCCAGCTGCACATCTGTTATGTCTTACCCTCACTCTGTGGGTAGGGGAGGGAAGGGAAGGGAATGAACATTATTTAGTGTCTACTATGTGCCAGGCATTGTGCTAAAGGCTTTAGAGATATTATCTCATTTGATAATCATGACTAGCTCCTTTTCTTTTTCTGATTAATGCTTTGATTATTTATTTTACACCATATAAAGTTCATGTAAAGCATCTTCAGTCATATTCAGAGTGCTGCTTACCTCAACACACATCTTTCCATCCCTCTTTGAGTCATTTGCAATTTTGATTCTTTTGAGGTTGGGAGGGTTCATGATTCTCTTTCACACAATACCCTTGGAAGAGTATCAGTATTAAAAGCTGGCTTCAGGTTGAAGGGGAATAGTGGTAGTTTTCCACATGGGACTGAGCCCTTTCTCTTCAACCTCTCCACCTCTGATCCAGCTCATTGTCAATCTATATTCTGGTAAGGATACTTATATTGATGGCCTAGGTCAACAGCTGCCCATCCAACTGTACTTTTAGGCAATATGGATTCTTAATGAATTTGTATTTTTCCTATGTGGAATGATTGCCTTTTTCAACCATCCTCTCTCTGTCTCTCTTTCTCTGTCTCTCTCTCTTTATGTCTCTGTCTGTCTCTAATGTTCAGTCTCTCCCTATCTGCTAGTTCCTTCCTTATTGCTTTGCTGCTGTCAAACATACCCATTTTCTCATACATAAAAAAATTCACCAATTCACCTTCCACTATCATCTTATATCTCTCTTCCTTTCCTCAGCAGAAAAACAAAAAGCTGTCTATACTCATTGCCTACATTTCCTCCCCTCTCACTCTCCTTAATCCTTCTCCTCCCATTTCTACATCAGATTGCCCCTTCTCTCTAATCTTCAATTGCTCCCCATGTATTGAATCCTTCCCTTTTGCCTACAAAATTATCCAAGTCTCTTCCATTCTCAAAAAAACCCTCACTAGATGCTACCACCCCCACTATCTTCTATTTCTCCTCCCTTTCTCAGCCATACTGAGAAAAAGCCATCTACAGTAAGTGTCTCAAGTTTCTCATTCTCTTCCTAATTCCCATTCTCTTCCAAATCCCTTACTGTTTGTCTTTCAATCTCATCATGAAATTGAAACTGCTCTCTCAAAGCTACTAGCACTATCAACCTTGAAATTTAATAACCTCTTCTTAATTCTTACTCTCCTTGTCTTTTAGCCATGCTTAGCACTGTTGACCACCCTGTCCTCCTTGATACTCTTTGTATTTTCATGATACTATTCTCTTTTGATTCTTTTCCTACTTCTCTGTCTGCTCTTTCTAAGTCTCCTTTACTGAATTTTCATTCATGGCATGCCTACTAATTGTAGATGGTCCCCAAGGCTCTGTCCTGGGCCCCCTTCACTTTTCTCTCACTTGGTGACCTCATTATCTCATGTATTTAAATATCATCTCTACGTAGATGACTCACAGATCTATATATTCAGCCCCAGTCTCTTCCTGAGTTTCAATTCTGTATTGGCCATTTCCAATTGTAAATTCTGTAGAGAGTTCAAATTCATCACATGCAAAACAGAACTCGTCTTTCCCTCTGAAGTCTTCTTCCCAACTTCCCTGTTTTTGTTGAGAGTGCCACCTTTTTCCCAGTTTCCCCAGTTCTTGACCTTGGCATTCTTCTCAAGTCTTCCTTCTTCCTCACTCCACATATACACTCAGCTGCCAAATTCTGCATTTCTTGTATCAAAAACCTTCTCTCTGTGTGCACTGTCATCCCTTTGGTCCAGGCCTTCATCGCCTCTCAGCAGGACCATTGTAATGGCTTCTTATTCGATATTCCTGCCTCAAGCCTTTCCTTACCACAATTCCACCCCCACACACAGCTGCCAAAATGATTATCCTTAAGTACAGATGTCACTGTTTCCATGTCACCCCTCTGTTCAATAAACTCTATAGGCTCCCTATTGCCTCTAGGATAAGATATAAACTCCTCTGGCTTTTAAACTTCCTTATTATCTGGCTCTGACCTACATTTTTAGCCTTATTATATATGACTCTTATTTCCTGTATGCTATGGTCCAGCTAAACTGGCCAGCCCTCTGTTCCTAATACATAGCCTCCATCTCCCTCTTCCTAACACATCTCTCTCTCTCTCTCTCTCTCTCTCTCTCTCTCTCTCTCTCTCTCTCTCTCTCTCTCTCTCTCATGACTGTAATACACTCAGTCATAACACATACCCCACAGAATCACTCATCTTCCTCAACACTCAGTTCAACACAACCTTCTATATGAGTTGTCTGATTCTCAACTGCTAATACCCTCTGTCACTATCTTGAATCATTTAGTTTGTGTGTCATGTTTATAAATTCTGGTGACAGTGTTATAAACTCTCACTGCCAAATTGGGTTCCAGAGCAGTACTAGCTATAGATAAGTAGGTCTTGTCCTCCCTCCCACTCTTACTGGGAGGACACACTAGCTATATCTCTCCCTCAGGCTCTGGAGGAATTGGAGGCACTTTCTAATGTGTGGGCATACTCTAGTGCATTCTGTCCAATAGCAATCACCAGTGCCAGTTAATATCTTTTTATTGTCACTGCCATTGATTTGCACCCCAGTAGAATTTAATTAATCTGCATCAATTTGCCTTCAAAAGGAAACATTGACTGAGAAGACATGGCAGGAATGAAGATGCAAAAACTTCCCCTCTGTTAAGTGGACACACATTCTCCCTCACAATATCTTGATTCCTGAGGAGAGTGAATTCAAACTTAGAGTGGTTGCCGCAAAACATTCATCTTATGAATGTGGCATAAGTGTTGGAGGAGTTCCTTTCTTACTACAGTAAGACATGCCAAATCGGCCTTCACACATCAATTTTCATGTATGCTGGCCTGGGTCCTGCCATTTGCTTCTGAAGAAAAACACCTGGATTGACTGCCATTATGCTCTAGTGTAAATTCCAACTCCTAGATCCATAGTTTTCCTCAGATCATTTGAAACTCACAAGGTTCCATCTTCAGAACTCCTTCACCTAAGAGAAGGAAAGAACCAACATAAAGAGGCAAATAAACAGAAACATCATGTTCACAGCCATATGTCAACTCAGGCAGGGATGTATAATAGCACTTGGTAGCTATTGCTCTTCTCTCTCCCCACCCAGAGGCTTACAGCAGCCTTTGCCTCACTTATCACAAGGAAAAGAGAGAACTAAATTGGCTGTATTTGTGTTTTTTGTTTTATTCTCAGTTCTAGCTCAGTATTTGAAAATAGTCATAGAATACATACAATGTTCTGAAGTAGAAGCAGAGATCTTCCATTACCTGTCATGATGACCTTATAGAAACTGACCTGTCAAAGCTCTCCAGATGGTTTGGTAGCAGTCAGAGTATGTTGCAACGCTCTGTGGACAGGACTTTGGTCAGTCCTTGTTACATGTATACACTTATATGTGTATATGTACGGGCATGTTATCTCTCCTGTTAGAATGTAAGCTCATTAAGAGCAAGGATTATTTCATTTTTTAGTCTTTATCCTACAATGTTTAACATGTAGTAGGTGCTTAATAAGTGCATGTTGAATGGTTGCATTATTATATCTATAACTCTATAAAAGCTAAAAGAATTGCCAAAAGGATTTTGAGAGTTGGGCCCAATAAAGAGCAGATGTCAAAGGAGAGTGGAGATCCCATGAACCTTGCCCTTATTTAGATTGAGAAAAAGAAGGTTAGGGGCATCTAGATGGCGAAGTGGATAGAGCATTGGCCCTGGAGTTAGGAGTTCAAATCCGGCATCAGACATATAACACTTACTAGCTGTGTGATGCTGGGCAAGTCACTTAACCCCACTGCCTAGCCAAAAAAAAAAAAGATTAAAAAAGATTATAATAGTAGAAGTACATACAATAAGTTTGGGACTCGTATAGAGAAGAGGATAAAGGAGACTGCAAGGGTGGGAGAGGGATTGCCTTAAGTAAAATAAACTATGTTGTAATCAATCTATAGAGGGCTTATATAGAAGATTATAAGAGAAATAAAAGGGCAATATCTTGTCAGTTGGGATCAGGCTAAGAATGAAAAGGAAAGGGAAGAGAAATCAGAGTGCTCCAATCAATGCAAATTACAGAGAGCTAGTACTGTTTTTAAAAGAGAAGTTAAAAAAACCCCAATATTTAATGGAAGGAAAAAAGAACACAAATGATAACTATGAAGTAGATGGGATGAACTTGCCTGTAAAATGGAGCAATGTGGCATAATGGATTAAAAAAAAAAACCTATCAATTTGCTAAAAACAAAGCATTCATTTAAAACATAAAGCTTTATACAGAGTTAAACTGAGTAATGGAGTAGAATTTAGTTTGCTTCAACTGAATAAAAATAAAAGCAAGACTGGCAACTATGATCTCAAATAAGACAATGGTAAAAATAAATGTGATAAAGAGGGAAGGGAAGAACAACTACATTATACTCAAATGTGCAATGGATAAAATAATGTTCAGTTTTGAAAAAAAAATCATTTATTTTAGTGCCTACTATGTACCAGGAACAGAGCTGGCACTGGTAATACGATTACAAAAAATAGCAATGATCTCTGCCCTCCAAGAGCCAACAAAACAGGATTAAATATATCTATATCAAATGGCAAACTATTAAAATACTGAAGGAAAAGCTTACTGCATAACAGGAAGACCTTAGTAGTAAAATGATAAGCCCTTTTCAGACTCAGACAAAATTGATAGAAGGCAAAACACAACAGTAATTAAGGATCTCAGTTAAATATTAGAAAGACTAATTGTGATAAACATCTAACACTACTGAAAGGGAATCTAAAGCAGGGCTTCTTCAACTTTTCCCACTCCTGACCCTTTCCATTTTGTGGCAGTGTTCATTGATGTTGTGTGGCCTGAGGGCATGCACAATACAAAGTGCACATATTTGGTGTTCAGAACCAGGGCTGCACTGAAATTGCATGATGCAACATGGGTAAATGCCACCAGAAACACCTTGGATTCATTACACATTTTATTTTTAATTAAATTTTGGTTGGTGTGTGTTCAGAAACCTTTTACTGTTGCCATGTTTTTTGTGACCTCATATGGGGTCATGACCCATGGTTTAAGAACAGCTGAAAAGGAGGCTATCTCTGCTATGCTCAATGATCCCTTTCAAAAAGTGATCAGCTATTAGGATACAAATGAATGAATGAAAAAAAATGAGTAGGTACTTAGCATATGTCAGCCACTATCATGGAATACAAATAAAAAAGTGAGGAAGTCCTGCCATCAAGAAGCTTTCATTCTAATTGTGGGGAGGAGACAATCCATATACGGGAGCGGTAGAAAGAAAAGGGCATCCTGGTCATCTGAGAAATGTCAGAGTAGCATAACAATACAGTCAATTATTCTACCCTTTCTAGAAACAATAATACAATTGATTTGATTGGTAAGTTGTGATATGAGGCCAATGCCTGTCTCACAAAGGGTTCCAGACATGGATCATGTTCCTACTCAGAGGGGCTGACTGAAGAGGCTCAGGTTTCTCTTGTTCTGTCATTCATGCTCACAGCCAGGAGTAACATTGCAGGGAAATACACAAAACATAAATTAAGAATGGCTCATATTTGGGTTCCCTGCCCCCAAACATGGATATATTTTTTTCTAGAGAAATGTATATCAAATACAAGATTGCTATTTATCTTCTCTACTACAGAAAAAATGCTTAATACAAAAATACTCATAAGTATTCAACATCAAAGATAGGAAAATGACATAATAATCTAACACATTCATAAAAGTTCATAAATGAAAACAAAAAGGAAGGAACAGCAAATACATTCTTTAAATACTATAACAAAATTATAATCAGTTAAGGACATAGAACAAAGGGAGCAGACAAATAAAGGGTAAATAGTATTATACTAAATGAAAAGAAAATAACATAAAAGGCAATTTTCATTGAAGAAAATAATAAGAATGAGGAAATGCCAAAATTTGAGGGATTCAATGTAAATCCAATTAAACAAATATTTATTAAGCACCTACTATATGCAAGGGCATTGCTAATATAGGTGAGGCAGTCCTTAGAGGAAATGTCATCTCTCAACTCATATTAACAAAAGAGAGAAAAAGAACAATGAATTGAGCATGTAACTAAAACACTAGAAAACAACTAATTAATAATATCTAAAAACCATAGAAGTGCTGTTTAAAAATGATAAAACAAAGTGAAAAAAAGGATTGAGCTGACAAAGCTAAGAACTGTATTTGAAGACCAACACATAAATGATTAACCAATTTTATTCTTAAAAGGAAGTGAAACAAATTAGTAAAAAGAAACAAAAAGAAGTAATTGATAATGAATGTTAAGGAAATGGAGAAAATTATAAAGAGTTGAATCACAAGCCAACAAAGCTGAAAACAAATTAAATAGATTATTATTTGCAAAAAATACACAATATTCAGGTGAACAAAATGGGAAAATCAATCTAAACAACCTGATCTTTGAAAAATAAATCTATCAAGTCACAAATGAATTACAAAGTGCAGGGGAAAAAACCTTTGGTTTACATTGATTGACAATCAAATTCAATGGAAACATTAAAGAATAAATAGTGATGATGCTACAGATAGTTATATGCCTTCCATTCATTAGAGTATGCTTCCAGGTATTCAGTGTTTTAAGGTCAATATTTATTAGATACACAATTGTTAAGGACACTGTTTTTATTCATCAAACCAAAGAAACTCAAAGCGAATTAAACTTATTTTTAATAATTAAAAACTTATTTAACCTTAAAAATATAAAATTAAAAATGAGATTAAAATAGATTTTTTGGAGATATTAGATGTGTACGGATGATCACACTCTGAAAATCTTGTGCTTGCCTGTGATACTATGTACAATGTTCACAAAAATGTAAGAAGAAGACAACTCAACAAAATCCTTTTATGAGAAAGAGATGGTTGATTCCAAATCAGGGAGAGATAAAGCAAAGAAAGAAACTACAAATAATTCAATAATGAAAATTGTTGAAAAATATAAAATCAAGTTTTACCGGAGGATCTAGCAATATGTCACACATATATGTATATATTTATGTAAATATGTACACATGTATATGAGTCTGATCAGATATGCATATACATTATGCATACATAGACATACATATGCATATATATGCATACATATGCATGCATGAGTTTGACCAGGTTGAATTTGAACTATTAATGCAAATATATTTTGGTATTTAGAGATCTATAAACTAGAAAATCACTTTAATAACAAAGTGATAATAATGACCACCATATCAATTGACACAGAAAAAGTCTGACAAAATACAATGCATTTTTATTAAATTAATTTTTAAAAAATATTATTAAAATTTATTAAATTAAATTAAGCATAAGAATAAGATCTTACTTTAACAGTATAAAATATCTACGTAAATACAAAAGCTAGCATTATATATGATACGGAAATAGGATCAGTTACTGATGGAAGGTAACTCAAAGGTTATTGTGACCAATCCATTTATTTTAGCAAGTTGGAAACTGAGGTCTTAACAGAAGAGACTTGATCAAAATCACATATATAATGAACTTCAGATGTGTAATTTGAATCCAGATTCTTGGGCTGAAAGTGCAGACTTCTTTCCATTCTACTATGCTATAAATGCTAGGTCCAGGAAGTGGTAGTACTCCCCAGACCAATGGTCTTGTTTCCAGCCTAGCCCTCATAGCTATCATTTGGGGAATCAACTTCTATGGAGAAAGGGCCAACCATCCTCACCAACTGCCAACCAACTACCTTACAAAAGGTAAGCAACCCAGCCTAATTGAGGCAGGACGGCACCCTGTGGGAGTGACAGAAGGCAGCATGTTCCAAGAAAGTCAAACCACTACAATTGCCTTGACTACCATCTCCTTTTAGACCCTAATAGGGACAGCTAAGGACCTGAACTCAAGGGTTTTGGGGATAGCACTGTTTCCAGCCTAGTGCCCTCAATCATCAGCAACACCCATGGAAATACTGCCTGACAATTGCTCCTGGTAATTGTAGGTATTACAGCCATAGCTACTGGAGACCTCAAAAGAAAATTCTTGCCACCAAAGTTCTTGACACTGTCAAGCACTTTAACGTCAGAAACTGATATGATGTTATCAGTGGAAATATCATTAAAGAAGAGGGATTACCATCTGCTTTGCCACTGTACCTTAAGGACCCTGGGACCTTTCCATCTGACTTTCAGCTGAAATCTTATATATATGTGATCTCCCCCATTAAAACATAAGCTCCTGAGAACAGAGAATGCTTTAATTTTCTATTTGTATCCTTGTGCTTTACACATTAGCACAGGGGATAGAGCTCTAGGCCTAGAGCCAAAAAGAACTGAATTCAAATCTGGCTTCAAACACTAATTAGTTGTGTGATCCTGAGGAAGTCACTTAACCTCTATCTGCCTCAGTTTCCTCATTTATAAAATCAGAATAATAATAACATTTGCCTTACAGGGTTATTGTAAGGATCAACTAGGATAATAATTCTAAATTCCTTAGTATAGTACATAGTAAGTGCTATACAAATTTTAACTTTTATTATAGTATTATTATTATTGCATGCTTTCTTAATTCATATATTCTATACTTAGGGTGAAGTTATTGAATTCATTTTCTTCAGAATTACTTGTCAATGCTGAGAATGCTAGCTATGTCAATAAGACAAGAAAAAGATACTAAGGAATAAGCATAGGTAAAGAGAAGACAAAATCATCTCTATTTTCAGATAACAAAATAATTAATTTGGTAAACCCTAGAGAATCAACAAAAACATCAAAAAAATTAATATTTTCAAAATGCTAACAGGATGTAAAATAAATCCACAAAGATCATCATAATTTCTGTTTATTACTAAGAAAACCCAGGAGGAATAGGAAGAGAAATTCCGTTTAAGATAACAAGAAAATTAATGAAATATTTTGCAATTAACCTGCCAAGACACATGTAAATCTTATATAAATGACAATCCAATTTTGACAGAAATTAAAAAAAAGACCTAAGTAATTGGAGAGATGTTCAATATTCATGGCTCTGCTATATAAAAATATATTTAAAATTATGATACTCTCCAGATTACCCTATGTATTTATTACTAAACAAATGAAATTACTAAAGAGATGCTTTATAGAGTGAGACAAAATAATAAAGAAATTCATTTGGAGCAATAAAAAATCAAGCATATTAAGGAATATGATAAAAAGTAAAGTAGATTAGTGGAATAGATTAGATAAAGGAGAAACAGAAATAAATGCACTTGAGAGTCTAATATTTGATTCATTGGAGAATACAAGATTGATGGACTGAAGAATGAATGGGCAAAATGGAAAGCAGAGTGGTAGAACATACTTTGACTAGCATCTTATATCTTATACCACAATAAAATGAAAGTAGATAAATTACTTGATTATTTTCAAAAATCACACTGTAAAAATCAAAGCTATTAGTACTGGAAGATCATAGCCCAAGATGGAAGATGTCATGAAATACAAAAGGCAACCTCCATCATATATATTTTTTAAAAGTATGATCAAATAAAATTAATTCAAAATCAGAAGATACAGGTTGTTAAAATCTCTGCATTTAAAAAATTTGAAGGATTCTCAGTCTAAGGAGCTTCCTTCACTAAGATAGGTCACAGTCTACCTGTGACTTAGGAGAAAAGTCCTAGAATCTTTAATTGGCCATTGATGTGCTTAGGTTCACAGAGCTAGCAAGTGTAAGAGGTAGGACTTGAAACTAGAATTTTCTGATGCCAAATCCAGCACTCTAATGATAGGTCATGATGCCTTTCTTATTTTAAATATTTGTCACGTAAATCTGCTATTTAAAAAATCTATAGGAGGTTGACAGACTCCCAGGCCATGTGAGTAATAAAATGGAGGACTAGATATTTTCCCTAATGCTCATGACCTCTCAAACCTTTTGAAAAGATAAATTATATGCCAAAGATAAAGCAACTTCAGTTGTCTACATGATCCAGAACACCCAGAAGCCAAAAGAAGTAAAAAATCCCCAAACAATAAACTGATGCTTACTGACCCTAAGTTCACTTAGTACCCCTCTTCCACTTCATGTAGTACTGGCAGTGGGGTTACACCAGCAGAATGAAAGACCTGGCACATGAACTTTTAACAAAACCCAAACCCCCACACTCTGGTCCCCCTTCTCTCTTTCCAGTGCCAAGGAGACCATGGATCTAGGCTGTATAAGCTTTCTCTGGGCCAGCCCATGCCCTTATCATGGGAGCCCTTGAGAAGACTTGGAAGTCAGCATTTTAGCAGCAACCCCACAGCAACAGTGCTTCAAAACCTCAAACTTCTGGGACTGGGATAGACACACAGAGCAATTCTCTGAGCTACTGGTGCTAGGGAAGATGACCCTGTAACAATAATGCTGCAAAGCTCCAACCTGCAGGTGTTGGGATGGACAACCCCATACCAATAGAATTGTGGCTCTCTGAATTGCTGGTGCTGTCTCAGAGAGAGAAGAAACAGAGGGATTAGGACAGGAGACTGTGGGGTATGGGAGAGTTGTGTGGCACTTCACTAAACCTGATGAAAACTACTCAGTTGCCAGCTGGGGTAAGTTTTGTCTACCCAAAAGTCCCTTGCGGCACAGATCATGGTTGGTAAACCATGACTTGCGTGGTGTGGGAAGAGACTGAAACAGATTTGAGATCCAGCCCCAAAGGAAACCACCATCAGAAGGGAGACAGTCAGAATGTGAACGATAGTATAAGATAGGGTGGGGGACGGAAAGACTGAAATGGCCAAAGATCTCAGGAAGAAGTAAAGTCAAAGACCTTGATATAAGCAGATAAATCACAGGGAAAATAGTATCAACAGAAGGAAATATGGCCTCCAGATCTAGTAAATTAATTCAGGTATCTATCAATAAATACAGCAAAAGAAAGGAAAGTAATCTGACTCTTGATGAGACAGAGTATACAGGGGAATTTGAGAACATAGAAGCACAACATGCAGTTCCTGAGTGACTCAGAAGATGAATGAGAATTATGAAAGCAGAATTTAATACAGTAAAAATAATAGGCAGAATAGAAAAATTGGAATATGCAATAACAAGCCTCACTAAACAAACAAACAAACCCTACAAAGCAAAAAAGAGAACAGTAGATTGGGAATACAAATACACAGAAGTGAAGAACAATCTAGAGGAGAAGCAGAAAACAAGAATATCGAAAGAAAATATGCTCACTACACAAAACATACTGATCTTGAAGACAGGATGTGCAGAGACAACCAAAGAATCATAGAGCTCCCAGAAGAATATGGCAGGACAAAAGAACCTTAGCACCATAATGAAAGAAATGATAGAAGAGAACTGCCTGAAACATCTAAACAAAGGAAATGAAATACCAGTTGAAAGAATTCACATATCATCTCCAGAAAAAAAAAAAAACCAAACAACAACAAAGCTATAAACTCCAAGAATGGTTAAATTGAACAATTCAAATTCAGAACCAAGTTTTGCAAGTGATCTAGAGAAGTACCTTTAAATGCAAAGGAAAGGAAATTTGCATGATGCAAGACTATTCTTCACCCACTAGAAAAGTAGGAGGGAATGGCATAATGTGTTCCAAAGAGCACTGGCACTCATGATGGAGCCCAGGCTACCTTGCAGATGAGTTTAACCATACATGAAAAAGATGGTCATTCAGTAATAAAGAAGTGCTTGAGACATTTTTTAGAAAGAAAGCCAGAATTTAAGAGATTATTAGCTTTTAAAACACCCCAAACAACAGAAATGCAGGGAGACGAAATAAAGAGAACGATAAAATTCAAATTAAGAACCATTTTCTACTAGAAGTATCCAAAGGCTGTGAATAAATTTTTTTTATTTAAGCTTTTCCTTTTGAATATGAATACAACAAATACAAAAAAGAATATTTACATCTACAAAGGAGAGCATAAGAACATTATGTACAGAACTATAAACTTCTATTGTGTACTTTGATTTTTGAAAGTATATCAAATTTAACAATAGAATAGAATGTCCCTCTTTGTCTGTGCCCCACTTAAATTTCTTTCTTTAGTGTATTTTTTAAAAAAAGTATTTCCATCATCACTCTTTTCTTCCTTTGATTCTTTTTTTTATATCCCCATGACTAGCATATCTTCCTTTCAAACAGAAATCCTCCCATGTAAAAAATAAGCCCAGTCAGTCAAAACATATCAACACATTTCTGAAAATGTTGGTCTCGTTCCATGTTCCTTAGTTTATTGCCAAACTACCAGGAAGTGAGAAGTATACTTCATGTTTAGTTTTCTGAAGTCATGATTGATTATTGCATTTGTCAGAATTTTTAAGTCTTTCAAGGTTGTTTTCCTTTACATTATTGGAGTTATTGTATAAATTGTTCTCCTGGTTTTGTTCTTTTTACTCTGCATTAATTCAATCAAGCCTTCCCAGGCTTCTTTGAACCCGTTCTATGTCATTTCTTATGGTGCAATAATATTTTGTTACATCAATATATCATGTTTTATTCTTCAATTAAGGTGTTTTGTTCAGTCATGTCCAACTCTTTGTAATCCCTTTTGGAGTTTTCTTGACAGAGATTATTAGAGTGGTTTGCCATTTCCTTCTTTAGCTTATTTTACAGATAAAGAAATTGAGAAAAGCAGGCTTAAGTGAGTTGTCCAAGGTCACACAACTACTAAGTGTCTGACACCAGATTTGAATTTGGGAAGATGACTCTTCCTGACTCCAGGCCTAACAGTCTATCCACTGAGCCACCTAGTTGACCCAATTAATGGATACCCATATTATATATAGTTCTTTGCTATATAACAAAAAGTGCTGTTATAGATGTGACCAGCAAGATGGAAGACTACCCATTTTCTCAGATTCTCACAACCTCTCAGACGTCTCACATCATTGATGGAATTTTTTTTTTTAAATAGGATCAAGGAGAAATCCATTGGATACTCCACTAGAGATTTCCTATAACTGGTGATGACCCATAATTCATTGTTTCTCAGGTTCCATCATTCCACTATTTCTGAATCCATCCAACTATACTCTCATCTAGTCTACATATTTCCACTATATCTCCAAGGATGATCTCAAAGGCAGCGCGAGACTTGGTGTAAGGCCTAATCAAAATCCTGATACGCCATGTCTAAGACATTGCTCTGACCTCATAATCTAGTTAATCTGTCATGGATCCTTCCCAATAAGCCCATAACAGTTTATAAATAATCTTCTTTTTCCATAGTAAGTGCTTGGAAACCATCCTCTCATTAATGTTTGCTTTGAGGATCTTTTTCAGACTGAAGCAAAAAATTAATATCTAAACTAGTGTTTTTAGCAAAATGTATTCATAATATTCAGTTAAGGCCTATGTGTTAGTCACATCAATAGCACTTGTCTACACATAAAACAGCAGTTTATCATTTAGTCCCACCATTTCCCAAAGATACTAGGGCTTAGATAAGTGAAGGGATTTGCCCAAGTTTATGCAGGTAGTTAGCTTTCAGGCAAGAGATCCATCCCAATTCATCTGACTTCAAATCTGATATTCTTTCCCCTAAATCACAAGTATAACACAGCAATAACAATAGCAATAGTCTTTGTTGTAGTTATAGTAACGATAATCACAAGTACAGATGAAATGGAATGAAAATGTGAATCTTTTTATTATGTGGAAACATTCAACCATAACAAATTTGGAAAGCTCTCCCCCATTAGATGGGCAGCTAGGTGATGCAGTGGATAGAGTGTTGGGCCTGGAGTCAGGAAGATTCATCTGCCTGAGTTCAAATCAGGCATCAGACCATTACTAGCTGTGTGACCCTGGGCAAGTCATCTAACTTGTTTGCCTCAGTTTCCTCATCTGTAAAATGTGGTGGAGAAGGAAATGGAAAGCCACTCCAGTATCTTTGCCAAGAAAACCCCAAATGTCACAAAGACATGACTGAACAACACTACACATTATAGGTAAGAACTTAGCACTACTTTTTGTCAATGGTACCCTCAGTTTCAAATCACCTACAAGCTATTGCTGATTAGTGTATAGGCTACCTTAAGAGGATAGTGGGTTCCTGATTTTCCAGAAGTTTTCTAGCAAAGGTGGGATGCTCACTTTTTAGACATTAGCAATCACTCTGTAACTTGTTTTAGAGAGTTGTCTAAATCAGTGGTGTTAAATTCAACAGAAAAGGGAGTCACTAACCCCTACATACAGATCCCTATAGATTCCATATTGACTTCTAAGTCTAACCACATATGAATGTTACCTATGCCTATTTTATTTTTTAAATTTATTTATTTTGTTAAATATGTCTCAGTTACATTTTAATCTGATTTGGGGTGCACTCAGGCCATGAATTTCACAGCTTTGTTCTAAAGCACTGAAGGGTCAGTGACTTGTCCAAGGTCTCTTAGCAAATACATCTCAAAGGTGGGCTTTAATTTTATTCTTCTTGCCACAAAGGCCAGTGCCTCCACTACCTAATGTCTTTCTATATTTGCTACCAGTATCTTAACATCTCCTTTACGAATACAACTCTTACCAATTTCCATAGAAAACTCCTATCTCTATAGTTGTTTTCTTTTTTCCTTCCTTTCCTCATTTTCTTTATCCTTCATCTCTTCTATCATCTCCCTTGTTTTCTCTATTTTCCCCTCATTCTCATTTTATTTCTTCCTTGATGTTGTTTTCCTGTCTCACGTTAGTCTCTCATACCACCTTCCTTTTTTATATGCTACCTTCTCCCCCTTCTTTTTATAAATTTGTGAATGAACCAATACTTCTCAGTCCTCAGACATACATACCCCTAGAGGTTCTAATGCCCGAGGTAATTATTGCTGAGCATCAGGAATTCTGAATAAAAATTACAATAAGTGTAGGGATTTTTGAGCAGTATATGTAAATTTAAAGGCATTTTAACCCTTCCTTCTTCTGGGAGAACTAGCCAAAATCCAGGGCTCATTTTGGTCATAGGATCATTGATTTTTTTAAGTGGAAAGGATTTTAGACACCCCGTAGTGCCTGATTTTATAGACAGGGAAACCGAGGCACAGAGAGCTAAAGGTAACAATATCAGAGCCAGGAATTTGTCCTGGATCACAGTATGGTAGGATTATAGATTTAGATCTGAAATGGAACTTAGAAGCTACCTAGTGTAACTTTCTGATTTTACAGTTGAGAAAATTAAAGCCCAGAGAGGTAGGTCACATAAGCTAAAATCCACAGAACCAGAATTCAAACCCAGATCCTCTGACTCTAATTCCAGAATGCTTTCCACTTACAACCACACCGTATCCCAGTGAACAACATTGTATCACTGGTGGAGCAAAGCATTGAATCTCCATTCTTGAATTATGTCTCTGTCTGTAATCAGTGCTGATTGGAGAAGATAAAACTTCTCCCCACATCATCCCACTCACCTATCCTTTCCCTTAATGTTCCTGGGAGAAAGTTCTATTTATACTCATCAAGTGTAAGACTCTTCCTAGAAAGCACACATGTCCAACTCAAGTAATGTTGGAAGCCTACACTTCTCTTTCATCACATGTGAATCAGAGATGATGAAGCGCGTAATTAAAGTCTGTGTTTTCCATAACTTTTTTTTAATAAGAAAAAGAGTACTGCTTGAATTCAAATCCTATTTGTTTGGCTGCATATTAACTCTTGAGATGGAGTGGAGACTGGGAGATGAGAAGTTGGACAGTGGCTTTCCCATAACCAAGGTATAAATCAAGATAGTTAGTGTTACATCCCAGGTCTGCCGTTGATTAGATGTAGTGAGATTTGAGACAAGTTATTTTAATCTCTCTGAATCTCAGTTTATTCACGTTCAAAATGAATGAATAAGCTGAATACATGGGGGGGGGGAGAAAAGGTGGGTTTTTGTTAATTGAAAAAATAAAAATTAATTAATTAAAGATATAATTAGAAAATTGAATTTTGACTCTAGGAGTCTTGATTCTACAAATCTCAACTTGGGTATTTTGTAGGAACTGGAATCAAGGGCCTTTAGTGAGAAAATATCCAGTTTTGACTCATACCTCTATGCCACAGATGAAACAATCTTTCTTCCGTTACAAAGCTTCAATTCCAATAGTACTCCATAGAGTTTGCCTTCCTTTTTGAGGGAGTATAGATTTGCCGCCCAGTGAGCACTGTTAAATTTCCTAATATATCACATTTATATAAACACCTGTTCTTGAGACAGCCTCTGTTCTGCTGATTCACTGGACTTAATTGATCAAAGGATAACAAGTTCTTTGCTTTTTGAATTTTAATGAAGAAATGGTTTTCCCTACTTGTTTATTTTTATGGAAGGCAATCAGTTTTTATTAAAAAAAAACCAGATTTCCTTCAGTGTGGCTGGACGTGGGTTCAAATCCTGATTCTGTCATGGACTGCCTTGTGACCTTGGATCTCAGTTTTCTTTTCGTAAAATGAAGAAGTTAGACTGGATAACCTGGAAGGCCCCTTCTAGCTCTAAGAATCATTTTGTTTTTAGGTTATCTATAAACTGATTTCATCAGACCTTTTTTTCTCTAACTGAAGAAAAATGATATGCCCAATAACCAGATTTCACACTCTCAAATTCCCACATTTACCCTCAAAATCACCAGGATCTTATTTGAAATTCCATGCTTGGAACCAGTTGCAGAAAACTTAGAACCTAAGCACTAAACAAATTTCAATAGCACTCTGTCAGTGAGAAGTACAGGGAGTGGAAAGATTGACCCAGATTTGGTTGGTAGGTAATAAAAACAGATGGGCCCATTTATCCAGTTATTGACTATATAATGGGGCTTGCTTGGAAAGAATGAATCACCAAATCACTGAATTTGAGAATTGGAAGGGGCTTCGGCATCCATCTGGGCCAACTCATGCATCAAAGGAATAAAAGGAATCCTCACGATGACATGCCTGATGAGTGGTTACTCCATGTTAGCTTATCGCCAAGAAAGCTGCACCTCCAGAGGCAGCCCACTCCCATTTGGGACAGTGCTCTCGTTGTTAGGGTCATTGTTTTCCTGGCTTCAGACTTAAATCTTGCTCTTTTCAACTTCCATCCATTTCTGCTGGTTCTTTCCTCTGGGACCAAATAGAAAAAGTCCAATAGTTGCTGTTCAGAGGGCTCATCTTTTTGGTCTTTAGTTTTTACTAGTACGTTACTTTAAATGCCAATATTGATCCTTCAATAAGAAGTAATTTCTTTGAGGTCAAGGCCCATTTGGCATTTGTCTTTGTATCCTCAGCACATGAGAGGTTCTTAATAAATGCTTCCGGAATGAAGGAATGAATGAGACAATATCATAAGGCACCCAGAGAGTTTGTCCTTCATTTTCAAGAAGACCAGTGACATCACAGGGGTATTGCTTTGATTTGGTGTATTTAAACGAGGCAGAAAAGCACAAAGTCACTGGCCTCTTTCTCTCTTCCAGTCATGAAAGTCCAGTGGCAAGACAGAAGTCAGGATGAGTGGCAACGGCCCAGATGCAGTGAATGACCTTGGTGTCTGATGTCTGACCGCCAGCACCTGCTTCAGCCCCCTTCATGGCTACTGGAATAAATTGTCCTCATCTGCCCATTCTGCCAGCAAAAGTTTTCATGTGCTTGGAATAGACATCCCCCTAACTCCCCAATGGCTTTGAGACCTGTTGGATACTCTCAATCTGGTTTAGCCCAATCTGGTTTAGACCCAAGTTCTAGTTGTGTCTGTGACACATATTGACTGTGAGTCTGGGCCAGCCCATAACTTTCCAGGGTTCTCAACTCTCTAAGACAAAAGCCTGTGCAACGGAGATAGTTTTACCAGGGTGTGGCCACTCACATGCTACAGTTTCTGAAAGGCACAGGTGAGAGTTGGGTGAAAGGTGGACACCAAGACCTCACAGCAGAGGTGTAGTCCTCCCTGAACAGCCACACAAAATTAATGGCATTTTGAATTTTAAAAATTCTGTTTTTCTTTCCTCCCATTAGGATGGACTAGCTCCTACCGCAATCATAGTGTAAGCTACAGTGTCACGTACCAAGAAGGTGTTTAATACAAATGATTATCTGAATGAATGAAGGCAATACATTTATTAAATGCTTATTATGTGCAAGGCACTGTGCTAAGCATAGGGAATTCAAAGAAAAGAAAGGCCCAGCCCTCAGGAAACACAATCCAATGGTCAAAGGGAAGATAAAGTTAGGAAGAGGTGCTGGGTGGGCTGAGGAGTGGCCTGATTGCCTCATTCCGGTCTGAATAAAGTGAAAGCTTACTGATCAGAGGCTGGCATCCCAGGCAGAGTCTAAGTTCTAGTGATGGGAGTAGGAGGAGGGTCTAAGTGCAGGTGGCCTGGTTTGGAAAGCTCTGCCATGTAGTGTGGTGGGCCTGGTAGGGACAGTCTAAATTCCAAAATTGGGGGGGGTGGAAAGGGGAAGAGGGCTAGAGGACAAGCACCATGGTTTGTAAATGGCCAGTCCTCCCAACTCCTCAAGCACTCATTCTCAGGGAAGGCTTTCTTAGTTTTTGACTGGTGTTAACAACGACAACAACGACAACAACAACCCAACAAACCAAAGAGCCAGTCTAGTTACGTGGCAGAAATCCCGTTATCGAAAACTTACTACAACCGGAAGGACAGGGATGTTCCACCTGGAGCTTTTTATCCCTTGCGCCAAGCAGGGCCCTAGCCACATAGTAGTCCCGTAATACAAATTTGTGGACTGGATTAAAGACTCGAGACCTAGGTTCTCATCTGGAATCTGCCCATCAGATATGTGTGACTCTGAGTCAGTTCCTTAATCTCCCAGGGGTCAAGGTTTCTCATCAAATTTGCCAGCTTTTCACCATACGAATGTTAGAGAGAAGTGATTCCATTTAAGAAACATTTACTGAATGTGTATTGCACTCAACGTAATATACACTAAGTGCTAGGCGTACAAAGGCAAGACCCTCAGGGAGCTTACACTCGACTTGGTGCATATAGAATGTACCGAAGTAACTAGCTAAATGCAAAATAATGGAGAAACATCATGGCCACGTGAAGAGAAAACAGGCCTGAGATCCAGGAAGACCCAAGCTCTAGTTGTGTCTGTGACACATATTGACTGTGAGTCTGGGCCAGCCCCATAACTTTCCAAGGTTCTCAACTCTCTAAGACAAAAGTCCTGTGGGTGCTGGAATCTTCATTGAGAAATCCTTACACCAGTGAAATCACAGGTTACTTCCTTTCCCTATACAAAGGAATTTCATGAAGAGTCCTTAGCTGGGAATTTACATCCACTACTTCTAGCTTCTTTCCTCAATTGCTAGTAAGCACTGGGGCTCCTTCCAGCTTTTCCCATCTATTTTCATAGGAAAGAATCTCACAAGCTAATCTTTAAAAGGACTCGCATTTTTTAACAACACAAAATATTTAAGACATTTTAAACTAAAACTTGAAATTAAATAGAATTTTAATTAGTATTATCTCGTTACTCAGGACATTCTTGATGCAAAATAATTGTTAATTGCTGTGATATTTTTTAAAAAAAAGTATTGTTAATGGTAGATAATGCTTGGCATAGTGCCTGGCACATACTAGACACTTAATAAATGTTGATGGATTAATTGACGATATCATGGAGCACTGGACCTGGAGTTGTGAAGACCTGAGTTCAAATTCAGCCTCAGACAATTCTAGCTATGTGACTCTATCTCTGTCTGCCTTGGTTTCCTTGTCTACAAAATGGGGGAAAACAGCACTTACCTCCTTTTTGTGAGCTTAAAGTGAGAGAATATTTGTGGCAGCTAGGTCAGGTAGTATCTATCTATCTATCTATCTATCTATCTATCTATCTATCTATCTATCTTAGTCTATTAGGATGTTATCGGTACAAATATTTGATAAAAAATGTAAAAAACTTTTCAAAGTGTTATTAACTTAAGATACAATAGAATGTTGTGACTGTTGTCAATAAGTACTAAATTTAAATCTGGCCTTAGACACTTATTAGCTGTAGTACCCCAGGAAGTCACTTAACCTCTGTTTGATTTACTTCAGTTTTCTAATCTATAAAATGGGGATAATAATAGCACCCATCACTCAATATTGTTGTGAGTATAAAATAATATAATATATGTAAAGCACTTTGTAAACTACAAAGCATTATGCCAATGCTGCTGCTGCTCCTTCTCTTCCATTTATTCCTCCTCCTCCTTCCTCTCCTTCTCCTCCTTCTCCTCCTCCTTCTCCTTCTCCTCATCCTTCTCCCCATATTTGTCAAGCTCTTTGCAAGCCTCAAAGTGCTGCACAAATGCTAGCTATTGTTATTAATAGTTTTATTAACATTTTCCTCAGTCCAAAATGGAGGTGAGGAGGGGAGAGTCACGGTTGCCCATTTGTTATTTTACAAAAATTTATGAAGTTTTTTCATGATGTTATAGGAGATAGTTTTAGACTTGGAGGGAAACATCGAGGTCAGTGGGTCCAATGCTCTCCATTTACAGATGATGAAACTGAGGTCCGAGGAGGTAAAATGCCTTGCCTAGAGTCACTCAGCTTGTCAATTGTCTCTGTGCCTCCAAAGAATCTTCAATCCACTCGCTTTGAGAGTTTTCCTGGTCTAGATATGCCCATCTCTCACTATCTGGATGCTTGCTTTGTGGCAGTGATACTCATTTTCCACTGCAGTGACTGTTTCACTAGTGTGGATGCACTCTGTGCAGCATGCTTCCCACGCCCCCATAGGAATGGCAATATCATGCACAGCATAGGTAGAAGATACTCTGCTTGAGGGCTGACAACTCTCCCCTCGGTTGCTAAGTAGGTCATCTGCCTGATAGCACTTGAATGACAAGCCTTCATTCCGCCTTATTATTCATTCAGCTTTTAGCCTCCTTTCTTGTAGTAGTACATCCATTTTGGTGGAGGGGAAAGGTTTGTAATTGTCCTTTCATCATCAAAAGTCTTTGAGCCAAGACAGTGAAGCCAAACTTTGCATTAAAGGCTGGCTCCCAACAAGTTGTACCCCAGGCATATGTCAAAATCATGTAAGATTATATGAAAGATGTAAAACAAAGATAATCTTATTAATGATCCTCTGGTCATTGACGTCAGGCTCAGCATGCGACAGGGAGGTGTGTGCTCACCAAAGGTGTTCCTCACTGTCATAGATGGATCCAGCACAGAATCCAAATTGAAAGGCATTTCCTTTAGATAAAGCTTCTTTACCTTTTTGTGTGTCATGGACCCCTCTGGCAGTCTGGTGAAATCTATGGACCCCTTCTCAGAATTGCTTTTTGTTACATAAAATTACATAGGATTACTGAGAAAGTGAATGGAAATAAAGGTGTATTTTTCCCATCCAAGTTCATAGATTTCCTTGAAATCTATTGGTGGACCCTTTGGGGGGTCTATGGACCCCCCCCCGTTAAGAACCTCTGCTCTATGTAGATGGTGTAGTCTTCCAGATGTCCCTGTTTGATGATGGCAATGTATTAATTGCATCAAGTGCTGGAACAGTACAGTGCCTCAAAAATGACTTCATAATTACTTAAAAGAGTTTGGTTTAACCATCTACTCAAGAAGTACCAAGTGACTCAACAATGCTTAGTGGCCAGAGGAGCATGAATACCCTATGTAGCTTGTCCATCAGGACACATATGTTGGACAGACATTGCAAGAGGAAAGTGAGTTGGGCCTGGAACTGAACAGGAGGCAAGAGAGCAGTTTGAATTGCTTTTGGGACATTGCACAATTCTCTTAGTAATTCTGAACTTCCAAACAGAGATGCATCTTTTTAATACTAATACTTTGCTAGTTTGTTTGGGAAACTTGGACCATTACAGTCCCTGAAGAAATGAAAATTGATATCACCTATAAGGTAAGAGAGAAGCCCACAGTGGGTGTGTCAAGGCTATGACACATGATGAACAAGCAATGAAGAAGGAGAAGCAGAGTAATGACCATCATCAGAGAAATGTATGCCTGGGAAGAAAAGATAAGGCTGCTCCCATCGAGAAAGCCCAGATCATACACGAACCACACGATGTTCTGATGATATCTATTGGATGTTAAGAGAGATCTCTAAGGAGGGGCCCCAGCACATTTGGTAGGTACCCCTATGGTGAATGTTTGGGAAGACCTGGGTAAGAGTGGATATGAAAGCTGCAAGGGGTTGAGAAATGAAACTTGTAGTGAGGAAATGGGATAGTAAATGTAGACAGCTCTTTTTTGAGGGGTGAATATGTCTTCCTATTTTATGCTTCATCTGAAATTAATGATTTGTTACCCTTAAATCTGTCTTTTCTCCAAACTTCATCATGTCTGTTGAGGGTACCACTCTCTTACCAGTCACCTAGGTTTGCAACATCAAACTCTTCCCTCACCCTTATCTCACATTAGACAAGGGGCTGAGCACAGTATTCCACTGGTTTAGACTTGACTTGGGTCAAAACAAGATACTATAAGTCATTACACATTAACAAAAGGATATTTAGTTGGCTCAGACATAGCAAGGATGTGCAACAAGGATCCAATATGCTTAACTTTGATAGATACACCTCCATTATGTTTCTGTATAGAAATGAATCTGGTCAGGATATGGTCACTTGTATAGTCTTCAGATATCTACCAAGTGACAGTGTTTTCTACCAAGTAAATACACATTCAACACAGTTCTATGATGACAGCTTCATCTCTCCCATGCTTTTATTAAGAAAAGTGCCTCCCATACCCCGTCATCTGCAATGAATAGTGAAGTCTTCTTTCGACCTTCACAACTTAAAGCTATTTGTTTCTCTTCACTCATTTAGCCATCCTTGCAGTCTAGGCCATCATTATCTTCACCTAGGTTACTGTAGTGGCCTATTAAAAGATTTTCTTCAATATTCTTCAATCCAACCTTTACACAATCATCTTAACACACAGATTTGACTATGTCAGTCTCTGGCACCCAAATCTTCCATGGCTCTCTATTTCTTTTAATCCCATTTCCTACTATTCATTTTTATGTGTTCTGTGTTCTAGCCAAACTGGACTCTTAGCTTTTCCCACACTATGACATCCCATCTCTAACCTCAGCAGGTTTACCCAAGCTGACCCCCTACCCCTGCCATGTCTGGCACTACCTCCTTCCTTATTTTTGCTTCTTGAAGTTCCTGTCTTCCTTCAAGGCTTATCTTGGGCCCTACCTCTCCCCACCCTTTACTAGTGTTTTCACCATTTTCACAATGTTTTGTAATTATTTCTTATCTTTGTAGATGCCACGTCACTCATTTCCCAACCCTAAGTAAGATGTAAGCTCCTCAAAGGAAGGGGTTATCTTGTTCTTGTCATATACCTAGTTCTTAGCATGGTCTTTTTCATGTAGTAAACACTTAATTAGCTGAATTGATTATCCTAAGTTTGGAGAGACTGATCATCCCTTGATCGGTCACCAGATGGTTAGTTTTCCATAGCTACAGCAACTTGATCAATAGCCTACTAGGACATGGGGAGGCTACAGTTTTTATTATTAGAAGGAAGACTCAAACCAATGAAATCCAAAATCCTTGAAATACTTGAAGTATGAAATCCACTCATGGCCTAAGAGAAAGAAAGGAAGCATTTTTTTTCAGCATTTGTAAAAACCAGAGCTTAAATTTAGAATTGTCAGGGACTTCTAAGTCAATTTGGGCCAACCCTATCACTCTACAATTGAGAAGAGTCAGGCTTAGAGAGGTAAAATGAGCTGTCCAAGGTCACATGGAGCCAACAATAGAGGTAGTATTTCAACCCAGGGCATACAAGTTGAGAGCCAGGGCTCATTCCATTAACTCACACTGCCTCTACATATCATTTTCTTGAAGATGTTACCTTTGAGGACTGATTCAAGAGTAAGGAAAGAAAAACATACAAAAGACTAGGAAGAAGTGGGGGCGGCCAAAATACATGAATGACATGAATGTACAAATCCCTGTCTATATATTTTAGCATATTCTAGATACATGTTAGTGTAGACCTTGTCTTTTTTCTATTAATAGTTTCCTCAGATTCCATTAAGAGTAGGAACCATGCCTTATGAGAGTCTATATATGGCCACAATGACCAAACAGCACCATACATATGTCCATGAAGTGTCTGTAAGTATAACAGGAAATGGGCCATTCTTCTGAGCTCATAGGTATATTCTGGCCCAAGCTGGAAAGTGACTCTTTTCAAGAGTTTTCAAATGAACAAGCAAAACACTGTGCACTCTCTCCTTCTCTCTCTCCCCATCTCTCTCCTTTCTCTTTTCTCTCTTTTCTCTGTCTCCCTCTCTCTCTCCCCTTTCTCTTCTTTCTCTTCTCTCTCTCTCTCTCTCTCTCTCTCTCTCTCTCTCTCTCTCTCTCCTCTCTCTCTCTTCTCTCTCTTTCTCTCTCCTCTCTCTCTCTCTCTCTGTGTGTCTCTCTCTGTCTCTGTCTCTCTCTGTCTCTCTGTCTCTGTCTCTCTCTCTCTCTCTCTCTCTCTGTCTCTCTCTCTCTCTCTCTCTCTCTCTCTCTCTCTCTCTCTCTCTTTCTCTCTCTCTTTCTCTCAGATTGGTACTGACATTCCATTAAACAGCTGCTCCTCTCCCCATTAGGAAAGGTGCATGGACCTGTGTTTTACCCAGCAGAGGGGGTTCTTGGATGCAAGAACTCTCTCTACCAAAGTAAGTCAATATTTTCTTGGCATTACCTAGAATACAGAGACATGTCCAGAGTCACACAGCCAATCGGGGGTGGTACCCAAACCCCCATATTCCTGGCTTTAAGGTGGCTCCCTAACACTGCCTCCCAACCAAATCTTAGCATCAAAATAAAGATGTAAAAGTAATGAGGAAAAATTAGGAAAAATTTCAAAGACAATTTCTGTAGCTTGAAGACATCAGAGACTTTTGCCTCTGTCCATGGTAGCAGTTTTATTAGATTTCCCTGAAGTGGGACTGTGAAGGTGATTTGTCTGGGTAGGAGCTTTCCTCCTAAAACTTTTTCAAATGGAGGCTGTAAAAAGTCTTTTCATTTGATCCTCACAACACCTCTGTATGGTAGTTGTTATTATCCCCATTTCACAGATGAATAAACTAGAGATAAGAGAAGTTAAGTGACTTCCTTAGCATTCCAAAGCCAATTAGTATCAGGAGCAGGATTGAAACTCAGGTCTTCCTGATTCTAGCTTCAGTATTCTATCCACTGTACTAGTGGATCCTTGTTAAAACCACTTTTGAGGCCTAGTCTTACCTTTATGTACCTGAAATTAAAGTTTCAGGAAGCTAGCATACTAGGTTTGAAGTCAAGAAGACTTGAGTACAAATTCTGTCTTAGAGACTTAATCGTTTTGTGATTCTGGATAATTTACCTAACCTCAGTTTCCTCATCTATAAAATGAGGGTGTTGGACCTGAAGGTCTCGAAGTCTCTTTCAGCTACAAATCTATGATTCTATGAGGACCAAATGACAGAGGATGTTATGGATAGCTGGGAAGAAAGTGTTAGTCACATCACAAAAGCAAAGGATAACAGATGAAAGGCCCAAGTGCTCTGTTGGCATGGGGAGCAACCTGTGACAAATGTATGGAAGGCATGGGATTGGAAGGCAGGGATGAGTTACAATCTGCATCACTGGAGGCACTGGAGGCCACCTTGTATTGGCTTCTATTGCTTTATCAACTGTTGTCTTCTAAACTGGACCCCTAGTGCTAGATAGAAAAGTGGATGACACTGTGTGTGTGTGTGTGTGTGTGTGTGTGTGCATCTGTGTAGGTGTGTAAACATGTGTGTGAATATATATGCATGTGTATGTGAACAAGTGTGTGTACTTGTATACAAGTGAGTGTGTATGTGTGCATGTATGTGTGAGTGAGTGTATGGTGGCGTTTTAGAGGTTGGCAGGGAAGGGATAGGTGGTGGCTAATGTTGACCTAAACTTGGATTTATAATAGATTGTGTCATAGGAAAATATAAAGAAATACTTTTACATTTATGTCTTGACTTCTAATTACAATAGAAAAAGTTATTTTGGGTGCTGTATTTGCTAACACTGTCAGATCCCAACAGCTCAATCTTTAGTGGTTAGGTAAGTGTAATAAACAAAGGCTTTAATAGGTGGCTCAGGCATGTCTGTATCCTTCATTTCTTTTGGAAATGGGTCCTATGAATTTCTTAAAGTATTAGCAGTAACTCATTTGATGCCAAATAAAATTGGGGTCTTTCCTTGTTCTGGGTTTCATAGGATAGTAGATATACCTGTACCTATACTCATACCCAGATTTATATTGTCTCTATTTCTATCTGCATCTTTGTTTCTTTTTTAAACTATTTCTATCTCTATCATCTCTATTTCTAGGTATATATTCATAAGCATATATATGTGTGTATGTATGTATGTTTATATAGCTAGATAGAAAGATAGACCACTCCACTTTCCATCTGTTGCTCTGCTTGGTCTGAACAATTTGCCCCTCTCAGGATAAGCTGATCACCAGAAATGTCTTCATTGTGCTATTTAACTCAGCCTTGGATACTCAACACCTTCTTGGCTTCCTCAGCCTCCTCTCCTCTCTGATTAAAGGACTGCAGATAGAATATCGAACTCCACCCCAAACTTGCCTCTGTAGAGGGCAGAACCTGGACATTCCAGCTCCCTTCGCTTTCCGTCTGAAGCTCTGCTAGGTTTGAACTCCACGGAGTGAGATGTCTTCCCTCTGGGTACACTTCTGTGTCTCCCTGTCCCCATGCTTCCTTTTGTGCATTGTCTCCCCTTTAGATTTTAAGTTCCTTGAGGGCAGGGGACTGTCTTTTTTATTTGTTCCCCCAGTCTTTATCCCAGTGCCTGGCATATTATAAGCATTTAACTTTTGTGAGTCAAATTTAATAGTGCATTTATTAAGCATTCACTCTGTGCCACTGGGCTAAGGACTGGGGATACAAACAAATATAGGCAATGTGACAGCTGTGACCTCAAGTAGTTGACATTCTATTGGGGGGGATTTAGGACTGGAAGAGCTCTCTAAAGGATATAGTTTGACCCCTTTATTCTACATCTGAGGAAACTGAGGTCTGTAGAGAACGAAATGGTTTGTTCAAGATCAAAGTACAGCAAGTTAAGCCAACAAGCATTTATTAAGCACCTTCTTTAGGCCGGGCACAAGGAATTCATACAGACAGGATAAATGAGAGATGACCTCAAAGGGAGGCCCCATTAATCATGAAAGGCTGGCAAAGGATTCTTATAGAGGGCGGAACTTTAACTGAGACCTGGAAGAGAGCAGGAATGCCAGGATGTAGAGATGAGAATGGACAATATTCCAGGCATGGGGGATAGTCAGGGAAAAATGCTCAGAGTCAGGAGATGGAAGGTCTTGAGTGATAGATACCCAGTGCCATCGATTCACAGAGTATGTGGGAGTGAGTAACATATGAGAAGACTGGAAAGAAAGGAAAAGGCTAAGATATGAAAGGTTTTAAAAGCCAGAGGATTTTATATTTGATCCTGGAGGTAAGCGGAAGCCACTGGAGGTTACTGAATGGGGGAAGGGAGTGACGTGGTCAGACTTGGGTTTTAGGAAGATCAATTTGATCATTGCTTGGAGAATGGACTGGAGTGGGGAGAGACTTGAAGCAGACAGATGAACCCTAGCTAGAGTTGAGTGTCCAGGACGGAAGTGCTGAGGGTCTGTACTAGGCTAGTGACAGTGTCAGGGGAGAAAAAGGGGACATACCTGAGAGGTGTTAAAAAGGTAAAGAGGTTAGCTATGGGGGGGAAGGAATACAGTGAAAAGTCCAGGTTGACGCCTAGTTTGTGAGCCTGGGAGATGAGGAATAATAGGGAAATTAGGAACAGGAGATGATTTGGGGAAAAGATAATGAGTTCTGTTTTGGATATGTTGAGCTTAAAATGTCTACAGGACCCATTTGAGGTGTCTAATAGGCTGTTGACAATGTGAGAGTCTAGATCAAGGAGAGGTTAGGGCTAGACAAATAGAACTGAGAATCATTTGCATAGAGACAATAAGTAAATCCAGGGGAGCTGAGGAGATCACCAAGAGAAATAGTATAGAAGGAGAAAAGAAGATGGCTTATGGCAGAGTCTTGGGGAAGAGCATCAGGGGCAGGATTTGCCCCCAAGCCCTCTGACTTGTAACTCCCCCTTAACACTATCCTAACGTGCATGAAAGTGTGGTAGAATGCAAGCGTTGCCAACAAACTGCCGATGGACTGGGGTAATTTCTTCTTTAGTTGTTTGCAATCCTCACTTGCACTGCCCAGCTCCACAGTTAACATGCATCTCATCAAGACCCTTCAATGCTACTGACCAAAGAACCCCATTTCAGCTCCACACCTCTGATTTCTTTTCTTGCTCACTAGCTTTAAAACCAAACCAGTGGGACTGAATGATTTTGAAATGGCTCCAAATCAGAGCAAAATGCATCCCAAATTGGCCCTCTGCCCAAAGGTATAATTTTCAACTGTGAGTTGCCCTTCATTTTGAAAATCATCCTTTTAGCTTTCACTTTTTCAAAGGATTGGTAAGAATTAAGGCCCTAGAATGGCTTCTGTTTTTTCCCCCTCCCACTGCCTTTATCTCCCTTTCCTTATGAGAAGATTTCTTTTCTTGAAGGAACAATAAGAGACACAGGTCTTTTTCATAGTCAAAGGAAAAATTCAGGGGCAAATGAAACAAACCCTTCTTCCCCTGCCCTCAAGGCTTCATTTGTGTGCTAACTCCCATAGGTTTTCTAGGGCGTGATCTTGGAACCCACATCCGTTTCCAGTTGGATTCTTGGTCCTTAGATATGGACAGGCAGGCCCTCCTCCTTTGCCAGTAACAATATTAATGGTGATAATGCTAAGCAGCAGTACCAATTATATTGGTGTAAATATCAAATTATCCTGTGATTAAGGATGACAATTGATAATACATGTATTTAGTAAACATGAGTGCTAGGATGTATAAAACATAAGCCACATGGTAACACTTGCTGTTTTCTAAGACAGAAGAGTTGGGGGTTGGTAGAGGGACCACTTTCAGATAGCAAGCTGTTACAATATACATATATACACATGCATATATAGTACATGTGTGTATATAAACATACATTTACATATATTTATAAACACACATACATAGAATAGGGGTTTGTTGCCATATAACAAATGGTTGCAATATGCATATACATTCATATAATACATTTATGTATATGTCGGGTTTATATAATGGATATATATTCAAATCTAAAGTTACGTATTACATACACATGTGGTTCTTCAGTCATTTCAATAATATCTTTAATAACTCTTTGTGACTACATTTGGGGTTTTCTTGACAAATATATAATATGGGTTGCCATTTCCTTCTCCAGCTCATTTTACAGATGAAGAAACTTTTTAATCCAATAGGATTAAAGGATTAAATGACTTGTCCAGGGTCAACACAGCTAGTAAATATCTGAGGTCAGATTTGAATTCAGGAAGATGAATATTCTTGAGTCTTCTCAATCCACCGTACCACCTAGCTGCCCACATACATGTATTCATATGCATAGGATAAGAGAAAGGGACTGGAGCTGTGAATTCATTGACTTAGGCAGGCAGGTAATAAGAATTTATTAAGTACTTAATGTGTCCCAGGCTGGGGCAGCTAGGTAGTGCCATGGAATGGCAAACCACTCTGGTATCTTTGCTAACAAAATCTCATATGGGGTCACAAAGGGTCAGGCACAATGGAGACAGCTAAACAACAAAATACGCCAGGCGCCATGCTGAGCACTGGGTATACAAATATAAATGGGAAAAAGACATTCCTTGCCCTCAAGGAACTTACATTCCAATGGAGGAAGCCAGTGCATAAAATGGAACTGAAAAGGGTTGAGGGAATATACACACTGGGGTGCTGTGAATCCTGGAGAGTCAGAAGCAGAAACAGGAAAGGAAGAATGCATGGCTGGCCTTGATCCATTGACAAAATGTAGGCTTTTGGAAAAAACTCACCAATGAGAGAAGGGGGAAGCATGGTGGAGGATATTTCAAGGTGAGAAGGCCACAGGTACTAAGAAGAATTCCAGAATGAAAAGGGAGCTGAGTCATTCTGTTGAAACCTGGTGAGTCAGAAGCATGGAAAGGAGGGGGGATTAAGCATGGCTGGTGTAAACCTGTGCCCAAAATGTAGGCCCCTGGAAGGTGGTCACTAATGAAAACAAGAGGGCAGGGAATGACAGAGGGATATTCCAGGATGAAACGGCCTCAGGCAATAAGGGAAGTTACAAGGTAAGAAGTCAGTTGAGTAATGGTGATGAGAATTCCTTTATACCGAGAATTGCTTGGTGAGAACTCTTTACCTTCACATTTAGCACCCTCTCTGCAACTTAAGGATTGTTGAGAGTTACTTAGGGTACTGAGAGGCAAAAGGATTTGCCCAGAGACGCACATCTGGTGGGTGTCAAGGGTGGGACCAGAACCCCAATCTTCTTGGAATCAGACCAGCTCTTCATCCACATAGCGATGGGGAACCTGTGGCCTCGAGGCCACATGTGGCCCTCTAGGTCCTCAAGTGCAGCCCTTTAACAGAATTCATTAGATTTGCTGAATTCATTGGATTCAGTCAAAGGGCTGCTCTTGAGGACCTAGAGGGCCACTTAGAAGTGGCCTTAAGATCAGGTTCCCCACCCCTGCACTATACCAATCTGTCTCTGAACAGGTATACTCATCTTGTCTGTTGTGATTTCTGTCTTGTGTATCTCATGTATGTATTTATACATATAAATTCTCGTTATATATGTTCACACAGAGACATATATAAATATATATGATATACTCTACACACACAGAAAGCATACTAGACTGTTATAAATGGCAGTAGACAGTTCCTTCTTTGGTCTTAATCATTTAAGATACGTTCTTTGGGAAGACTTATGCCTACAAGGGACAGAGATGCCGACTGGCTTTTTATTGGAAGTGAGATTTATGTTTTATTGTGATTTGTTTTTTTAACTTCCAGCAAATTCAGCTTACATCTGGAAAAGCTGATTTTGAAAAAGACTGATTTCATTAGCTGTTTATAAATATCTTTTAATCTGCAAATGAAAAATGCACATTAATAATTAGTCACAGCACACATCTCTTTAATCTTATTGTATTGTTCTGAAGTCATGGTATATCAGATTGTTTTTGTTGTGAAAAACATTTGTTGATTAACAACTATGTTCATGACACTGATGGAGATTCAGGAATGCACAAGCTGTGATTCTGCCAACAGAGAAGCCACTGAGGCACTGGGGAGCACAGCCTCATTGGGAGGTACCTGGGTTCCAGCAAAAGGTTGTTGGTTCCTTACACAACACCTTACATTTGAATAGAAATTTCCTGGGTAAGGTCATGATGGGTGCCTTCCCTCAAGGAGTTTTCAGTCTATTAAATTAAGCTAGATGAAATTCACCATTAGGAGACTGAAAAGATAAAAGTGTATAGCACAGGAAAGAGATGAAATCAGCCTCCATGGACTACATCTCTCATTGCAGGAATGCCTCCAAAGCAGTGAGACAAAGTGAGAAGTAGATTGGCATGGTATGCTGGATCTAGAGTCTGGAAGACCTGAATTCAAATCCTGTCTCTTACATATACAAGATGTATGCCCATAGGCAAGTCACTGAACTTCTCTGTGACTCAGTTTCCTCAGAAGACATTGGACTTGATGATCTCTAAGGTCCCTTCTTATTGCAAATCTCTTGTCCACTGGATAGTGGCACCAGATTGAAGCTCCAGCTAAGCTTTAAAAGAGAAAAAATATTAAAAATATCTGATTACTGAAATTCAGTAGAAGAAACAGTTATTAAGCACTTAGTGTGTGAATGGAATTGTCTGAATGTTTGGTGGTCTATCTGATGTTGATCCTTTGATTATTTTCTCTGAATTTATATATCCAGAGGATAGCCTTAGGAAGGATAAGAGGAAAATGAAGGCTTTCTTGCTATGAATACGACATCAACTGTCACAGATCTCATTCAACATACATTTATTAAATGTTTATCTTATATTCTTTCCTGTTTTCAGATGATGTTGTGCTGATTGCAACAAGTCTTCAAACATTGCAAATATGATCTCTGATGTGATTTCTAATCATTCGAGAAAGTTCAACCTAACTATCCACACACAATAAACTAAGTGGATGAAGAAGGGGAAGAACGTCTATTGTCTGCATTAATGTGCAGCTGAATGTACAACCTTTAGAGGCCACATTTAATACCTTTCTATATCTATATCACCTTCCCTCTCCCCAACCCAGTCTCTGTCTCTGTATATCACCATTTATGTCTATCTGTCATTGATAGGCACCTATCTATCCATCTATCTCTTTATCTATCTACCTATCTACTCCCAAGGGGGAAAAAAAAACTCCTGCTAATAATACAGACTGCCATCTTCTCTGAAAATTATAGTCTTGGGAAAGTTGTTGAGAACATTGTTTTCTTATTCCTACAAACATTCCATTGCATCTCTAATATCCAAACAATATTCACTTGATTCCTCTCTCCCTGATACTTATTGTCTTTCATTTCTCCTCCCTTTCATCATTAAACTTCTTGAGAAAACAATCTATAATCAGTGCTGACCTCATTCTCTTTCAGACTGAGTCTCCTCATTTGGACTGGAAGCAAAGCAGCCACTCACAGGCTCAATTCCATTGTTGATTGGAACAGGAGCTTTGACCTGCTCCATTTACAATCTGGGCTTTTCACTCTTCGCTGGGAAGCCTAAGGACTACTGCTTCCAATTGAATAAATCTCCATCCTTCTATGCCTTCTCATTCCACTTGGATATTTTCTCACAAGTATTTCCACAGAGGATTTGTCCAAATACTCTGGAAACTTTCATCTTGATTGTCCTTATTGTACAGGTATGAATTTCTTTACCAGGCTGTTCATTTGTTGCTGCTCACTCTAGCCATGAGATTTTTCCGCCCCTGTCTCTTTGGGGTCATATAAACCCTTGATGTCTTTTGCACAACTTCTCTCATTCAAATCATCATTAATAATTATCTGCAGCTTAGCATAAACTTGCCATTTGGTGTATAATCAAAGAATTTTAGAGTTGGAAAGAAGCTAGACAGTTATTTAGTAGAACCCATACTTGAAAAAGAATCCAACTACAATCTAACAGACAAGCAGTCATTCAGCCCGCGCACTTACACCTCTTTGATGATGCAAACCCTGCACCCTCTAAAGGAGCTCATTCCAATGCGTGAATGACATTCACTGCTAGGTAGAATTGCTTTGTGGCGTGCAGCCTAAACCGCCCTCTTTCCCTCCTCCATTCATCGCTCCTGGCTTTGCTGTCTGACACTAAACAAAACATATCTAATCCCTTCTTTTCATGACAGTTCAAAACCTTGATGGTAGTTGGTGTCTTCAGATTTTCTTTACTCTAGACTAAACATCCCCAGTTCCTTCAAGAGATCTTCATATGACATGTACTTGAGGCTCTCACCACTCTAGCTGCCTTCTTCTGAATGAGCTCCAACTTCTCAATGTCCTTCCTAAACTATGGCTTCAAGCACAGAAGACAGTCCTCCAAAATTGGTCTGGTTGGTGCAGAAGGAGTACTGTTACCCGATTTCAGGAAGCTTGACATCTCATGTTGCCTGAGATCACGTTACTTGTTTTTGGTTCCCATATCCCACAGCTGGCTCATTTTGAGCTGGCAGTCCACTGAACACCCAAGACCTCTTTCTGAGAAACTGCCAACTAACCATGACCTTCTGTCTTATAACTATGATGATGATGTTTTTGGACCCAAGGGTAAGACTTTATATTCATCTCTATTGAGATTAATCTTATTCAATTCAATGCAGTGGTCAGTCCTGTCAAGAACTCTTTGTATCCTTACTCTGTCAGCTTTGTGTGGTCAGAAAAAATCTATTAAACTTGTAACTACACCTTTGCCCAAGGCATTGGTAATCATTTAAAAGCAAACTGGGCCAAGCACAACTCCTCTAGATTGCCTTCCAGGTCATTTGTCTTGTTCTGGATCTATCAAAAGTCTCTTATCCAGACAACATTTTCCTATCTTTTCCTCTTAAATAACATGAAGCAAACATTATCTTCAGTATTCTCTTGGTCTACTCATTTAACGAGCCCATAAAAAAGAAGATGAAACCAGGATGGCTCTTGGTGGTTGCTTTTTTTTCTTTTTCCAGATGTTCTCTGACAATCCCTTTAATATACCACTCTAGAATTTTGCCTGAACTTTATAATAGCAATCACTTACATGGTGCTCTATATTTTGAAAAGCACTTTACATGAATTACCCCATCCCATCCTTACAACTCTGTGACATACCATAGGTACTATTATTATCCACATTTTACAGCTGAGGAAACTGAGTCTGAGAAAGATTAAATCACTTGGCCTGGATCAGACTTTTATGAAATTCAGAGGCAGGGATTTGAATGCAAGCCTTACTGATTCTAAATCTAATGTTCAACCCATTATGCCATGTAACTGTCTCATTATCTTGTAGATTGGTGGCTCTATTCTCTTCCCTTTTTAAAAATTAGGACCATGTTTACTCTTCTCCAGTCCTATACTATTTCTTCTGGTATCATAAATCTTTCTTTTAAAAATCATTATTTATTTATTTTAACATTAATTTAAATTTTTTTAAAATTCAAAATTCTCTCCCTTCTTTCTACTTCTGCTTTACTGATTGAGAAGGCAAGAAATATCAATTATACATGTGAAATCATTCAAACATATTTTCATATTAGTCATGTTGAACAAAAAGCAAGAATAACATAGAAGCTGAAAAAAAAATGCTTTGATCTGCACTCAGACTCCATCAATTCTTTGTCTGGAGGTGGAGAGCATTTTCTTTTATGAGTCCTTTGGAATTGTCTTGGACCATTGCATTTCTGGGAATGGTTAAGTCACTCACAGCTGATCATCATACAATATTGCTGTTACTATGTAAAATACTCTTCTGGTTCTGTTCACTTCACTTGGCATCAGTTCATGTAAGTTCTTCCAGGTTTTTCTGAAATCCTCCTTCTTTGTCAGTCCTTGTAGCACAATAGTATTCCATCACAGGCATATGCTGCCACTTGTTCAGCCATTCCTCTGCTGGTAGGCATCCCCTCAATTTCCAATTCTTTGCCACCAGAAAAGAGCTGCTATAAATATTTTTGTACATATAGGTCCTTTTCCTTTTTTAAAAATCTCTTTGGGATACAGATGTAGTAGTTGTACTGTTGAGTCAAGGGGTATACAGTTTTATAACCCTTTGGGCTTAGTTCCAAATTGCTCTCCAGAATGGTCAGATCAGTTCACAACTCCATCAACAATGCATTAGTGTCCCAATTTTTCTGCATCCCCTCCAGTGTTTGTCATTTTCCTTTTCTGTCATATTAGCCAATTTGATAGGTGTGAGGTAGTACCTCAGAGTTGTTTTAATTTGCATTTCTCCAATCAATAATGATTTGGAACATTTTTTTCATGTGACTATAACTAGCTTTGATGTATCTTTCTAGTAATGAAATTAACTCAGTAATCCTATCTACCAATTATTGTTTATCACTTTGCCTTTCCTTATATTGTATGTGGGGTTTCTTTAAGTTTCTCTCAAGCTCCACATTATTAGAAAAGGTGGGCAGGATCTTCAGTTATGATTTTAACTAGGTGACCTTAGGTAAGTCACTTGACCTCTCTTGTCTTCAGTTTCCTCATCTTTTAGACCGGATTTTTTTTGGTCCCTTCCAGTTCTAGAGCTAGCATCCTGTGATTCTGTCACTGCCAATCTCCTTTCCAATTTTCCATTTCCTTTTTCCTTTTTATACAACTATCATTTCCCCATCTGCCAGCCCACAGAACTTCATTTTGTAACATAGAACACTCATATCAAACTGACCTACATTCTTGTATATAATAATATATACAACATGGAATGCCTCTGATCCCTCCCATCTGTACTAAGAGGAAGGAAGTGCATTTTATCACCTGTCCTCTGGGACAAAGATTGGTCATTGCATTGAATATGAAGTCAACTGCTTTGAATGTTATTTTCTTTTCCGTTATTGTAGCATTACTCTCCTTCATTTCTGATGCCTTCTGAAAAAACATCATAATTATTTTGAACCCACCCACCTAGGGAGCTTTCCCTCACAATAGAGAAAAATAGCAAAGCAAAGCCAACCAACAGAGCACACATCTATCAAAATTGATCCCATTCTGCATTCATAGGCCCCCATTTACCTACTAAAAGGTAAATTTCTGCCTCTCTTTTCTAATAGTTCCACTCCACAACTCTGGCTTCTGACTAATGAACAAATGCTTTGAAAAGCCTTAAAAATCTATATAGATGCATATCATTATCATTATTATTAGATCATATTTCTAGAGCTAGAAGGTAGAACATGATACGGTCCAGAGGAATCCTACATAGAACCTTGGGTAGCCCACAATGCTCCTGAGTGCAGCCTGAACCAGATAAAAATGTAATTGGGGATATTTAACAAAATAAAGAAAAGTACAAGAAAACATAAATAACATTATTTTTTAAAAACCAAATTAATATGCATCCTACAGGAATTCTTACATATGGTATAGTGGTCCCTATTTCTATTTGAGTTTGACATCACTGACCTAGTCCAACCCCCTAATTTTACAGATGAGAAAACTGAGGCCTAGACACGTGAAGTGATTTATCCAGGGTTTTAAAAGAGCAAGTGGTAGAGGCAGAATTTGAACATTTTCTAGCATTAGTCCCATGCTTTTCTCACTTTGCCAATGTACTTCCAACACTATAATACAGGCTATGCTTTAGACGTTTTAGGTAGCATGTGCATGTGTGTGTGTGTGTGTGTGTGTGTGTGTGTGTGTGTGTGTGTGTGCGCATGAGTGCATGCATGTGTATATGAGATCATGGCCAATATTAAAAACAAATCTTTCCCCAGACCCCAAATAAATTTGAGGAAAAATGAGATATTTATGAAAGGCTCCTTGATTAATAGAATCCAAAAAGTAAGCAAAAATGCTTATTAAGTTCCTTCTTTGTGCCAAACACTGCACTAGTTTCTGGAGAGAGTGGATCCAAATTGAATGATATGTGCCATCAAGGGGCTTACATTCTACCAGAAGAGACAACACATACAGATAGAAGGTTTTACAGAAGAAATCCAGTGAGTCCTGGGTGAACACTGCTAGGCATGATTGCATCCAGGAGCCTAAGCTCTGGCATTTTTTTCTTCTTCCTTTGGCAACCTCTCAGCCCTAGACTGATGCTGGCAGGACCTCCTTAGTCAGAAGGTGAACTGGTGCTAAAATGGAATTTGCTGTTAGTACTGAAGCTTGTGACTGCCTTAATTTTGTAATGGGAGAGGGAAGAGTGTCCACTGCACAAGGCCAATATGTGGCTGTCACTCAGTATGCACAGCAGTATGATACAACCAAAAGTGACTTTTATCCCTAACTTGATCCAATGAGGTGGGAGAAGGATTGGGGAGGGGCAAGGCAATTAAAGGGAAATCACCCCACTGAGGCTTGTCTTCTGGGACATTGTGGCAGCTGCAGCCTATATTGCACAGGGAGATGCCGCTGATTACAGATGCATTAGGAAGTAAAGGCTTCTGGAACTCAGTTGCCACATTCCTCATGTGCAAAAGAAGGGCCAGAATGGGCAGGGAGGGACAGAAACAAGGAATATAAGTAAATTTAATTTTCACAGAGAGCTCAGTATGCTAATACCGAGTAGCATCATTGTGTTAATGTGGAATTTGATTTATGACTGGTCTCAGGAAATTGGGTTAACATCGAAAGGACAAACTTGCTTTTTTCTTTCTCCAGGCTCCCATAATCCCTGAATGGTCCTGCCAAACAACTGGGGACAAAGTTAGCATGGATCAGATCACCCCAAGTGCCTTAGGGATCTCTTCTGGGGCCGGAGCAGTTTAACATGCTTAATCAATGGATTGCATTAAGGCATAAATGGTACACTTATCTGATTTGCAGATTGCCCAAGTCTGGAAGGGATGGCTAACACACTGGATAGACATTAGCATCCATCATAATTTTGACAGGCTACATCACTGGATCAACCTGAACAAGAGAAATTTTAATGGGGGATAAATGTAAAGTCTTATACAGGAGTTCAAAAGAATCAGCTTCTCAAGTGCAATATAGGAGAGGCCTGTCTGAAAAACAGATGCAGGGGTGTCTGTAGACTCTATGTAAGTCAACTGTGTGAAACAGCAGGCCAGAAATCTAATGCAAGCTAAGGTTCCATGAAGAAAAGCATCATGCCCAGGGTCAGAGAAGTGATGATGATGCTCTGGTAAGACCACAAGAGTAATTTTAGGTTCATTTTTGGGCAACAGTTTGGGGGAGGATAGTGCTCTGATAATCTAGAGAGTATTCAGAGGAGGGCAACCAGGGTGATGAAGGGCCTTGCAGTTATGCCACATGAGGACAGGCTGAAGGAACAAGGGATGTTTAATGTTGAGAAGCAGGGACAGTAGGGACATGATAGCTTCATGTATCTGGGAGGTTTTCACATGGAAGAAGGGAAGCCCTAGTGGGCAGAGCCAGGAACAATGGGTGGGTGGGTAGGGATGGCAAGGGGGCAAATCTAGGCTTTATAACAGGAAAAAATTCTTCCCATCTCAAGTTATTCCCAAATGTAATGGGCTACTTTGGGAAGCAGTGGGTTCCATTACCCATTGATGGAGGGCGTCAAGCTAAGGCTTGATGACCACTCGTCAGAGAGGATGTAGAAAATATTCTTATTCCAATATGGGAGAGAGACTAGGTGGTCTCAAGGTCCCTTCTAACTCCAAGATTTGTGTCTTTTCTGACCTGTGGTAAGAATATAGAGAGACTGATTTTGAATAATTCCTGTCGGATGGACTATCTGATAGCAAAGAAAGTCTAGGGTTTAGTTGTTACTTTTCTACCTTCAAATTTCCTTTTCACTCGGTCAAGTATTAGTGTGAAAGCTCCAGAAGTGCAGGGACTATTTCACCTTTTCCTTCACATTTCCAGCCCTTAGCACAGTGCCTAGCACATGGTAAGCCCTTAAATGCTTGCTGATTGATTGACAGATGACAGTACATATAATTATATATGCTTGACTTTGCACTTACAATTCTAATCTGTTTCATGAGGAGTACTTGGTAATGTCAAAATCTTGGTTTTGGTTTGCCCCTGGAAAATCAGCAGGTGGTCTGTGACTTGCCTTATGCCCCTGTTGATGTCACCTCCGGGTCAGTATTTTGAAGCTATGTACACATGAAGCAGAGCAGGAGTTACTAGGATAATTCAACAAATTACTTTGATTGTCAAGCCTAGTCACATCCAGTTGCCTAGGAGTGTATCTTTGGGTCACTAATGTTTCCCAGTTTATGTGGTTGTCATGTCAAAAAGCAAAACAAAACATGGATGGAAAACCAATTTGCTGCCATGTGAAAGAAGGGGCTTAGAGAGAGGAGGAGGATCCCCAGCTCCCTAGAGAAAAAAAGAAGCGAGGTCAATTGTATTTATTACTGAGCTGATCCTTTTAGAAGCAGGATATTGTCAAGTCTTCTTAATGTAATGGATGGGGAAAGCTGCAACAAGGAGCTTAATAAAAAGCAGAGCATTTTTTACATCAGCCTGGCTGAGCTGCAAAACAGCTTGTTGGATGTACTAGAGCTTAAATACCCAAAGTAGACTGTTAAAGCATAAAGTGAGCACAAGCATTGTGGTGTGCTGGACAGAGCCCTGCCCAAGCCTTGAGGTGTGCTGGACAGAGCCCCTCACTTCCAGACCTGAATCTGTCACATGTGGCCCTTGGGGACAATCACTTAGACTCTTTGGGCTTTGCTTTCTAATATGTGAAAAAAACAAGAATCAAAACCAACAAGGATCTTGGACTAGTTGACCTCTGAGGTTGCTTTCATCTCTAAATCTATGACCCTAAGCTTTCAAGTTATCACCTTTTCTGGGATATATCAAGGAAGGCCAAGAAATTGTGACCAGCCATGGTAACCGGGAATACAAATACATGAATTTCAGCAGAGCAAACAAAAAGCAGAAGAGGTCATGTAGTTTTGGATTTCTAGCAACAGAAATCCAGAGGTACTTACTGACTATGAGCTTTATTAAAAGTCTACAAATCACTTCTACAACACTCATTCACACAAAATGATACAAGGAATCATGTGCTTCCTCCTCCTCACTGCCCTTTGGTCTTGTTCTTTTTTATGGGGGGGGAGGGAGAATTAAACTGTTTTCATAACTGAATCCCAGGACTGACTAATTCAAAAGGGGCCCAAAGTTACCGAAAACAAAACAAAACAAAAAAAAACCCAAAGAAAAAAGTCAAGGATCCTCTTCCTTCCTTCCTTCCTTCCTTCCTTCCTTCCTTCCTTCCTTCCTTCCTTCCTTCCTTCCTTCCTTTCCTTCCTTCCTTCTTCCTTTCTTCCTTCCTTCCTTCCTTCTTTCCCTTCTTCTCCCTCTCTCCTTCCTCCTCCATCTATTTTTTCCTTCCTTCCTTCCTTCCTTCCTTCCTTCCTTCCTTCCTTCCTTCCTTCCTCTCTCCCTCTCTCCTTCCCTCCTCCATCTATTTTTTTTCCTATTTTTTTTTTACTAGCTCAGGAAACTTTGAATGCAACCCTTATGAGTGGCTCAGATAAGCATAAGCACAAGGTTGGTAGGATTCCATTGGTATTTATGAACTCATCAGTCATTCTAGCCATTTCTGTCAACTCCTTTCTTCTCCTCCCTCTGAGGCAAGAGATCCTCTCTGGCCAGAGAAGTAAATGGTACTTCTATCCATCAATGTGCCTATTTCATCTAGTATCATCTTTCGGAACAAAAGAGTATTTGCAAAGAGAATTACACAGTATAATGACTTTTTATTGACTTAAAAAACTAATCAATTATAACAACACATTTGTATTAATGATTGCTACATGCATAATTCAATCTAATTATTTCAATTCAAACTAGAGGACTGGATTTGGAATACTACCTACTACATGTGTGACCTTAGTCAAGAGCCTCAATAGGACTCAATGTTTCTCTTCTGTAAAGTGAAGGGGTTGAACTAGATTACCCCTAAGATCCTTTCCAATAAGAGCTTGCGATTTTGTATTAAGCCTATATTCTAGTATATGTGAACATTTTTCTAGATATTGGAAGGAGAGAGAGAGAGACAGAGAGAGAGAGAGAGAGAGAGACAGAGACAGAGAGAGACAGAGAGACAGAGACAGAGACAATAGTCCATGATCATAAGTAATTAATCACTAAGTTGGTTGATTGGTTGAGGTAGGCCATAACATTTGTAGACATTTATCCAGTGTTCTACAGCTAACAAATCCAGTTAAGTTCTAACTTGAAGAAAGGCCCTGTAGGAGGCTGTAAGGATATTGAGACAAACGTGAAACACTTCCTGCCCTCAAGGAGCTTATATTTTGTTGGGGGAGGGGTTGCACAAAACTCACACAGATAAGTAGATACCAGGAAATTTGAGAAGGAAGAGGTTACTAACAATTTAGGGGGTGTCAAGAAAGGTTGCTTGGAGGAAGAGGCCTTGAAAAGAAATGAGCATTCTGAACAGCAGCAGATATGTGCATATGCAACAGGAGCCGTGTCATGGGGCGTGTGTGGGAATAGAGCCACTCCCCAGCCTCCTAATGACATGTGATTTGGCTGGGGCGCTTCTCCATGGGGTTTTGTCCACTTATTGCAAGTCATGTGCCCACACTGATGAGAGCTATTGTTGCCCTATTTGACTGTTTGTGTACGTAGATGGGTGCACATGTATGCACACAAATATGTGTTACTAAGTATATACATGCATCCATATCTTGTATGCACAAATACTATTTGTGTGCTTACATATAAATTCTCAGATACTCAAATTGACTTGGGATCTCATTAATGTAGGCATTCCCTTCTGGCACGCCCATCACAGCTTAGCCATCCCTGCGTGCCCTTCTGGAATCTTGTCCTTGTTCTTGAGGGTCTATTGAACATCCCGGGTGGAAGGCTTCCTCACTTTTTCTTGTTATCACAAAGATCCCAGAGGAGCACATGGGCTTTCCTTTAGTGATCCCTTGCTCTTCACCATATGACTAGCCTGTCTTCTCTTTTTGATGGACAGAGACCACACACTCCTAGTAACACATGTCTCTGACCAGAATGGAAAGTGAGCAATGATCTGGGTTCAGAGGGGAGCAGGAGGAGGATGAGATGGGGCTCAATTTCATTTGAAAAATTACATAATGTTTGCAATCCTCACCAAGGGCTACTCCTCAAAGGGCTGATCCCTTTCAACACTGACATTCCCTCCTGTTGATGCTCTATGTGTGGCTGCCAGTGGTGATTCTGGAAGAATTAAAACTGTAGGTGACCTAAAAGGTAGTAGAAAAACCTCTTGACCCTATGACTCCTGATGATGGGCGCCTGGTGACTGATAGGCAAGAAGGGGAATGCAAGGTCATCAAAGGCACATGTAAAAGTGGAAAAGGAGGCAGCTTGATTACATTTAGATTATGAAAGCTAGGAAATGTTTACCTCCAGTGCTCAGCTTGTCCTTGGGAGGTATAAAAAGGGGCAGAGAAAGACCTCCAGCAGATTCAATAGCTCCATTATATCTCACCAATGGAAGGACAGCTTTGACCCCAATTCATATAGGGTGAGTTGCAATCTGCACCAGGGAAGAGAATACCTTCAGTGATGAGATCACAAATACCTTACACATACAAGTATTTCAGTTGAATCAAGCTACCTTTGTTTAAATATATCATCTTTTATTTTTAACCTCTTAAGCCCATGTGGTCTTTTCATTGGAGAAGTCTGTTGTTTAAGGTATACAGAACAATTGGTGGAATGTTATTTGTGGGCTATTTTGCAAATAAAGCTATGGCCCCATAACAGGCTGCAATTGATCTGTATGTGAATGCATGCATGCATGCACATGTGTGTGCATGGATGTGTGTGTGTGTGTGTGTGTGTGTGTGTGCGTGTGTGTTATGCAAGCATGCCAGAGTTAAAGTTCTGGATGTAAAGAAAGTCACCAATTCACCAAGGAATTTGATTACCTCTATCCATTATACATACACAGTGAGTGATCGTGCTACCAGCCATCTGTCATCTCTTTCATTCGCATCATCAACACCTGCCCTGTTTATCTGTTACATTCGTTTCTTCACGGCATTCTTATGCTGCTTTAATAAAATACAGAAATGTTATTGTTAAAAACCAATTAATTTACAATCCTCCACAGAGATAGTATTACTTATAATTCAATTTGGCTTCTAATGATCCAGCTTTCCCAAGAAATGACTTAATTCTGGTGTCAAAGAGTAGTTATTAGATATCACCCTGATGTAGCAAGTCCTGCACTACGGAGGGAGATGCGACAGCACCAGCTTGAGGTGTCCCTGGCCATTAATCAGAAGCCTGGAATGATTTCACTTTTTTTTTTAACTCCTTCAAGAACTGGGTTGCAGACTCCCTTTAACTCTCTGCCTGGCAGTGGGCATTGAACCCATCAGAGTTGGGCAGCTCCTTGGCTTCATCAGGTATGTTACAAGGTGAGTGCAGAATGGCTCCAAATGTCAAAGACATATGGTATCTTTTATCTGAGAATTCAACTCTGGACATTGACAAAGAGCTTGAGGTTTCTATGGTACATGTGGATCCCGACAGACCCACTCTCTCCACCCTGACCCCCACTCCCACACTGTTTATTTGACCATATGATAAGGAATGGAGTTTCCAATGGAGCTGTTCTGTGAATGGGGATCACATTATGGCTTTCTTTTTCCTAAACTAAGAGCCACAGACTCTTAGTGCTGGGCACTGATTTCCTTGTTATTACTAAGATCCAGATTATATAAACAGAGATCAGGGTGAGACAAATTGCTAACACGGCAAACGGCGGCAGCTTGGTTTCATGTACTGCCTTTTGTCACCTCTTCCCACCATTCAGCAAAAGGGCTCACTGAACATATGGGTATCACCACCAAATTCTGAAGTCATCAGAGTTCGCTAAAGGTAACCCCCAAGAACTGCGAATCTATCAGCTGAAGAAACCTAACATATTCTCTCTCCTTGTAAACCAGCCCTCAGCATCACCTTTCTCCAGCCTGTCATCTATTTGTTTTCCAGAACTCAGGTTGGAGCTGTACAAATTAATTTTTATTTATCGGCTTCCCTATTTTAGTTTTTGTTGAGATGAAAAATTAATTACATGCAAATCTCTAAAACGTAGTGTGTCAGTCAGTATACATGCACATAGTTATATATTCATAAAATCCAGTACCTATGTATATAGCTATAAAATATTATACACACAAATATAACTTTAATATAGACATGCACATGCTACACGTTAAATGCTTTCTAAACCTTAAGGTATTATAAAAATGTTAGCTAATATTATTAGCTATTATTAAATAATACATATATATGCCCATTACTTTACATGTACAAGCACATTGTGTATTTTTGCATACATATGATAAGTTAATATTTGCATACATATCCATATGCGTAGCTAGATATATTTATAAAATATTACAGAAATATAATGTACACACATGTACATAACTCACCTGTATACGCAGACATATGTATATGCTCATATATACACAAATATTTTGTACCTATAAACTCTATACATTTGTGCAGACTCTGTATAGCTATAAAACATTATATAGATACACACAGTGAATATACTGGCATGTATAGCCAGGCACATGTTTTTAACTACTTTGTATTTATTTTCTTTATGTTCATTCTGTTAGCACTTATAGACATTCATGTGGTCTCCCCCATTAGAATGTAAGTTCCTTGTAAGGAGGATTGTTTCGTTCTTTTTCCTTTTCTTTTTTGATTCCCGGTGCCTAGCACAGTGCCTTGAATGTAATCACTGTTTAATAAATACTTGTTGAATTCAATTGAAATAAAAGTCAGCTTTAGCCATTCAAGGATTTTTCTGTTTCCCTAATGACTGGAGAACTGAAACCCAGCAGATGGATTGTGCTTATAGTGCCTAGCACAATATGAGGCAGGCAGCAGCCATACAGGAAAAGTTTATTGATTGGCTGGTGTGTCTATCTGTATACTCAAACATACACATGTACATATTTATTATATATTTATATACATGCATATATAAGATGTATAGGTATAATCCATATTACAGAAATATTATGTAAATATTAATGTGTATCTAGACACACATACATTGAACACACACATTTTTTGTGCCTGGCTACATAGTTATGCATAGAATGTGTGTATACATATACATGTGTGTGACACACACACATACACACAGACATACCTATATATTTTCATTTAGATATGAACATTCAATATACACACACACGTGTGTAGAGTCATGCAGCCATCAGAGACGATATACTTCTCTGCAATATGGATTTAGATATGCACATGTTTAGAATGTGCACATATAGCCCGGTGCCTGGCACCAAGTAGACACTTAATAAAGGCTTGTTGCTTGGTGGATGGCTACTGCCCAGTTATATGTGAAGGGGAGTGAGCTTCCAAAGATGAGACTCTTCCACAAGAAAATGAATGCAATTGTCACTAAAAATCTGAACCTATGAAAACAATCATGGAGATCAGGAATAAATAGCAAATGTATTTCTTAAATGTGCATTAGAGATGTCCTTCCATACTTGGAGCCTCTCAGTGGACCACCCCTAAAATGCTCGGCCCACAGCAAACATTGCCAGTCATTTGTATATCTGCGTGGAGGGGGAGGGAGGTGGTGGTCCTGGTGGGGAAGCATGTTTTTTTATGGCCTTAATTAAGTCCAAACACCCCAGTTCTACTTCCCCCAAATCTAATTTTTACCATATTAACCATTATGCTGTATTTTGCCTGCCAGCAAATTTTCTTTCCATAAAATGCCTTTGCCGCCAGCTTTGAAACAGGTTTACAGCATGTTAAAGCTACAGGGTGTTTTGAAAGGTAGTTATGGAGAGGCAGTGTGACTTCTTATGTGGAAAAGGCCATCTTCAAGGCATAAAGGGGGGATGCTCATCATTTTCCTCGAGCACAGACAGACTCTGGCTTTCCTGTTTGGGGAGCTGAGACTCCAATAGCTGTCTTCTAAAAAACGTTTATTTTTACATGAGAATACTAAGGGATGAGAGTGCCTAATGCAACCCCTCCACAGCAGAGTTCTTGCACATGGGTGAGCCAATCTAACTTCCTGCCCTCTTCAAATGATAACCACTTGTTTAGCTGATAGGAAGGCTTTAAATAAAACTGATTAGATGGACCTTGCCCTTTATGACCAAAATTTAGAGGACATTACTTAAGCCTGCCAGCTTAGTGAATTTCCTTTCCTTGCAAACCTCTTTTGTAGGTTAACATTATTTTCTCCATTCATATTCTAGATTAGGGCATGACAGACTTCAGAGAATTTAATAGTCAAATCCTATGAAAAGCAGCCTGACATAGGGCACAGAGTACTAGACAGAGCGAAAAGAAGACTGGAGTTCAAATTCTGCCTCTGATACTGATGATGCTTACTAGCTCTACTTGGGCAAATCACTTCATATCCCTGAATCTAGTTTCCACATCTGTAAAATGGGTATAATGCCTGTAGCCCACAGAGGGCTTCCTTAAGGGAGCTACTACACATAAATTGCTTTTCCATTTTAAAAGAAGACAATGCAAATGTTTGTAACTATGATTATTATTATAAGGACACCCCAATCTGTTTGTTTCTCAGTGGCTTTGTTGCAGTTTTGCACCGTTGAAACTTCATTTGGAATAATACATAACTCACCACCTTAAATGAGTGCTTTCTGTGTAGAGGGGAAAATGCAGCCCACTGCCAAGGCAAAATCTTGTCTCCCAATGCTGGGGCTTAAAAGCCATCTGATTTTCCAAAATGGTCAAAAGTTGCTGCTGCCACCTTAGACAATGCCCCATCAGGCCCTGCGACCAGGAGCGTTGCCAAATGAGCTGTAATCTAATATGCAAATGAGGCATTGGCCTTGATATTGTGTCACTCTTCTGAATACGATCACCTGCACCCATCTCTCTGAGGAGGAAATTTCAAACAGAGTTAGCTTCTTAAACCTTCTAATTAAAATGAGAAATCCCCAGGCTTCCATGACTCAGCCTCCGAAGAAGATTATTAGGAATTTAATGGGGAAAATATCGCAGCTCAGACCATCTGTGACCCAGTGCTCTGTGAGAATTTAAAGAAAACTGGAGGGAGGAGACACATACTCCAGTGCCCGCTGGAGAAGTACTTTGTTGGAGCTGCAATAAATCAACATAGTTAGAGTACAGCCTTTTTCAGATTTAATTACTGTTACATAATTATTAGCAAAGCAGTCTCCTCTGAAACTGTAAAACTCATTACATCAAAAATCCCCAAGCTCCTGATGGAATTTATGAACTAGTTACTTTCTTTTTAGCTCTGGGAAAATCCAGTGGAATAGATTTCAGATTTGTCTCCAGCTTTTTAGCGGCAGAAGGGTTTTGTTTATGTTTGGGGTCTGGGGTCTGGTGTTCTGGTTTCATGGTCTTGTTATGGGTTTTCTGAACTTGGCTCTCTATGCCCCATACTCCTTGTTATCTGCCTCCATGGATGCTTGCCTAAATGACAGAAACTGATCATGGGGACAGGGATGAATGGATAAGTAACCTACCCATCAGCCAGAAGAGTGAAAAGTTGTGTTTAGGGCAAGCCAATGGGAACCTTTCTCACTGTCTGTGTTTGAACGATCTCAGTGATCATAAGAAGAAGAATCATTTGAACATATTGATGGCACACACATGCTTAAGAATACGATTTTAAATAGATGCTGCCATTGGAAATGCTCATCATCTTCAAGTACTTCAGAAGGAAAAACTTTCAAGAGACCCAAAAGAAGAAAATAAAGTCCTGGGCTGTTGGAAGGGGCAGATGTTATGGCCGTCAGCCTGTTTTCCACTGGAATTGTACCAAAGATGTTCCCGGTAAACCTACAGAGAATGAGCAGACATCTCAATACTTTTATTCAACTATGAAAAGCAGATACTTTGTAACTGTAATTTGCCCTCTGTGCTGCGGTCCATAGAATATTAAGTAGAAAAGAATGATAGGATAGCAACTTTTCTAGGGAGCAATTTTAATATAATGGTGATGATGATGAAGATGGCGATAACAAGAAGGCATATAGTGTTTTGAAGTTTGAAACGTGACTTATTTATTTTATAGCACCTAGCACAGTGCCCGGCACACAGACGGCACTTAATGTTGGTTGATGGACTACTTGTCAGGTATGTCATGGTTTCTTTTCATGTTTGACTTAGACTAGATGGTTTCTGAGGTCCCTTCCAATTCTCATATTCCCTCATATGAGCCTCATGACAATCTTATGAGGGAAGGACCCTCATAGGGATAAAACCCCACCATGACTCAGTTCCCCTGGAATTTAATTTAGTGCCTAGGGCCTTCTTACACTGGAACATTCCTGTGCCAAGCCAGCCCTCTTCTACTATTGGTGAATTCCTTCCAGGGTTCAACATTTTAGGGCTGAGCCCAGGCTGCCCATCCTTCATGCCCCTCCCTACTGTGCTTCTGACATTCTAGACTTTGCCACCATGCCCCCTCTCATCCGTCCCTCCTCCAGCTTTTCAGCTCCCTCGTATGTGTTATCTATCTTCCCCCAGTAGAATTGAACCTCCTTGAGGGTGAAGGGTTGCCTTTTTTCTTCTTCCTGTATTTTTATCCTGAACTTAGCATAGTGCCTGGCACAATAAATGCCCACTGCCTGCCTATCCTAGAGGGTGGTTGTGAGGCTCAAATGAAATTACATATGGGAAGCGCTTTGCAAACTTGGAAGGGGCATATCAGTGACAGTCAATATTAAAGAATCATGGAATTTTCAAGTTAGAAAGGACCTCTCACCCAACTAGTCTATGCCCTCAAAGAATCCCTGCTATAACGTACCCAATAAAGAGTCAGCCAACCTGTGTTTGAAGATTTCCAATGGGAGGAATGGACCAGCACCTTCTGTCTCTTCCCTCCCCCCCTCTCTTTCTCTCTCTCTCCTCTTTCCTCTCCCTCCCTCCCTCTCCATCTCTCCCTCCTTCCCCCTCTCCCTTCCTCCCTCTCTCTCTCTCTCTCTCTCTCTCTCTCTCTCTCTCTCTCTCTCTCTCTCCCTCTCTGCAGCTTTTACAGATGAGGAAACTGAGGCCCAAAGAGACTAAGTGATTTGCCTAAGGTCACACAGGAAAAGATGGCATAGTCACAGATTGTAGGCCTTTTGTCTACAAACCTAGGAGTATTTTTTCATTGTACTACAGAGATTTCCTAAACTCTAGAATGTTGCTTGAGGCACTAAAGTTGCAATTTGTTGGGGGTGGCGTGGAGGGTGGCACTTGACACACAGCTAGGAAGTATTAGAGGTAAGGATTTGAATCTGGATTTTCCTGCCTCCAAACTTAGCACTCTATCCACAAGACCACACTACTTCTACAAATGTGCACAATCAGAGCTTAATAAATGTTTGTTGGACTGAATTGAAGTTGATTACAGCATGTGAGCTCGTCAATTCGTTTGGCTACCATATTGTACCTCAATCTCATTGGGCTTGCAATCAATTCAAATTCCAACACATTTTTCAATATTCTGTACCCCCCTCTTTAGTTGAATAGAAGTTCTTTGAGGACAGGGGTTAAGTATTTATACATTTATTGCCTATCTACTTATTTACTTATTCATTTGTGCATTCACTCATATAATCATTCATTGTTTATAGAGTCTATTAACCTATTTATTGATTCATTGATTGAGTCAGTCATTTATTCATACATTTACTTATTCATATTTATTTTGGTTTTATCTTTGCATTCTTGGCATCTTGTATACAATAAGTGTGTAATAAGTGAATGAAAGAACACTAATATTTTCTTATTGAAAATTGCTCACTTGTGGTGTTTTTAAAATGAATTTATTTTTAGCTTTCAACATTCACTTCATGAGCTTTTGAGTTTTAATTTTCTCCACCTCCCTCACCTTCCCCCCTCCCCAAGATGGTGTGCAATCTGATATAGGCTCTCTATATACATTCATATTAAACAGATTTTCACATTAGTCATGTAAAGAAGAATTAGGAGGAATGGGAGAAATCACAAGAAAGAAGAAACAAAAAAAAAAAAGAGAGAGGGAGAAAACAGTATATGCTTCAATCTGTGTTCAAACTCTATTGTTCTTTCTCTGGATGTGGACAGGATTTTCCATCACGAGTCTTTTGGAGTTGTCTTAGATCTTTGTGTTTCTAAGAAGAGCCAAGTCTGTCAAAGTTAGTCATTACACAGTGTGTCTGTTACTGTGTACAATGTTCTCCTAGTTCTGCCTACTTCGCCCAGCATCAACTTGTGGTGTTTTGAGAAGGGGGATTCCTGAAACATTTCCTGCTGAATCTGAGGCATAGTAGCCCTTGAAACCCTATATTGTGATTATCTGATAAATATATTTCAGTATTATTGGCATAGCAATTAGCTACTTAGAGATTCATTCTGTGCTCCTGAAATGATCTTTTCCACAACTTGTTGGAATCATGAAAGTTGCTCAGTGCCTGTCAAGTAGTCAAACACCTGAATCAAGAAATAAGTGCTTGAAATTGGTCAGCTTGGCAAATCAGGGACATTGTGAGATCAATCACTGTCTGAGTTCATGCTCAATTTAATATTTTTGCCATCATGTTTTTGAGCAGTGCAACATTGTATGACCTGTCAAAGTTTTTACCATAGTGTGACTGGGTAAGAGTCCTCGAAAAGTACAGCTGGCAACACCTCACACACTGCCAATTTTGGATTTGCTATAACAACATCAAAAAGAATTTAGTCTGGTTTGGTCCACTAATTACCACTGAGTGCCTATGAAGAAAAGGGTAAAGACAATTAAAATTTTTTTTTTGCCTTTCCTTGTTTACTTTGCTCTTATAAACATTGCTAACCAACAGGTCTTTCCTAGCCTGGAGCTACTGTTTCACATGGGCATGAATGACACTTCTAGAAGGAAATATTGTCAATAATTACGATGTGTTGGGTAAGAAACTAATGTTTATAAGGATGCGGGTTGTGTTTTCTTCCCTTTTGCCCACTGCAAGTAAGGGGTCCAAAAGAGAAAAAAAATAATGTGAGATATGAATAGCTAGATAATAAGGTGTCAGCTAAGAATAGGATTTAGGTTTCCAGACCATGTTACACTATAGGATTGACACATTCATGGCCAGAGATGGAAGGCATCTAGGAAAGGCAGGTAAAAATATATTTGCTAGGGATTTTGCAAAGCAGAATGACCTTTACACTCATACACAGGCATCACCTTCCTAGGATATGTAAAGAAATAACTGCCCTTGAATACTGCAATCCAAGTCACCTGACTGAAATGAACTACATCCTCATATTCTGAGAGAATTGGTAGATGTGACCACTGAGTCACTGTTAGTGATATTTGAAAGATTATGGCAAATGGAAAAGTACCACAAGACTGGAAAAGGGCAAATATCCAGATTTTTTTAAGAGAAAGAAAACGGAGTCTCAAGACTACAGGCCAGTGAACTTATCTTTGCTTGGGAAATTCTGAAATGGATGATTGGTGGCAATTAGAAAAAGAATTGCTGGAAGGATAGCAACTTTTTCCTGGAATGATGTTTATCTGAACTCCATTGAACATAAAGATGAGAAATATTTAACAACATCACCACAATATAATCTTCAAACTACATGAAAAGAAAGTCCTTCAAAATACAGAGAGCATGAGAGGAAAAAATATACAGGAAGAGGACAAAGGACATATCATCCCTGTTGTCCTATCTGCAACTAGAGTTGTCCTAAAGACACTCTCAATGAGCCAATGGAAGATAGCCCAACATCTTAAGACTCAGTGAATTCTAAAAAACAGCCATTTTTCTACCTTTTCATTAATCCACAGAAGAGTAAATATAAAAATGTAACAACTTTTATTGGGTCCTTTTCCATACAAACTCCATCAAAACATATATAAAGAATGAAGTCATGATGATGATGATGATGGTGATGATGACAATAATTGCTGAAGATCTCACTCAATTTAGGTAGGACTCTGTCTTCTCTATAATTAATTTTCTAGGATTCAGAGAGTCTAAACATTCTCTCCATAGCTAGCCTTCAACTCTGAAATCTGATTTGCTTGTTTGTAGGATAATAATTCTCAGAAAATGTAAATATGTGCCACCTAAAGGGTCATGGAAAGTGACATATAAGAGGGACGTGAAGAGGCTGCACCCTATTACCAATGAAGAATTGTGCATGAGTAGTAAGGACAGCATCAGAGAGATGACCGGAAACTGATGATGTTGCAAAAACAGTGGATAACTGTCTACAAGCTCCAGTGGTTCAGGGGTGCAATATCAAGAAACATGGAAGAAGGTCCTTAGAATGTGGGTTGGAACCCTTTGTAATACTTAGGGCGAGACATAGACAAGAGTACCATTTAAAGCATGAATGGGTTGTGATATACCTTGTTTGAGGTGGTAACCATGTCCATGAGTTCTATCCTAGTTTCAAAGGGTTCTGGCTGCACTAGTCAAGTTTCAGTGCAAAGTCTAAGGAAGCTTGAAACAGAATGAGAATGAGAGTAAGAGTGAGAGTGAGAGAGAGAGAGAGGGAGAGAGAGGGAGGGAGAGAGAGAGAGAGAGAGAGAGAGAGAGAGAGAGAGAGAGAGAGAGAGAGAGAGAGAGAGAGAGAGTGGGAGGGAGACATATAGACACACACAGATACAGACACACAGAGACAGAGATGGACAGAGATAGAGAGAGAGTGATACACACAGAGAAAAAGAGATGTAGAAAAGGAGCAGAGCCAGAATCAGACATGGAAGCAACAAGCAGGTGAAGTACATGTTTATCTTTCAAATACACCAACAACAGTAAGCTGTTGTGATTATTTACTGCCCATTTAAAAGCCAATCACCAGCTTTTGATGATCCACACTTTTAGACAAACAATGCTGGCTCCATCCAAAAGGAGAGAGGAGCTCAGGTAAGGGTCTCTTGCCTCCACAGATGTAAGATGCCCCTTGGTAGATATTCAGCAGATTAAAGGTTCACAATGAAACAAAGTTGCCCCACTAGTTACTATGACTGGGCTGGCAAGAACAGCTGGCTCCTAACATTAGGCCCCCAGGAAGCAAAGACATTTGCCAGAAATTCCCTCTGCACTTTTATGGGGTTCTTTCATATTCTCCCTTCATTTGCATAGTTTCAGTGGTCTTTTGTGTTTCAAGAACTGCAGGCGAGCATCTGAGGAGTAAGAAGTTAGAAGTGAAGGGTTTTTTTTTTTAAATCCCACCAGGGGAGGTGAGCACAAAGCTGGCTCGACTTTCCCTCCTGAGTGTGCCCACTCCTAAGAACAGCTGGACTCAAAGCAAATTAGGTCTAGATCTTAAAGGCACTCTGACAAAAGTCCATGCTATAACAACAGATATCACACACCATAGCAGTTGCTGTCAATTCGTATACGCACGTGCATGAATACATATATAAGTTGGCTTGAGTGTACAGGACTAATCCTTCACAGGCTACTTCATTAGTTATTTTATTTCCTCCTAGCCAGGATTCATCTCTATAATTTAGGTAACTGTAACCAAGTGAGGAGTGTTCCCTGGATCATGACCACATGGGCCAACCAGCTGGGCTTGCCAAAGGCATGATCAACTCAGGGCACAGATTGGTGAAATTCCTTTGATACCTTGATGAGCTTGATCTCACTGATGGGAGTACTCCCACCACCAGTGCAAATCATATACAATGGATCAACCAACCAACGTGTATTTTTAAGCATGCCAAGCACCATGCTAGACAATGGAGTTACAAAGCTACTTCATCTTTAGTAGCTCCTGCCCTCAACAAACTCACATTCCCTACCATGCCTTTTTATCCAGTGCCATTCTGATCCATGTCCTCCCATAGATTGATTGATCCAGTGAGCTGGACATCTTCCTCTAGGGCTCTGAATATGTCATGGCTACCAGAGCAAATGTAGAATGTGTAAATGAATTTCCTCTTTTTCTGATCGTGCATTCACTTCTTGAAGCTATCTTTGTTGTTGCCTTTTGTGTACAAGTCTTTGGTGTGAATATGCTACGGTCTTCTGGTGCTCACAACGCATCTTTTCAATCTCCTTCAGAGAAGTCTCTTGATTCTGTTCTATTGGAAAGGTAATCCTTCTGCTCTTCAAGGTCATACCCTTGATCCCATCTCTTCCCATCTTGTTCAGCATATTTTCCCCAGTGATCCCTTCCCTCAATCTTTACTCTTTCTCTATCCAGTAGTTCTGTACCTGCTTCAAACACACCTAAATCTTCCTCAATCTGAATAAAAAGAAACCCACACAAGATTTCAGGAGGAATCTTTAAACTTCTTTAAGAGGAAAACAAAGAAATCCTTTTTTAATGTACTTTCTTCATATTACTGATTATTGCTGTGTGAATGCATTAACTACCCCCCAAAGCTATGATGTTTGCCTCTTCTCCCTTTCATAGCCAAATTCATAGAAGAAACCCACCCAATTATGGCCACTCCTCTCATTTTCTCTCTTCTCACTCATTCTTTAGCCCTTTGCAATTTGGCTTCCAACTTCATTGCTCACGTGAAACAACTCTCTCCAAAGATCTCTTGATTGTCAAATCTGGTGTCCATTTCTAAATCCCCATCCTTCCTGACTTTTTGGCAGCATTTGACATTGCCAAACATGACATTTTCTGGAATTTTTCATCTTTTGCCTTTGGTGAACTAGCTCTTTCTTGATTCTGCCACCTTTCTGACCACTCTTTAGTTTCTCTTGCTGGTTTATCACCCATAGGATGCACCCAACTCCAAGTGTGTTCTGAAGTTAAATCTCCTATTCCCCATTCTTCTTCTTTCCCCATATGTCCAAGTTGCCAAATCACACCATTTCTATTTTACAGTATTTTTTGCATCCAACCCATTTTCTCTACTCATACAGCCGTGGTCCTAGTTCAGGCTTACTCTCTAACCTGAGCTATTACAATAAGCTCCTAACTGAGCTCTCTGCTTCAAATCTCTCCTCCCTCCAATCCAACTCCCACACAACTCCTAATGGGATTTTTCTGAAGTCCAGGTCTCACTGTCATTTCTCTACTCAATCACCCTCAATGGCTCCCTATTGCCCCTGGGATCAAATAGAGGTTCTTCTGTTCAGATTTTAAAGCCCTCTGCAACTTGGCCCTAACCTATCTTATTTACCTTATTAGGCATTAGTTCCAATCAACATCTTTACTTTCATGAAACTGTCCTTATTGCCACATCCAATGTCCAGTCATCATCCCTTGTGCTGACTACCTCATCTCTCCACAGCTGCAATGACTCTCACTTCACTTCTACCTTTTAACATCCTTTATTTCCTTTAAAGATATGGGTAAGCAATAACTTCTATATGAAGCCTCTTATTGACCCATACCCTGAAGTGGCTGTTCTGATCCCTTCCAAGTTTTTTTACCCTATGTATATATTATCACTCTATGCGTGGATTTTTGCAGGCACAGTGGTTATAGTGCTGGCCCTGGAATCAGGAGGACCTGAGTTCAAGTCCGGCCTCAGACACTTGTTAGCTGTGTGACCTTGGGCAAGTCATTGAACCCCATTTGCCTTAGTTTCCTCATCTATAAAATGAGCTGGAGAAGGACATGACAACCCACTTTATATCTTCGCCAAGAAAATCCCCAATGGGGTCGTGAAGAGTCAGACATGACTAAGCAACCCAAACCATCTATTTCTACATATTTCTGTGAATGAAAGAAGCATTTGTTAAGAACTTACTACATGCCAGGTGCTATATGTATCCAGGTTGTCTTCCCCCAAAGGATGTAAGCCACTTGAGGTCAAGGATTATTTTTCCCTCCTTGTGTCCTTGGTGCTTAGGACAGTGCCTGGCATATAGCAGGCCCTTAGCACACGCTTGTTGATCAATTATGTATGCCATGTAGCACCATCATATGAATGCTGCTGTCCAAAAATGGGTTTATGAACTATTTTCATGAAGACTGATAAACTATTCTGATTAATTCTGTTTTTAAAAAATTAAAAATCCCCCAATCACTCAATTAACAAACAATTAACAGTTACTAATTAGCACTTACTAAGATAATAACAATTATGCTTATTTATGTATGTTTTCTTTATAATTATGCCTTAGTTAATGAAGCACTTAAGAGAGAGTGTGCTCAGAATGCTCAATAGCAAACCACCCTCAGAGTCAGGAAGACCTGAGTTAAAGTTCTGTTTTTTAATCCATTCTGGCTGGGCAAGGAATGCTAGTGCTCACACATCTGGACAGCTCCCTAAGATGACAAACTACAGAAATGGTGCAGACCTGCCTTGGTGGAGGGAATTTCCTCCTCCTGGAGTTCTATGTACTAAGGAAATCACGAGTACAGTCTCTGTCCCTGTCCTAGAAAGTTTACAAAGTGCTCTTCCTATTCCATCCTAGAAAGTACCAACATTATTATCTGCTTTTACTGTTGAGGAACTGAGAAGGATAGCTGTTAAATTCCCTTACAGTAAGTAACATAATAGCATTATTGCTTTTATTAAATAATAGTTGAATGATATATTTAAAAGAACAATATTGTCAGAAGGAATTAAAAAAAAATCTTTAACACCAAATGCAATGAGGCGCCTTTTCATTCACCTTTAACTGTTACTGATCACTGCTTAAGATAACCTGAATGTTGGATTCTTTGTCTAAGTAGAGAGTAATGCCCAACTGTTCTGAGGCATTTATTAAAATTAAAGCCCTGTGAGGTGTGTATAAAGTTGCTTCTAGCAAATCGAGACTTGGGGGTATCTTGGAGAGGAAAGACCTGGCAAGAGGCTTCTTTGCAACTTTTAATTTTGCTTTACTAATAGATGGTCAGCACTTCATTATCCGATTCTCTGATTTTTGTCTCTTAGTCTGATAAACAAACTGTATTTTCCCTTTCTTGAATGATTTGCTTCTGGTGGCTTGACTAAAGCTGAGAGATTGATGGCTGCTCTGGAGCAGCTGAAGTCAGTTGTTAAATTTTCTGTGTGAGTATTTACACCTTGGAAATTGGTGAACACTTCAAATCAAGGCTTGATTTATGACTTTGGGGATAGTTTAGATTTATAAAAGTGACGGGAAAAATGTTAATAATGAAGATGAAACTTAAAATATGTCATGCATATGTTTCTTTTCAGAGAACTGGTTGTTAGACAGTGACCAGCACAATTCTGATTGTGACACAACCACCCTCTTCCCCCAATGGAGAGTTTGCATTTCCAGTTTGAATTCCTTTTGTTAATTTTCAGAGAGCTGGAGCTGGAGTCAGATGATCTGAGTTCAAATCATGATTCTATCACCTGTTAAATGTGGCCATGGCAGGTCCCTTCACCTTTTCGTGCCTCAGTTTCCTAATATGTAAAATTTACAGGGTTAGGCAACATGATCTCTAAGGTCCAGTCCAGGGTTGATTCTATGTGGCAGACAAAAGAGATTGATTTTTGTTCACCTGATTCCTTTTGCTCGACTCCCTGCCCTCGGAAATCAGGGTGCAATGTAACAGACGGTTGCTTGTGTGCTCAATAACAATTCTTTGCAAATCTCTGCAGGCTTTTTTGGACTTTTGTAGCCTGGCTTCTATCCCAGAAATTTGACAGAAACTGTCAGACAGTGTGGCAGAGTGAGGAAAGTGATGGATCTGTAGTCAGAAGACCAGAATATCTCCCACTTAATAGCTGTGAGACCTCAAACAAGTCGCATACAGTCTTTAGGCTTTAGTTCCTCATCTGTAAAGCAAGGAGGTCCTTTTCAGCTTAAATTCTATGAGTCTATGCTTCATAAAGAGGATATATGCATTGAAATGGGGGGAAAGAATTTCATGCAGACACTAGGAGTTTTCCTCAGGGTACCCTTTTCTACTAGGGCACCCAGGTGGTTCAGTGGATAGAGCACTGGACTTGAAATCAGGAAGACATCTCCATGAGCTCAAATCTAGACTCAGATGCTTACTAGCTGTGTGATTCTAAGCAAGCCTCTTAAACCTTGTTTGCCTCAGTTTCCTCATCTGTAAAATGAGCTGGAGAAGGAAATGGCAAACTACTCTAGTATCTTTGCCAAGAAAACCCCAAATGGGGTGAGAAAGAATTGGACATGACTGAACAACATTTTCTATTTCTCCTTCTTGAGTCCTGTAGTGTTCCATAGAATATTTTCGATAATATTTGTGAAGCTTTTTGTAAACATCTAAGCAATATATAAATGTCAGCAACATTGATGACAATGATGATGACTGATCCTAAACTTAGCTGTCTTTGCATTAGACTTTGTGGGTCACGGGACAAAGTGAATTAACAGGTATTATCTCTGCCATCTGGGAGGTTACATTCTAAGAAAGCTCCAGTGACCTAGACAGTGAGAAAAGATTAATGAACAGCTGCACGGACTATCCAGGCGCCTAACAACAATGGACATTTCTTTAATATCTTAATGTTTACAATGATATCATTTGGTTTTTACAGCAGCCTTGGGAAGTAGTACTACAGGTTTTATTATTTATAGATCAGGAAACTGGCTTTAAAAGGTAAAGTGACTTGCCCAGGGTCATGCAAACAGTAAGTTTCAGAAGGGAACATTTAAAGCCAAGTCTTCAGGCTTTGAAGTCAACCATCCTACCTGCCATAGGATGGCTCTCCACATTAATAATTGTACCTTTGTTGTTTAAGCACATGGGTAAGTGGATATTGGAAAATACTGAAATGAGGAACTCTGGGTTCAAATGGAGTCCATTCATGGGGAATCCATGACCTCTCTTTGAGTTACTCAGAAACTCAGTTCTTCCTAATTTAAGAATTTTCCATTTATGTCCTTAATTAGTGTTACAGTTATTTGCCCACGTGGTTCTGGCTGGGTTCACCTTCATGGAACCAGGTCCCTCTTCCAAGTTAAGATCATCGCCTCTAATCTCACCACAATGCTGCTAACTCAAGCCTTCATTGACACCACCTGCCCTCTAATGGGAGAGCTGGAGGGTGGAGTACCAAACTCCTCCCAATGCCTTCCTTTATAGTTAGCAAAAACTGGACCTTTCAGATCACTCCATTGTATATCTATTGCTGTGCCTGGTTACAACACCATGGAACAGGATGTCCTCACACTGGGTAACCCCTGATATTCCTCCCCCATTTCCTGCCTCTTTTTGTGTGCCGTCTCTTTCCATTAGATTGTAAGCTCCTGGAGGGCAGGAACTGTCTTTTTCATTAATTGTGCTTAGTATGATGCCTGTCACAGAGTGGGCACTTGATAAGTATTTACTGAATTGGAATGAAGAAACAGGACCTTATTTTGTTTATCTTTATACCCCCAAATAATACATTGATTCATATATAGTGGGTACTTTAATATTTTTGAATAAATGAATGAATAGCTGAAACTTTTGTGGAAAAAAAACCCTCTGTAACTGCAGTTCAGTATATTTCTCCCTAATCCATAATAGCTATCAATTTATTCTAATATCCAATTTTATTCAAAGACTTTGCTTAGAATGTTTCTTTATAGCTACCTCCAAATCTCTTAATTTCAAGACCATAGGCTTCCATTCCCACGGCTCTTGGGGCTTCAAGTCAAATTGGCAGTTTGTATAGATTAAGTTCATCGGCCTCCCTGTACCATCTCTCCTCTAGCTAGAATCCTCTCTCCCTCATCACATTCAGCTTATCATATGAGAGAATTTAATTGACCCACTTACCTCCCTGCCTTATTTTTGCTTCTTCTGCACACAGCAGAATTCAAAAGAAGAATAGCCACTTTCACGGGTATAACCCTGAATAGATAGATCCCTATATCACAGATTATCTACCCTACCTTATAAGCTTGCCTTTTAAAGCAGTATTTAAACAGGGAGCAATGTTTTAAAATAAGTGGTTTTGTCACAGACCTTAACAAAATTGGCAAGAGCATCTTTTTTTTAGGAACAAAATTTGGAGCAAAAATGGTCTCAGGCAACTAGAATCTTGATAACTAAAGAACCAATGTCTATGACTAAGTTAATATAAGCATTTACTTAAAACTTACAGAATTATTCTGTAAACACAAGTTCACAAGACAAAAATTCTGTTGAAAACCAAACAGAAATGAAGCCAACAGGCAAGGTAGACTTTCCTCAATTTTTCTCAGGTCTATTGTTAATTGATGTTCTTGAAGTCTAATATATATGATTATTCCATAGTTGGTATGTGACTTGAGTGGATCGTCTTTCTTTTTTTTTTAATCTACCAACGACTTTTTCTAAGAGCAGCTCAGATCACTCAAAGGCTATGTGAATAGAGCACATGTTTTGGTAGAATGTGACATGCTGGAAAGACTCTCAGTAGAAGCTTAGTAGTGGAAGACTTTGCCTTCTCAGACCAGCCTAGCTGAGCCCAGCGGCATTCATTATCAGATAAGCCACCGGGTGATGAACATTTGCACCACAGTAACTCTCAGAGGATCCTGGCAGAGTGGATATAGAGCCAGCCAGGAAGAGCTAGGTTCAAACACTGACTCTAACACATATGAGGCATGTGAACATGGACAAGTCACTTAAACTCTAAGGTGCTTGGGAAACTCAAACTGTATGAGTTTCTGAGTTTTCCTTATACAGGTGAACTCACAGGTTCCATCCTCTCCCTCCCTGCAAATAAAGCTCTTGAAAATAATCTACTAAGTTCAGTGAGGTTGCAATCTACATTGTGGGCGGGACTAGCCACACTGAGGAGACTCTAGAACCTTGAAGTCATAGCCTGGTTTCCATCTATTTCCTGCTGAAGTCATTCTCTGATGTTCAGTAATGGTGTGGAAGTGACACGACCATTTCAAAGGCTATGTCTGTTAGTTCAGCATAAACTCTGGCAGTTCGTATCCAGCTAGAAGATATTTTAGTACAGGTCAGGTGATGTGCATCCTGGCCACTGATGACCCTGCCAGATCTCAGGCTCTGTAATTCTTCCCAGCTAAGTCTAAACAAACCAAAGAAAGTTAGACACCAGGTAATGACTTCTTTGGCTAATGACTTTGTTGTCCAAATCACATGGATGAAAATTCAAAATGGTCTTCATTCCTGAGTGGTCATCCACCAATGGTGGATGAAATGGTGAATGAAAACAAAGGTAAAAAGCAAAGGGTGCTCTGCATCCCAAATTCTGAAATTGTCACAAATGGTAATTTTATCATCAGAATGGTTATTTTCCCTGGCATTTGTCTTTTCACAGCTCCCACCCAATATTCTTAGTTCTGCCCTTTGGGTCCACGTGCTGACAGGACTAATCCCTCTTCCATGTGAATTTCACTACTGTTGCTCCTAATGGGCAATCTTTGTTCCATGACAATTGAATGGACACATACTACACTGTCAGAGTGATAGATCCAAATCCACAATAATATTCTCACTATAAACATAGAGAAAATAGAAAAGGAAATTTCCAGCTAAATGGAACAATAACTTATCCTTGGGGAAATGAATAAAGGAATTGGTTTTGCCATATATCCAAAGATAACATGAAACATAATTTCCTTAAATACGTGATCATTTAAGTTTACATTAGTCATGATGAGTGTAAACAAACTAATCACCTTGTAGTTTGTCATAGCTTACTCACAAACATCTGTTGCAGAGAATGAAGAAGTAAAGAGATTTTGTGAAGAATATGACAAATTGTTAATTAATTCAGTCACGTCCAGCTCTTCATAACCCCATGGACTTCTGTCCATGGGATTTTCTTGACAAAAATGCGAGGTTTGCTATTTCCTTCTCTATTGTGTATCCATTTTACAGATGAGGAGCTGAGGCAAATAGGGTTAAGTCATGTGCCAAAGGTCACACAGCCAGTAAGTATCTGAGCTCACATTTGAACTCAGACCTTCTGGCTCCAAGCCTGGTACTTTATGTACTGAACCACATATCTGCCCATTTGACAGAATTTGACAAAAGCCTAGTCTGAATTGTCAATATATCCCTTGGGCACTCAGGTGCTTCAAAGAAGGCCAACTGAAACTACGATGACAAATATGGTTCAGGATCAAGGAACAAAAGAGATTGAAGAGTCCTCAGAAGCATCATGCCTAAGCACCATTAATATTTCATTCAGTATGGCACAGAATGAGACAAACATAGAATAATATCACAAAAATGAAATGGATGCTGTCTTAGAAAACAACTGAAAACAGATGTAACAGTCGTTTCAGAATCAGTTAAACAAATGATTATGTGACATCAGATCATCCCATTGGGGTAGGACTAAGCCTTATAGGCAAGGGGAAGGGATCTATAATGCATATTCAGTTCAATAATATTCTCTTTTTCTATTTTGTTAATGTATAATTGTAAGGATATGACTTCCCATGGGGACTGCTTTAGTTGTACCTCAGAAATTTTTGTATGTTGTGTTATCATTTTCTTTTACAAAGTCATTGCTTCCATGATTTTTTTTTTGACCCAGGCACTCTTTAAGATTACAGTATTATGTCTTCATTTGTGTCCATAGCTTTTGTTTGTGGCTCCCAAACCAGTTTTTATTTTTATTCCATCATGGTTCGTAAAGGATATATTGAGTAATTCTGCCTTTTCACATTTGTTTGCAAAATCTCTTTTAACTTGTACGTGGTCAATTTTTATAAAAGTTCTATGTGCTACAGAGAAATACGTATATTCTTTTGCTGTCCAATTTAGAGAAGAAGACATAAGTCTTTTAACTCTAGTTTCTCCAGAAATTTGTTCAGTTTCATATTTGCTTTTTTATTTTTCTCTCAGTTAGACTTATCCAAAACTGATAGGGGGATATTGAAGTCTCCTGTCCCTATTGTGTTACTGTCTATGTCTCCTTGAAACTCAGATGATGTTTTCTTTATGAAATTCAATGCTAAGACATTTGGATTATATACATATATTTCATTTTATTTTTTAAAATTTTATTAATTTATTTTGATTTATCAATAATCACTTCCATATGCTTTTGAGCTTAAAATTTTTGTCCCCTTTCATCCGCACCACCCTCCCCAAGATGGCGCACAATCTGCTATAGGCTATACATTTACATTCCTATTACACATATTTTCACATTAGTGATGTTGTAAGTAAAAATTAAAACCAATAGGAGGAACCATCAGAAAGAGGAAACAAAACTCAATGGAAGAGAAAAAAATAGCAATTCAACTTCCTTAGTTTTTTCTTTGAATGTAGATAGCATTTTCCATCACAAGGCCTCTGGAGATGTCTTAGATCCTTGTATTGCTGGGAAGGGTTAAGTTTATCAATATGACTCATCGCACAACATGGTTGTTATTGTGTACAACATTCTTTTGGTTCTGCTCATTTCACTCAGCATCAGACCATACAAGTCTTTCCAGGTTTTTCTGAAGTCAGCCTGTTCATCATTTCTTATACCACAACAGTATTCCATTTACATACATATACCACAACTTGCTCAGCCATTCCCCCGTTGATGGGCATCTTCTCAATTTCCAATTCTTTGCCACCACAAAACAGGTGCTATGAATATTTTTGTACATGTGGGTCCTTTTCCCATTTGTGTGATCTCTTTGGGATATAGCCCTAGAAGGGCTATTGCTGGGTCAAAGGGTATGCCCATTTTTATAGCCCTTTGGGCATAGTTCCAAATTGTTCTCCAAAATGGTTGGATCATTTCACAACTCCACCAACAATGCATTAGTGTTCCAATTTTCCCACATTCTTCTCCAACATTTATCATTTTCCTGTTTTGTCATGTTGGCCAATCTGATAGGTGTGATGTGGTACCTCAGAGTTGTTTTGATTTGCATTTCTCTAATCAATAATGATTTAGAGCATTTTTTCATATGACTATAGATGGTTTTAATTTCTTCATCTGAGAACTGTCTGTTCATATCCTTTGACCATTTATCAATTGGGGAATGGCTTGTGTTCTTATAAATTTGTCTTAATTCTCTATATATTTTAGAAATGAGGCCCTTATCAGAGAGACTGGTTGTAAAAATTCTTTCCCAATTTTCTACCTTCCTTCTAATCTTAGTTGCATTGGCTTTGTTTGTGCAAAAACTTTTCAATTTAATGTAATCAAAATTATCCATTTTGCTTTTCATAATGTTCTCTATCTCCTGTTTGGTCATGAATTCTTCTGTTCTCCATAGATCTGATAGGTAAACTATTCCTTGTTCTCCCAGTTTGCTTATGTATCAGCCTTTATATCTAAATCATGAACCCATTTTGACTTTATTTTGGTATATGGTGTGAGATTTGGTCTATGCCTAGTTTCTGCCATACTCTTTTCCAGTTTTCCCAGCAGTTTTTTTCAAAGAGTGGGTTCTTATCCAGAAGCTGGGGTCTTTGGTTTATCAAATAATAGATTACTATAGTCATTGACTACTGTGTCTTGCATATTTAACCTGTTCCACTGATCCACCACTCTATTTCTTAGCCAGTACCAAGTAGTTTTGATGATTGCCGCTTTAAAATACAATTTAAGATCTGGAATTGCCAGGCCACCTTCCCCTGCATTTCTTTTCATTAGTTCCTTTGATATTCTGGACCTTTTGTTTTCCAAATGAATCTTGTTATTATTTTTTCTAACTCTATAAAATAATTTTGGTAGTTTGATTAGTATGGCACTGAATAAGTAAATTATCTCAGGTAGGATTGTCATTTTTATTGTATTAGCTCAGCCTACCCATGAGCAACTGATGTTTTTCCAATTATTTAGATCTGACTTTATTTGTGTGAAAAGTGTTTTGTAATTGTGTTCATAGAGTTCCTGGGTTTGTTTCAGGAGGTAGACTCCTAAATATTTTATAATGTCTACAGTAAGTTTAAATGGATTTCTCTTCTCTATGCTGTTGGGCTTTGTTGGTAATATATAGAAATGCTGATGATTTATGTGGGTTTATTTTATAGCCTGCAACTTTGCTAAAGTTGTTTATTATTTCAAATAGTTTTTTATGTAATTCTTTAAGTATATCATCTTGTCATCTGCAAAGAGTGATAGTCTTTTTTCTTCTTTGCCTATTCTAATGCCTTCAATTGCTTTTTCTTCTCTTATTGCTAAAGCTGACGTTTCCAGTACAATATGGAATAACAGTGGTGATAATGGACATCCTTGTTTCACCCCTGATCTTATTGGAAATGCTTCTAGTTTGTCCCCATTACATATTATGCTTGCTGAAGGTTTTAGATAGATGCTATTTATTATTTTAAGGAAGACTCATTTATACCTATGCTTTCTAGTGTTTTAATAGGAATGGTGTTGTATTTTCAAAAGCTTTTTCTGTATTTATTGAGATGATCATGTGGTTTCTGTTGGTTTTGGTGTTGATATGCTCAATGATGCTGATAGTTTTCCTAATATTGAACCAACCCTGCATTCCATTATATACATTTATTACTGATATTGATTTGCTGCCTCTGATTTCTTTAAGCCTAACATACTTTTTTTTTGGTTGGGCAATGGGGGTTAAGTGACTTGCCCAGGGTCACACAGCTAGTAAGTGTTATATGTCTGAATCTGGATTTGAACTCAGGTCTTCCTGAATCCAGGGCTGGTGCTCTATTCACTGTGCCACCTAGCTGCCCCCTCAGCCTAATATACTTTCCTGGGTAGCTAGGTAGAGCAGTGGATAGAGTGCCGGGCTGGAGTCAGGAAGACTCCTTTTCCTGAGTTCAAATCTGGCCTCAGACACTTACTAGCTGTGTGACTCTGTACAAGTCACTTAACTCTGTTTGCCTCAATTTCTTCATCTGTAGAATGAGCTGGAGAAGGAAATGGCAAGCCATTCCAGTATCTTTACCAAGAAAACTCCAAATGGGAATCATAAAGTTGGACATAACTGAAATGGCTGAAGAACAATGAGACAGTTTTCTACAGTTTCTTTTGTCCCTTTTTAATGTTTGTTTTTGTTTTGTCTGGTAGCATGATGGCAGCTCCTGATTTTTTGGATTCACTTGATGTGTAGTATTCCATTGTCTCATTTTTAATTTGTGTATGTTTTTCTCTTTAAAATGTGTTTCTTGTAAGCAACAGATTATAGGGTTTTGTTTTCCTATCCAATCTGTTACTCTTTTTTGTTTTATTGGATTGTTTAATCCATTCACATTTAAAGTTATAAGAGTTAGTTTTATAATTTCCTCCATCTGTCTCTAAATGTTTTTAAAGTTATGATTTCTTCCCCCTTTTGCTGTAAACATAGTATTATTTTATTTCGGTTTCTTTAATCTTTTTTTTTTAAGGTGGACCTCTTCCCACTGACATTTTCCCTTCATCCCTCATCCCCTCTTCTCATTTGTAATCTCTTGTCCTTTAGGGTTTTGTTTATTAGTTTCTCTATCCCATGTTTATCTGGTTATGTATTTCTTCTCCCTCTTTTTTCTTCTTAGATTCTCAGGTAAATTTCCCTCTCCTCTCCTCTCCTTCAGCTAGTTTCATTCATTAGGTTTTTAAAATTTCAGTTTTGTGCCCCTTTTCTGTGTACCTATATGTTCATCTAGAACCGTGTCTCTATGTCACAGATAGACATAGAGCTGGGCTTGGACTTTTACAGTGAGAGCAGCAAAGCGTGGATCGTATTGATGGCATTGTACAGAGCTTTCTGTTCTTAAATCATTCATTTCCTCAAAATTAATTTCTTTAATTCTAATATTCTCCTGGTCAAGTTACATGCCTATTAATCATCAAAAAGCAATCTCTAAAGAATCAGAATTACAGAGGGAAAAGGAGCAATGGAAAGACACATGAGGGATGTACATCAGTCGTATCATCTAAGCAACAATGACTTGGATGTGTAAAGTGTTCTGCATCTTTAAGGTGGAATGGTCACAAGGAATAAATGAAGAAGAGCCAATGCTCAAGCCAGTAACCACAAGATATAAAAAAAGTAAATGAAGGCTTCTAGGAAATGGGGAGAATTTTGTAGAGTGGATTAACTTAAGACGCAGATGAGAATAATCTTTTCAGGGTAGCTAAATGTATTAGTGAACACAGCCAGTGCTGAAGTCAGGAAGACTCCTCTTCTTGAGTTTAAATCTGGCTTCAGATACCGACTATCTGTGTGACCCTGGACAAGTCACTTAGCCCTGTTTGCCTCAGTTTCCTCATCTGCCAAATGAGCTGGAGAAGGAAATGGCAAACCACTCTAGTATCTTTGCCAAGAAAACCGCAAAGGGGGTCACAAAGAGTTAGACACAACTGAACAACACCAAATCTTTTCTCTGCTACTCATTCTCTGTGGGAGAAGTCACTTAATTACCCCAGGACTCAGTTTCCTTATCTGTAAAGTGGGGGAATGGGGTTGGACCAGATGACCTCGAAGATCCTTTTTGGCTTTCTATCTATGATCCTATGGTCTCAAAAGGATGAAGATGAGAATTGTCTGGTTTTCCAACCTTCCCCATGAGGCATTCAGCGAGCACCTTCCACGAGCTGAGGATACGACATTCTAATAAAAAGTAGCTCAGACACACAAGCAGCTTATTGAGTGCATACGCCCTGACCATCTAAGTGTGTACAAGGTTCACATTTGGATAAACACCCTTGGACTTTGTTTGCCAGACCATCCAGCAAATGATTTCATGGAGTGACCAGGAACCTAAAATTGACACCATATGGAAACAGAGTGCACATATGAAATCATGTGCTGCAGTGTTAACAGCCTCCTGATTTGTGGCTGCAAGTAATAAATGAATTATATTAATTTTGTAGCTGCAAGCTAATTTCTCCAGAATTACTTTTTAATAACCGGCATCATGTTGGCTGCTAAGATTTAAATACATTTAAGAACAAATTTGTAGACTTTTAAGTAATGCTAGATTATCATTTTGAAAGCCTAAGAGTTCATTTAATATTTTCCTTTCACTGAATAATTGTAAAGTCTTTTGCCAAGCTGGGTGGCTTAGCAGACAAGGAAGGAAAGTAAGGACGTTCAGCACTTGGAGAGTTAAAAGCCCTCCTGCAGCCAACTCCCAGAGATTGCATTACTTGCATGGTTTTTCTACTTGAAATATTATTTATATTTGTCCTAAAATTCAATTTTTTCTCTTTCCTTCCACCCTAAAATATTATAAACCAGTATTAGGACAAAACTTGATTTGAGAATTCTGTTTGGGGTACTTTAGACTCCCAGGTGGCAATCTCAGCTCCATTATTTGGGCACCTTAGTGAATTATCATTCATGACATAATTTCTTTCCCCTAGCCCACTGCAAGGACTTTGGGTTTACACAGAAAGAGTTCAATCCTGGACACAACTCTAAAAGGTCAGGTTCTTATTTCAAAGATGTGCTAACTTGGGGTTATTCCAGGACCATCATAAAATACAAATGAACTATGATCCATACCTAAGTCCCTCACAAGTGGGTAGTAGGATCCTCACTGGATATAGTTACTTATGAGTATCACATATGGTTCAACTTTTATTTCCTCCACCACAGACAATATACAAGGTGAAAGAGAATCATCAGAGCCCATGAACAAAAACATGGAGTACTTAAATAAGCCCATTAGACTCTATCGACTCTTGCCTCACGCCTCCTGGAATCTAAAGATGCTTTGAGATGCTTAGGCAAACATTCCCCATGCCCCTTCTATGTATGTGATGCCCAGTAGCATCACAGAGCACTGGTGCAGTTCATATCTCCTCATTTCCATGACATGACTTTGGTCCTCCAGCTTCAAGACCATCCTCTTTCTTCTCCAAACTCTGTATTGTTGAAGAAATCTCATCCTTTGGGAGGCTCAACTCTCTGCTTCTTGGTAACACCAGAACATGCATGGAAGGCCCATTATCCAGAACCCTAGAACCCTAGTCTCTGCCCTGTGTTTAGAAAAAAAAGAAAAGGAAGACCAGAAAGGCCTCAGGAAACCAAAGGCCGTGATTTTCCCTCCCAGGCTGCGTAGGCAGCTGGCCATATGCTTCTCTTGTCAGACAACATCTGATATGTTTCCTGTCTTGCTGCTATCTAGTGTAGAAATCCAAGGAAGAACAAGTACGGGAGAAGCAGCAGATAGGTCTCTTCCCACAAGAGTCCGTTCCTCCTGGCTGTCAGTTGCCAATTATCTTGGAAACAGCGTCATTCACTGGAGACCAATAGTAGCTAGGACCTGTGTATTTTTATGGAAGATGCCCTTCTACTAAAGGTCCACACCTTGTCCTCTCATCAAGGTGATGGGGGAAGGGGACAGGGTTCAAATTGATAAGGGATTTCCTGAGCATCCCTCTTATAGAGGACCAGCTAGTTGCCACCGGGGGGAGAGCACTGGGTCTGGGATCAGGGGGATCTGAGTTCAAATCCAGCTTCAGACACTAAGTAACTGTGTGACCCTAAGCAAGTCACTTAACCACTGTCTGCTTCAGTTTCCTCAAATATAAACTGGAGATAACAACAGCAACAGCCTCATAAGGATAAAATGAAACATTTGTAAAGTGTTTAACACAGTGCCTAGCACATACTAGATGCTATAGAAATACTTACCCCATTCCATTATGGATGTAGGGCTGAAAAGGTCCTCAGAGGACACCTAGTTCAACCCTCTTACTTTATATAGATGAACAAACTGAGGGCCAGAGAAGTGGAATGTCTTGCCCAAAGTTACAAAGGAAGTAAGCATTAGAGGTTGGATTTGAACCGGCATCTTCCATCTTCAGAATCTGTCCTTTTTCCACTATATGATTACATTTATTGATTTATTTTTCCCCCAGTTCTTCTAGGCTGAAAATTGAGAAGTTTGGAAAGCCAACTTTGTTTTATAACGCATAAGGTTTTGAATGCCAGGCTGAGAGCTTTAGACTCTATCATGTAGGCGCCCGGGAGCCATTGAAGGTTTCTGAGGTTGGGAATGGCATAATGAAAAAAAGGTATATGTTAGGAAAGTAAACCTGGTTTCAGTGTTCAGGGCCAATTGGAGTGAGGGGACAACAGCATCTGACAGCCTAGTGAAGAGGCCATTGTTACAATCCAGGCCTCAGTTATTAAGAAAAAAAATGGACACGATTTGGAGGCAGGGGCATGGTGGAAAGGAGACTGATCCTGAGTTAATTGCTTTTTTGCAGGCTGGTCTATCTTGCTTTGCATACTTGTAGTTTATCTGACATCTCTCTATGGTTTACAGTGGAAAGTCAAACACCAGGCTTCTGGAAATTGACAGCCCATTCATAGCAGTGCCATCAAACCAGATCAGAATATAACAGGGAAATATTTAACAAATGAAATAAAAATACAATACAGCACAGATCATCTTAATGTGTGTTGTGTAAGTCAATATGCAGCTGGCAGGGATCTTTAGAAGTCACAAGACTTCTTCTTGTTCAGTCGTTTTCAGTTGTCTGACTCTCTGTGACTGTATTTGGGGTTTTCCTGGCAAAGTTACAGGAGTGGTTTGTCATTTCCTTCTCCAGCTCAGTTCACAGATGAAAAAACTGAGGCAAATAGGGTTAAGTGACTTGTCCAGGGTCACACAGTTAGTCACTTAACTTCTCTCTTTCCTTTTTTTTTTTTTAGGCAATTGAGGTTAAGTGACTTGCCCAGGGTCATACAGCTAGTAAGTATCAAGCGTTTGGTCTAAGGCCGGATTTGATCTCAGGTCCTCCTGACTTCAGGGCCGGTGCTCTATCCACTGTGCCACCTAGCTGCCCCGTCACTTAACTTCTCTAAATCAAATGACCTGATTTCAGATCCCACTTTAGATACCTACTGTACAACTTTGGGCAACATTACTTGGCCTTCCTGGACCTCAGTATTCCATGCCAATCATACACCACAACTTGGTCAGCCATTGCCCAGTTGATCCCTGACCATAATTTTGGTCGAATTACTGAACTAGTAGATGAGGGAAATGTGGTAAATGTAGACCACCTTGTTTTTGCCAAGCATGTAGTGAAGTATTTTGTGCAATTCTTCTGGGAAAGATGGAGAGATGTGGACTAAACCATACTGCAAGCAGAAGTCGAGCTGGTCTGATGGCTGGCCTCAAAGAGTCATCCTCAGTGGTTCAATGTGGTTCAACCTGGCAGCAAGGATTTGGTGGAATAACTCTGCTGGGCCTTGTGCTGCTTACCATTTTCAATCAAGGCCTGAATGAAGGCACAGATGGGAAGTGCATCAAAATTTCAGGTGACGTGGAGAGAGGAGGCATAGTTGATGTGGAGGATGGCAGAGTCAAAATCCCCAAAGTTCTTGAAAGGCCAGTATACTGGGTTCAATGTCATAAGTCAGATAGTCAGTCAACTAGCATCTATTGAGTGCCTTGATATTTAGCTCTGTGTCTGGTCTGGAGATACAAAGAAATGTAAAAGACAGTGCCTGCCCTTGAGAAGCTTAAAGTCTAATGGGATAAAATTGGGGTAAATGTGAAGTCTGACATTTAGGTTAATAACAATCAGCTTCAAAAGTATAAAATATAAGAGTCAAATTACACAGCAGTGTATCTGAAAAAGATCTGGGGATCTGAGTGGAGTGAAAGTTGAATTGAGTGATGTATAAACAGCCAAGCCAATATGATCTTGGGTTGCATTGAGTGGGGGAGAATTTCCAGAATAGAACAGTGATGATACCATTGTATTATGTTCTGGTTAGACTGTAGCTAGAGTAAGTGTAAAGTTTGGGGTGCCATAGTTCAGGAAGGATGTTGAGAAACTGGGGAGTCCAGAGGAAGACAACCAGGATTGTGAAGGGCCTTAAGTTCCTATCTAATGAGTATTTGTTAAAGGACCTGGGAATATTTATCACAGAGATGAAAAAACTCAAGAGGAATGGCACATTATAGTTGTCAACGTGTTTAAAGGATGGTCATGTGGAAGGGGGGGGTTATCTGTCCTATTTGGCCCAAGAGGTTAGAAACAGGAATAATGGGTGAAAGTAGCAAAGACACAAGTTTAGGATCGATGTCAGGAAACATTTCCTGACAAATAGAACTGTCCCAAAGTAGAACAGTCTGCTTTTAGAAGGTAGTGGAGTACCCCTAGGCAGCTAGGTGTTGCAGTGAATAAAGCATCGAGCTTGGAATTAAGAAGAACTGAGTTCAAATCCAGGCTTGGACCGTTCTGGCTATGTGACTTTCTGCAAGTCATCCCATTTCTGTCTGCCTCAGTTTTCTCAACTCTAAAACAAGGATACTAATAGGACCTATCTCACAGGGTTGTTGTGAGGATCAAAGGAGATGACATATATAAAGTGGGCAGCAGATGTGGCAGTAGATAGAATGCTGGGCCTGAAGTCAGGAGGACCTGAGTTCAAATCTGGCCACAGACACTTACTAGCTGTGTGACCCTGGGTAAGTCACCTAATGCTATTTGCCTCAGTTTCCTCATCTGTGAAATGAGCTAGAGAAGGATATGGCAAACCACTTCAGTATCTTTGCCAAGAAAACCCCAAATGGGGTTACAAAGAGTCAGGCATGATTGAACATATACATACATATATACATGTACACATACATACAGGGTACTTAGCACAGTGTCGGATACATACTAAGTCCCTAATACGTGCTTGTTCCCTCTTTCTTTTCACCCTCTCATTGGAGATCTGTAACCAGAAGCTGGTTGACCATTTGTCAGGTGCGTTGTAGTTCAGATTCCTTTTAGGGATGTCACTTCCTACTCTCGAATTCTGTGATTTGGGCTGGCATTAGAGTGAAGGATAGTTTGGAAAAAGTAGCAAGCGGAGGCAGAAAGGCCTAGCAAAAGTTATGGTGGTCCAGGGAGATAATGATGAGGGCCTGTCTTAGGATGGTGTCAGTGGTGACAGAAAACAAGGATACATACACATTAGAAAGGTGGAAGGAACTGAATTTGTAGGTGGATTGGATTTGAGATGAGTCAGATCAATCTCACCAAATATGGCACTGGACTAAGGTCATGGACTTGGTGATGAGAAGGTCTGTTTCAGAGCTGGTTCAGCAGCCACAGTTTGGGGGATGATGGAGAGGTTTTCTTTTTCGTTTTGTTTTTTTTTTCCACTTTATTTTTTCATTTGTTTGTTTTCAGAGAAAATTGGGGTTAAGTGACTTGCCCAGGGTCACTCAGCTATGTGACACTGGATTTGAGCTCAGGTCCCCCTGACTCCAGGGCTGGTGCTCTATCCACTGTGCACCTGGCTGCCCCTTGGAGAGTATTTGGGGAGGCTGTGTGGTTCAAAGGAAAGAACCCTGGAGGAGAGAGGCTTGAATCTCAGCTCCGCCACCTGCTCCCTGTGTGACCTTGGGAAAATCTTTACCTTCCTGAGCTGTGGGTTCCTCTTCTATAAAGTGAGGGTGCTAGACTGTATGTGAGTGATCTGCGTTCATGATGCTGTGTGTGAGGACAGTAGGTATGAGAAGTTGCAAGTATAGACCATTCATTCTGACATGGCTGTGAAAGGAAGAAGAGAGGGGATGGGAGGCTCCAATGGACAGCAGTCAAATGAAAGTTTTTGTTACTGTTTGTTTTCTAGATAAGGAAGTCTCATGCACCATTAACAGCACTAGAAAAGGGCAGAGAGAAGATGCTAGAGAAAGGGGCTGATTAAAGGAAAGAACTTCATTTGTTTTTATTTTTCTATCCTCAATGCCTAGCACGATGCCTGGCACATAATATTTGTTGAATGAATGAATAACACGAAGAAGAAAGTCCACGAGATAAATCACCAAGACTACTCTGATTGTCTGAGAATTTCTCGTGAGAATGAAGGGTTGCCTTGAGCTGGGGAGATGGAGGAAGGAAGGCCTCCAAAAGGCAGTGCTTTCTGAGCTGGGTGTTGAAGGGTCTCATTGCAATGGGCTGCTTTGTTGCCCTTGGCTCCATTCGACTCTTTGGACTTTGTCAGCTCTACCCCAGCAACCTTATCACCCTGGGACATGCTTCTGCCTTTCCAGCCACCTCCTGCACCTGGTGAGTTCAAAGCCAGAAACTCCACTTGAGGAAATTCGCAAGCCAGCCATGTTCACTCCTCTTTTGACTCTTGTCCTAACTCTCAGGACTTCACCTTGCTCCCATGTCCCACTCTGTACCTTCCTCTCCTTCCTTTTAGCTCTCTCTTATGTGTTGCCTTACTGAAGCAGAATGTAAGCCTCTTGAGAGCAGGCCTAGCTTTCTTTTTGCTTGCATTTGTATTTGCAATACATAGTACAGTGCCTGACCCATAGTAAACACATCATAAATCTATCTATCTATCTATCTATCTATCTATCTATCTATCTATCTATCTATCTATCTATCTATCTATCTATCTATCTATCTATTTATCTATCTATCTATCTCTCTATCTGTCTGTCTGTCTGTCTGTCTGTCTATCCATCCGTCCGTCTGTCCGTCTGTCTGTCTACACTTTCTTCATTTGTAAAATGACTAGGTTGGACAATTTTATATGATCATAGATCCAAAGGTAGGAGTTTTAGGGGCCATCTAATACAACATTGTCACTTGGCAGATGAAAAAATTGAAGCTGAGGAAGGGTAAATGCCCAAGGTCACAGAGGAACTGTCAGTAATGGGACTTGAAGCCAGGTCCTTTGACTCTGGAGTTAATGTTTTTCTGTCGTGATACCCTGGAGTAGCAGCTTGGTATTGTGGATAGAGAGCTGGCTTTGGAGCCAGAAATCCTTGGGTTCATGTCTGACCTTTGACACACCCACTGGCTGGGTGATCCTAGGCTAGTTCCATAATCTCTTGGAGTATGAGGCAACTCCCTAAGACTATCAGTTTCAGAACAGATGTTGACCTGTATTTGTGGGAGTATCTTTATTGGGGATTTCTTTTCACCAAAAAACCCCACAGGTTCAGTCTGTCTCCCCTTTGCTAACATAGTCTTTAGATATTCAGCTCGAAATCCTATAGCCAGATGTCATTCATGCTACAAAGGTATAGAGCAAAATGTGTCTCACCCAGGGAGAAATACATTTACTCTCTAGTTTATAGCTTTAAGAGCAAGAAGGTTCTTTAGAGTTCATACATGTAGTCCAACTTCCTCATTTTACAGATGAGGAAACTGAGGCCCAGAGAAGGGAAATGACTTGCCAAGACTATAATAATCGATCTAAAAAGATCTGGTGGACCATAAGCTCAGTGTGAATCAGTTGCGATGTGGCAGTCTAAAAAATTACTATGATCTTGGGCTGCATAAAGAGGAGAATAACTTCCAGGAATAAGGAGGTGAGGATACCTCTAGAGTGCTGATGGGTCTGGGTCCTCAAAGGCTGTTCTAGTGGAGCTCAGGTTCTGCCAGGCTTCTAGCAAGCCTGAAAGATTGTGAGTCTGACCTCAGCCATCAAGTGAGTCTGCTGAGTAAGGACCAGAGAGCCTCCTTACCAGTAGGCTGATGATGAGTTTTGGCCAAGAAAATCCATTAATTCTTGAGTGCTTTCTAAGCAGAGTCATCCTAAGGAGGAGAGGCAGCGGGGCACAGCGGAAAGGGGACAGCATGGTACAAAGGCGGGGGGCTACATTCAAATCTTGGCTCTCTCACTTATTACCTGGGCAACCTTGGGCAAGTCTCTTCCTCACCTATAGAACACGGGGACGGGATTACAACCTGCCCCACCTCCACATACCATCCTGTATGACTCCTCCCAATGGTGTGCTGGTAAATGCTCTATAACCTACCCCCACCATGTGATTTTTAAGTTGAGTCTGGAACATTAACGTTTTCTCCATCTGTTTCTTAAGTCTCAACCAAGCTCTGCTTTGTAGCGTTTGCCAGTTTGCGAGATGTAAATCCTCATATTGAAAATTTAACAATCGGCTCTCTCTAGTCTGTACCAGGCCGCTCCAGCACACCCCTGTCTGGGAAGAGGCAAGGAACAGACTAAGGCTGTAGTCACAATCCCACGTTCTGACCTCTGCTCTACAGTGGGACAGTGACACATTCATTTATTTATTTATTTCAAATCTCTGAACTACAGGGTCAGGCACAAGGCAAAGTGCTGTTCTCACTGAAACTGCGGGTCACCTTGGAATAAGGGTGGGGGGCCAGAGGAGGGGAGAGGGAGCTAACACCTGTGCTCAGCAGGTAAAGCAACTCGGCAGCATCTGCTTAGTGGGTGGTGTGTGTGTGTATGTGTGTGTGTGTGTGTGTGTGTGTGTGTGCATGTGTGTATGTATGTGTGTGTATGTGTATGTATGTGTGTGTATGTGTGTGTGCGTGTGCGCGCGTGTGTGTTTGAGAGGAGTGGAAAGGGGGCCAGTTTGAATTTTATCTTTGTGTTCCTGTCGGTATATGCTCAATGACAGGAACAGCTGGAGATCCTGAGAGCTGGGGATTAGCCCCCAGGGCACCCGGTGCAAGTCTTCTCCAGGCCCCCAGCCTCGCACTCCAGCCTCCCTCCCAATCCATTGGGTCACAGCGCACAGTCTTGTGGGTGACAGCGAGGCCCTTCTCAGAAGAGGTCCAGAGATAAACAGCCCTCCAGCTCCGGAGAATCTCTGACCATCTCTCGAGAAGGCAGCTTCTCCTCTACCCTAATTCTTTGCCTCGACCTTCCCGGGATTTGTGTGAACAGCTACTAAATTATATTATTTCAGCATGGTCCATTTTCACCTGCTGAGTCCAGAGTTCGGCTGCAGCCAAGCTTCAGTGTGGGAAGCTCCCCTCTGAGGTCCGGCAGCCACTGCAGTCCGACCTGTCGGGGACAGGCTTTGGGAGGGAAGGAGGCAGCCCCACACCCCACCTCTCAGCTAGGAACGCTAGATCAACTGGCATCCCGTCGCGGGTAGCAAGGGGACCTATGAGCACTGCGGTGTCCTACTGCGTGTGGCCCCGAGCCTCACGCTTCAGCATGGAGCGTTCCCCGCTGCAGCCCATCCCGTCGGGGCAGCCCTATGTCTGGCCAGGAAAACATCTACCCCAATTCTGTCCTTCCAGTCATGGGGCAGGCGCAGCCTCACATTTTGGTAAGGGGAGGTCCCCTTTTGGTACAAGAAGTCTGTGTAGCCACGGCAGCCCCAAGTCGACCCTCTCAAGCCCCAGTGCCGTCACGGGGGACCCTAGCTCCAGGCGGTAGACCTGGATGCCTCGGTAGGAAGAGCGAAGGGACCAAATTTTAACTGAGCCTTGTAAAGTAGGCTTGGGTCCCTGATATCTTCAACTTTGGGGAAAATCCAGGGGTGGGAAGGCTGCTGGGGACCGCGGCTGCGTCCCTTTTACCGCACCCCACACCTCCAACCCTCCCAGTCTGGGCTGGGGGCTCTGAGTGACGCCTCTAAAGCCCTCCCAGTCCTGCCGGCAGCCTTGCCCCCTTTTTTCCAACCCCTTTCCTCTAGGCTGTCCGGAGCTGGGGTTGCTCTCCCGAGCGAAGCTCTGGCCCACCTCAGGCCGCTACCGCTAACTGCCCCGCCCGCTACCCCGACGCCAGGGGCGCCGCAACTAGGATCGAGGTGTTTGCAATACTTCAGCGGGGCGGCAGCCCTTTCGTCTGTCTGCCTCGTAGCCGCGGAGGAAAAAAGGGAGAGACCGGTCCGCTAGATTTCCTCGCTCGCCTGGAGGCTGCCTCAGTTTCCCCAGGATACGCACTGCTCACACTTCAGCTTGTGTTTTCCAGTGGCTCTCTGGGTTGGACTTGGAGCAGCAGCCTTAGACTAGGGTGGGGTCTGTCCTCCCCTGCCCGGACCCTCCCTGGGCCCATCCACGTATTTTCCAGGTGTACCAGGGCTTGAGCCTCCGTCTTGCTTACCATTTGCTGGCAGACACCTGGACAAAGTCTAAAAAGGTCATTTGGGCCAGCTAATTTCCACCCGATGTTTACTGTGAGGGGTAGGGGGAGCAGAAGGGGCAGCTGGGCCCAGAGGCTGAGGAAAACCCGCTTTGATTTGGCCTTTCTGAAAACTTTTAACCACATCCTCTCATCCGGCCGACTTAAAACCAAGTGAGTAGAGGCAGGCTCCTCGCCTTACTCTCTCACTCTAGGGCTTTCTCTAAGTTGTGACCACCTTTCCCTTTGGAGCGGGGAGGGGGGTCGGTTCCAAGGCCCCCAGCCTTGTTTCTCCAGTGCCCTGACTGATCTCGTGGAGGGAGGCTGGGGCGGCCCTTCCCAGATTAAGCTGGGCTGCCTGGGAACTTCCCTCAGAGCTCCAGGAAACCGGCTCTGTTTGCTAGGGTTTAGAAATCAAACCCAAAGCTTCTCTTCCCCCCTTAAAAATGTATTAGGAGCGTCTCTGTGAGGAGAAAGAGAAAGCAGCAGCTGGGCTCCCTGAAATCACAAATACTCGGCAAAATATCACAGCTAATAGGTGTGCTTTACCAAAAGGTGGAACATCGCCGTTTAAATGCTTTAAAAATATGAAGTGGGAAAACACAGTTGACACAGGGCTCCAGATGACACGCTGTCCTTGGGAAGGCTGGAAAACACAAAGCAAGCCAGGGCTGAGCATTTTGGATGGCGGAGACGCCTGACGAAAAAAAATCCTGCCACCGCCTGCCTGCTCAGACGTCTTGGTGTCCCATTTGCAAATATTTTAAGAGGAATGAATGATTTCTGAGTCCACCAGTGTTTTTTCTCTCCTAAGAAAGGGAAAATTGCACAGTTTAAAAATACTTTTTTTTCACACTCCTCTTCCTCCTCAGTTTCATCTTCCAGTCTCATTGTCAACTTAGTGACATCCTGGATCTAAAAAGAAAAATCTGATTCTTCAAGTTATAGCATGTGTAATTCCTAATAACTGTAAATACATGATTTTGTTTATCCACTTTTAATAACATGCATTTGTATAATTACTGTACAATCGAAATAGACATCAAGTTCGACTGTGTGCAGGTATTTATTCCACAGTATTTGTCCAGACATACTGTTCAAACAAATTCAGTGAATTTAAAATGGAAAAAAAAATGACCAACCCCCCCCAAACCCCCACTGTCTAGTAGAAACAAAATCACAGTGCTTTACAGACAGAAAAAAATCAAAAGAAAGAAAGAAAAAAGAAAAGAAGTCCTCATAAGAAAAGAGATTTATTATTACATAGAAAATTTCACAATATTTGAAACCACACTTTCAAAACTAGGGAACACCGTCAACTGAGTTGCGCCAGTTACACAGGGCCCAAGCATCTGCTTTGTCTTAATGAGACCGGGGAGGTGAATGACCACTGTTTATTTTCATTTTCCTCATTAATTATGAAAAACTGCATTTAATTCATCTTGCATGGTGAGAGATTGGCCGCGCAGATGTAAGTCGTAAGGGAAGTGGCTGTCTGTGGGCAACCGAAACATGGAACCCTGCCCAAGGGGACCCCTGGGTGGCCCAGCACAGTAATGCATGCCATAATGGTAATTTTTGCCATAGTCCAAGGCTTCTTCTTGCTTCAGGGAAAATATCCCATTATAGTTAATTGGGGGAGGACTTAAGGGGCCTTCAAACTGAGGGCTGGCACACTCTGGGGATGTGCTCTCGTAGAAGGACTCGTAAGCAGTGCAGTAATTGTAGGGCTTCATAGACTTGGGATTCTCCAGAGTTCCATGGCCTGGGGGTGTGCTGAGCTCAGGGCTGTGGTAGGGTGGATAGAAGCTGGAGTAGGGTGACCTTGTGTGGTGGGTCGTCTCACCACCCTGACCCATCAGAAAACTCCTGGCATTGAGCTGTAGGCAGCCTGCCACCAAGTTTGTTGTTGGCTGGGAGAGTCCCTTGCACAAGTTCTGGACGAACGTGAGCAGGTCCGGCCTCTTGCCAATTCGCAAAATCTCCGAAAGGGCCCAAATGTAGTTTTTGGCCAGGCGTAAAGTTTCGATTTTAGAGAGTTTCTGTGTTTTAGAATAGCAGGGGACCACTTTCCTTAAATTGTCCAAGGCATCATTGAGGCCGTGCATCCGGTTTCTTTCTCTGGCATTGGCTTCCTGCCTCCTGAACTTGACCCTTTCCACTCTGATCTTGGTGGTCTTTTTTTTCCTCAAGCCTCTCCTTCGGGGCAACCCATTCTCATCTTCCTCTTCTCTGTCATCTTCCTCTTCTTCTTTCTCTGTTTCTTCTCCAGGGCCCCTTCTGATGTGTTTCCCTCGGAGCACAATCTGCTTTGAAAAGCTTTCTGGTTTCTTAGTTTGCTTTTGGTCCTCAGTTTCTCTGGAAAACTTTCTGCACATCTGGGGCTCTGCCATTACAACAGACTCATCAAATGGGAGTGTTAGCATGGCTCTCTCTACAAGCTTAAATGACCTGAAAAAATGCCAGCACAATATTTAAAGTGTTTTCATTTCCTACTTACATGCAAGCATTTGCTTAATTATCAGATTATATAAATGCAAGGAAACGACTGTTTTTAAAAATATAACACTGACTTACTGAATACTTTTTCTTCATTTGAAAGAAATTTGAGTTTGGGCAGACTAAAATGATGGGGACACTGATCCATGCAATAGCTCAGGTTAGCATAACACCGATTTATCCGAAGTAAGAAGTAAACAAAATCAAGCCAAACATTGCTCCCCACTCCTCTCCTCCCTTGATCATTTACTTTCCTCTCAAACCAGCATTTAGCCCCACAAATTTGACTGTGGAATCCCAGCAAATGCAAAACATGATACAGCAACGAAGAATTTCATTCATCCAATTCCCCTGGGTGCAAAAATGCAAAAAGGTACTGGGTTGTTGCTGCTGTTTGGAAAGGAAAATGCTGGGTTTCCATCACTCAACACTTTAACTTTATCTGCTAAATTATACCACTCTAGATTTGGGCAAATTACTGCTGGAATGCAAGGCTTCAGAGGGCAATGGTTCCATTCAAGACAATTGAAAAGAACACATTCCTTCTGATTAGGTAAGAAATGTACAAAAAAGAGTTACCCTTTTCCTGCTACCAAAAAAAAAAAAAAAGGAAAGAAATAGGTTCACCTGAAATGGACCCTATGATAATAGGAAATGAAATTGTCCTTTAATTTTTTTTCAAAAGGAAAGAGTTTAACTGGTTTTGCATTTAAAAAATGTTAGGTCTGTAGTTTTTCCTTTTTCTGCTTTTAAAGCATCCTGGACAAAACCAAAACAAAATCACAACCAAAAACAGTCTCGCAGGGTTTTTGTTCTACTAGCCTCCGAAGTCTCCCTCCAGCTAATATCTGACAGCGATGGGCTGAGGAGTCAGACGGCAATTGTGCACGTGTGTTCAGAATCCAGAATGAAAAAGCAGAAAAGAATTTCTTTTCCCTATTTTTTGGTTTAGTTTTTTGTTTTCTTTGGGAGGAGCAGGAAAACATTTTGAGTCTTCAAACAAGCAAATATACGAACAGGGACTTTTGAAAGGAACAACCTTTCCTTCCCACCTCCCTCCCGGACCCCTCCCCTTAACACACACACACACACACACACACACACACACACACACACACACAGTAACTCCTAGTAATGTCCACACTTACAATGTTACATAATAGCAGTGAAAGTATGCAAGAATTACATCATGAGAATGAAATACCAAGACAAGTTCTAGGTAATCATAAGCATCTATCTAATACAAGACAATGAGACTGTATCTTTAAATACTTGCATGCAAAGCCAGCCTCCATGGAAATAGATCTTTATTTCTATTACCTTAGGCTTTAATGTCATTCAATAATCAGGGTTCATTTTTTTGTCTTCCAAATCTTTTCAGTCCGAATGTCGCATCGTCTCCTGGAGTCTCTAGATCTGGGTATGGATCTCTGCACTATCTCATTGATCTCTAAAAAGTGACATTGATGCCAACTGCCAGAGCTGGTACCCATGCCATCTGCTAGTGACGTCACAGGGCAGAGAAAAACATGTGATCCTTTCTCTTGGGACCTTCATTCTGCACTGATCATCTGGCATCCCTGTAAGTGGGTACCAGCATTCATGTATCAACACAGAAGGTTAGACTGATAGAAAAAAAAATCTGTACCAGCATTTCACATACTACAGTAAGGTACCTTTCTCCTGGAGCTGCTTCTGATTCACAGGCAATCCATGGAGCTAGGTACATGTCAGGTTTGGGCTTAACCCCTTGTCTGTAGCTGTAACTTTCATAGCTCTTAATGTTGTTTATTTAAAATATGTTTGTTTGTTTGTGTGTGTGTGTGTGTGTGTGTGTGCATACTCTTAGGGTGGGGGTGCTCAGACTTTTAAAAAATGTTGTTCTCTTTTCTGTCTCCCTCTTTCTCTTTCTCCTTTTCTTTCTCTTTTTCTATCTTTCCATCCTTTTTCTTTTTCATTTTGCCCTTCCTTCCTACTTTCCTCTCTCTTTTTCTCTCCCTTCTTCCCTCTCTTCTTCCTTCTTCCTTTCTTCCTTCCTTCCTTCCTTCCTTCCTTCCTTCCTTCCTTCCTTCCTTCCTTCCTTCCTTCCTTCCCCTTCCTCCCTTCCCTCATTTCTTCCTACCTTCCCTATGTCTCTGTCTCTATCTCTCCAACTGTCTCTTTTTCTATATCATATGCCATCTGTGCACCTGCTTGCCTAGGTAGGTGAGAGGAGATGCAACAAGAAACCCCAAATCAGAAAACAGCGGTAATACTTGTGACAGTAAGACCAGGGTTAGCATAAGTATAAGAAATCACCCTGGCCATCTCATTTTTGTTGGGTGTGTATAGTTTATGGGAGCATGTGGATTCCTTTTCATTAACATCCAAGTCTTCAATGCATCCCTGAAATTTAAAATAACAGAACAGATTTCCCATCTGGGGACTGTGAACGATAGCCTCAGATGCTGCTCTACCTCCCCCTTCTTCCACTTCTCTACATCCTTCAAAAGCTTATAAGTGAATGTGTACAATATAATTATAATAATACCAACAGTGATACATAAATATGGGGCAGGTGCACCAGAAGTCCATTTTGAAATGTACCGAACTCTCTCCAGCCCTCTCCAGCCTGCCTGAGACAAGGGGCTTTGCACTTCTCATGTCTCAGTGTCCCTTCATCTCACTCTCAACTTGGCAGGTTCTTTCCTTGGCAGGCAGGCAGTCCTTCCTGCAAAGGCAAAATGAACCAAATTGTCACTCAGGTCTTTGCCTAGTCCTGCCTTGCCTTCTGTTGAACATTTTGACACTGTTTCTATTATTATTAAAATGAATCTTTCTGGTCTTTGGGAAATTTCAGAGTGATTTTCCCTTTCTTCCAACTACCAATATTTTTTCTCTAGGGGTATGTTTTCAAATCTCTTCCTTTTTCTTCTATTGGCATTCCTTTTTTGTATTTTCCTCACTGACCTTATTTTGCACACTGTATTCTTTTTCTTTCTCATCTCATTTTTGGTCTCGTCATCCACAACAGTAGAGAAACAGTTAAAGGAGACTGACAAGACTCCTAGATAAGCCTGGCTGGGAAAATAGGGCTAAACTCCACCTTCCTCTACTTCTGTCCACCTGGTGTGTGAGCACGCCTGCGTGCACACACACACACACACGCACACGTGCACGTGCACACGCATGCATGCACACACTCCACAATTTTAAAATTGCCCCATGAATCACAGATTGTGCCTTATCAGCAAAGCAACAAAAAAACCTAAAAGTTTTTTTAAATAACACAAAATAAACCCAGCATTTGTTGTTTGTTGGACAACGAAGTAATCTCTTTCTATAAAGTGAGAGAGTATGCTTTTCGTATTAAAGTAATCCTTGGCAAAGCTGGATCAGTGGAGGCTGGGTTCATGCTCACTCCCTTTTATAAATCCCATTTTTTGAGAGGTTTATAACTTAGCCGCTTTAACTCACACTGGATCCAAATTGGCAGCCGCATCCCTGGGCTGGAAAGAGCTCCACATCCATTTCATCGGCCCACAAAAATGGAGCTTATGTTTGCCTGGGCATTTTCAGAAGAGGCAGCAGGACTGGGGAAATGGGGACCTAGGGCCCCAAGGCAACAACTGGAATTTTTTTTTTGCAATGAGAAAATGAGTTTAAAATGAAATACCACAAGACAAAAATTCATGTTTGGAGAGGTAGGCCTATCTTACACCTTTAAAGGAAAATGCCTGACTAAAGCAGCTTGAGCTTTATGAGGGTGAATGTGACACTTCTATTACTTATCATCATCATCATCATCATCATCATCCTTTTTGCCAAAAAAATAAAAAAGTAAACAGGACTGCTTTGGTGTGCTCTCTATCAGATGTTCCATATGCAATAAGCAGATATTCCCCTCATTCTGAGGTGAGCTTTGCTTCTGATGTCAAAGGTCACCAGACACACTCGCTGGGGCTGGTAGACTTTGCCAGACTGGCCTGGCCAAAGTACTGGGTTCAAAGCTGGCAGGCTCAACCCAGACTCAAGAGTGTCTCAAAGCATCCCCAGAAATGATTCCCAAAACCAACGAAAGAGGGCCATGACACTAGTCCTCTCTGAAAACTCATCATCTCCCACATATGGAGCAGAGCTAAAAGATAGGGCTTAGGTTGTTTTTCTTCATCTCTTTAGACTAAGAGGAAAGTGTCATTGCAAGAAATAATTGTGGTTGATTTTAGTCTTTCTTTAAAAAAAAATGAGAGAAAAGCCCTCGAGGGAAAACCTTTTTGGGGGCATCATTTTTAGTTTGATTTGTAATTTCATCAATAGAATTTTTTTTAGTGTTTTTTTCTTTTCTTTCTTTAATAGGTGGGAGAGAATGTTAACCTTAAAGTTGTAAAGGAAACAAGTGCATGAATGATGCTGGCTCTGAGCATGAATGAACATGGCTCTTGCAGAAGGACTTTTCTTCCACATTTTATCCCATAGATCCAGGATATAGTAATGATTACTGCTGCTAATATGCATTCATAGCAGAGGCCATAATGGATGCCTTACTCTCTACTAGGAATACACAGCAAGGCAAATGCACAAAACAAAAATAAATTCAGAATTGGAGTATTAAATTAATACAACTGATGTGTTTTCTGTCTTTCTTTTAATCTGAAGACACAAAAGCTTACATAACTTGAAAAATAAAATATGATTTTTTTCTTCCTTACTTCCTTTTTTCCTTTCCTCTCTTCCTTCTTCCCTTCCTTCCTTCCTTCCCCCCTCTTCCTTCCTCCCATCCTTTTCCTCCTTTCTTCCTTCCCTCTCTCCTTCCTTCTTCCCTCCTTTCTTCTTTTCCTTCCTTCCTTTCTACCTGCCTGCCTTTATTCCAAAAGGGTAAAATCTTTAACTCATTGCTTTAATTGTTTTAACTCATCAGTGGAAATGAAAATGATTCTCAGACACACAGCTAAAGCTAGTTTTAAGCCAATAGAAACCAGATCTCTAAATTAAAATGTGAGCTTCTTTTTAAAAATGACCTTTTCAGTAAAATGAAGGTATAGACTATCACCTTCTATGAGATTCTATCACCCCCTATTAGATTTTCCTTAGTGGTGAATGGTTCTGATTGTAACATAAATTGTAGATTTTGCAGCTTTTTTTTAAGTGTAGAAGAAAGCAGAATAATGAGAGAATCATGACCAACCATGAAAACCTAGCATGGTTTCCCAAATCTGCAGCTTCCTGGATGGTGGATATCAGCCTGTTTTGTCCCCAACACCATTGCTTTTTGGGTTTAAGGTGAAGCTTAGTTGTGGTTCTAAAACTTTGGACGCTTAGGTTCAGCACCCTGGACAGTTATATATTGGCTGTGACACAACATAGAATTTTGATCATTTAAAAATAACTATTTGGTTGCCTGCATTCTCCATAACAGCAAATCACTACACACACACACACACACACACACACACACACACACACACCACACACACACACATTCTCAAAATAATAATGGTTTACATTTAGGTAACAGTTGAGAGTTTGTGAGTCCTTTGTAACTACCTGTACTCTGAAGGTGGTTCAGAAAGTTATGTAATTTGTCAAAGGTCACCCAGCCATTAAATGGTCGATGGAAGCAGAATTGCAAACCAGATTTTCTTGCAAGTTCCTTTCATGATCTAGAATTCCATTCTACTACTCCCTGCATGTGAAATTTTGTTTCTACTTCATTAAATTTATAAATGTATGATATGTTGTACAATATTATATATAATATATAACATATAGTTATATAACAATAGCTTTAAAGAAGACAGATATTTGCAGCTTCTCATGGAATAAAATTTCTCTGAATATTGAAATATCTTCTTTGTCAATGATTCAATTCATGATAAAATTTTTTTAAAGAAGCCTGGTAATTGGGGCAGCTAGGTGACTCAGTGGAGAGAGCACCAGCCCTGGAGTCAGGAGGACTGAGTTCAAATCCAGCCTCAGATGCTTACTAGCTGCATAACCCTGGGCAAGTCACTTAACCCTGACTACCTCAAAAAAAGACTAAAAATTGATGTAGTTGCCCTGCACTGATTTGAAAGCAAGCATCATCTTGCAGTTTAGACCTATGTTAGGAGTAGATTTTGATTTGTCACAAAATTTTATCATCACTATATAAGTTTCTATTTTTGAGGGGAAAGAGATAGGTTGGGCAAATCCCAACTTGGTATATTATAAGTTTGGGAAACTAATTCCAGTGAGTGAGATAAATACAGTATCTGCAACTTATCAAGTAAGATAGTTCCTTGGGGAGACTGAAAGTTTAGCTGCCCAGGGTTCCACAATGAGTATGTGCCAGAGGCAGATGTAAAACCAAATCTTCATCATTCCAAAGCTGGACATCCCCTATCTACTAACTCTATGCTTACCATATCTCATTTTTATGGGGGAGAATACTTGCTATGGAATATCTCTTTTTAGCTTCAGCAGAGGAAAAAGTCTTATGGCTTAGAAATTCTCACCTGCTTATTTTCTATGTCCAAAATATTCTGAATTATGAACTGTCATTTAAGCCCCACTCCTCCATTCCTCTCAGGGCTTCCTTCCTGATTCTTCTGCCTTCTTTCTCCACTTTGCCTCGTCATGGTCTACTAGCCTCTTCACTCTAGAAGATCCCTCATACCCTATGATCTCTGCCGCAGATTGGTCAGTTCTTCCTAGAACTGCTGTTGAAAGGGCATGCCCGGGACAGCTTAGGCTCTGTTCCAAACACTAAAAACTCCTTTCTTCATTATGCCTATTCTCTCCTCCCACTCCTACGTCTCCCCACCCTGTTATCTTTTCCCCACTAGAGTATAATCTCCTACAGGACCAGGACTTTTCATTCTTTCTTATTATATTTGCATTGACAGTGTTTAGTATAGTGTCTGGCACATACTAAATGCTTAATAAATATTTGTGAGACTTACATGAACTGCTGGTGAGTGAAGTGAGCAGAACCAGGAGAACACTGTACATAGCAACAACAACATTGTGCAATGATTAACCATGAGCAGCACAATGATCCAAGACAATTCCAAAAGACTCATGATGGAAAAGACCAGCTACATCCAGGGAAAGAACTATGGGGTCTGAATGCTCATCAAAGCATATTCCTTTCACTGTTTTTTGTTTTTTCTTTTTCACAGTTTTCCTCTTTTGTTCTGATGCTTCTTTTACAACATGACTAATGTGGAAATATGTTTAACGTGATTGTACATGTACAGCCAAATCAGATTGCTTGCTGTCTTGGGGAGGGAGAGGAGAGGGAGGGAGAAAACTTTGGAACTCAAAATTTTACAAAAATGAATGTTGAAAACTATCTTTATATGTAATTTGACAAAATACTATTACGGAAAAATGTTTGTCGTGTTATTGACCCTAAAAAAAGTTATGAAAGTTATCCCTTCCCTTGACCACAACAAACTCCAATCAACTAACTTTTAATGCCTATGAAACATGATCATATAAGACAAACTCTCTTCCTCTATCAGTTTAGTGACCCTACCCACAAAGGAAATAATGCCTGTCTGGCATGATGTGCTTTCGATGAAGCCATGATGACTTTTTGTAACCACTCCTTCCTTTCTAGACATAGTTTCATTAAATATCTCTCACTTCTAGAATTTTACCAGGAATGAAAGCTAATTTCTTTGGTATATAATATTCTTAAGACTTTGTTCTTTTCTCTTTTTGGAAGATCAATACATTTGCCCTTTTCCAATCTTTGGTATGTTGCTTGTGCTCCACCATTATTCAAGCATCACTCAGGAGGCACACTTGCTGATTCCTTCAGTTCCCAAAGATATGGAGTATCCTTACCTAGAGAACGTGACTTGATTTCATCAAGAGCAGCTGTGTGCTTTCTTACTAAGCCTTGCCATAGTCTGGGTTAGCTGTTTTTAGTTCTTCTGCTTTTGGTTCAAAGACTACACTGCTTGCCAGAGAAATCAGAGGCACAGCCACGACTGAATAGATCCACCTTCTTCAGGTTGTCACTTATCAATATCCCAGCCACCCTGAACATCTGTCCTTGCCTCCCCAGAAACTGCTGTTGGGACCTAATTAGTACGAATAATGAATGATTGCTTTGAAGTGGTGATGTGTATTCAAATTTGCACTATTTGAAGCTGTAACTATGTAAACTATGATCATTGCTTCTAACCCAACAGAAATATGCAGTGAGAACTTGAATAATGTCTCTACTTCACAGAATTCCCTCATAGTTTGCACTAATCCAGGACCAGTCATACCTTTAAGAACCAACCCCCTTTCTACTCTCCCCAGTTTTCTTCATTGTAATTGTCACTTCATTCTGTGTTTCACTCTCCTGTCACTCTTCTTACAAGATTCAGTATATATACAGGACCATGCAATTCTGGTCTCCATCTGCCATTACTTAAGGATCCCTGTAAGCCATATATTGACTTAGAAAAGCCCATATTAAGGGGCAGGTAGGTGGTGCAGTGGATGGAGCAATGGCCCTGAAGTAAGGAAGACCTCAGTTCAAATCTGGCCTCATACCAAGTACTTGACACTTCCTAGCTGTGTGACTCCGGGCAAGTCAACCCCAATTGCCAAAAAAAAAAAGTCCACATTAACATCACACACACACACACACACACACACGTACATACATACATATGCATATATAGGTAATACGTATGCACATATATGTTCTTTTGTATTTTAATTTTTTAAAAGTATTTTTCAACTACGTTTTAATCTAGTTAGGGTCTCATGAGTGAGGGTGTGTTTGATACCTCTGGCCAAGAGCACTGAGAGTTTGAATTCCCTGGGATCCCAGAACCAATGTGCATTGAAGGTAGGCCTTCCTACTTCTTTAGCCCATGCCCCTCTGAAGCTTTCTATATCTGTTTGAAGTCTAAATTGGTTATTGAGTTCCCTATTCATCCATGTTAGTCTCTTCAAATACTCCCTTCACTCCATTTTGTTAATCAGAGTTGTTTGTCTTTGGCTCTTCAGAATTTGATTTGGTCATTTCCAACCCCTCCTGGGATGACTTTGAATCTTAGCCCATGGGCTTCTATCTTTCCCTCCTCTGAATCATTTGAAATCTGTTTTCTCAAAATCAAGGGTGGGGGGCAGCTAGGTGGCACAGTCAGGAGGACCTAAGTTCAAATCTGGCCTCAGACACTTGACACTTATTAGCTTGTGACCCTGGGCAAGTCAATTAACCCCAATTGCCTTGCAAAAAAAAAATTAAGGGTGTGTTCCAGACTATGCCTAGATTCCTTATCCTTCTTTGTCAAAAGCTCTAGGATTGAGTGGTCCACTCCCTCATCCCTCATATTATGCTCATTTCCCCTCTAGCTATCATTTCCCCCATATGAGTAAGAATCAAATCTAGTTTAGTTTACCCTTCTTGGTTCCTCCAGCTTTTGAAGGGTACAGTTATAACCAAGGCAAGCAAAAATAATTAGCTCCTCTGGTTTTACAGATGGGGAAGCTGAGACAGAATGGTAAGACAATGGGTTTAGATTAGAGTTGTTGAATTTGGGTTCAAATCCCAGATCTGACACTCACTACCTGTGTGATCTTGACCAACTCCTACCACTTCTCTGGACCTCACTTTCCTCCTTTGTAAATTGAGGGGATTGTATTAGATGATTTCTCAGGTCCCTTTAAGCTCTCAGTCTGTGATTCAGTAAGACTCAGAGAGACTGAATAACTTGTCCAAGATCACAGAGATACTAAGTGTCAGAGGAAGGATTCAGACTCAGAACCTCCCTGATGCCAGGGCCATACAACATTTTATTCCACCATCTTCATTTTCAAGTTAAAAGGCTCAGGTGTATTTGATGGAGAGGAGGTTGGATAAGCTTTTAGAGGTGATTAGTCCCTAATCAAAATATCCACAGTCTGGATAAATACCTTCCCACAAATGTCTTGTCTTGAAGACAATCTCTGCTTATCTCTCTGGAACCAACATGCTGGAAATGCCATGCATAGGGCTACATTATTTTCTGCATCAATGGCTTCATTGACCTCATAATACCTGACATCTACCTGCTACCTCATAGGGGCTTTGATGTGGTCTAGAGCACATAGCAATGGAAATGAGTATTACATACAGTCAGGGAATCTCTTCCAACAATTCCCATTTCTTTCTAGTTCTCATTTTTACATTGTACTGCATTAAAAAAAATAAGCTAAGGGACTATTTTGTGCTGAAATAAAACCCAATTTGTAATCAGTCATTTTGTCAACTGGCATTTATTAAAAGTGCCTACTATATATAGGATATAAAGCGTATATACCATACACACTGTACTATGCACTGAGAAGACAAACAAAGGCAAAACCCCAAACCAAACCCAATCAAAACCCAGTCCTTGCTCTCAAGTGGTTCAGAGTCTAATGGGGGAGAGACATCATAGAAATAATTACATACAGAGAAGCTCTAAACTAATTAAATTCAGGATTATCTTAGAAAGAAGACACAAATATTTAGCAGGACTTGCAAATGTTTCTTTTAGAAGGTGTGACTTGAAAGAAGCCGGGGAAGCTAGGGGGTGAAGAGAAGGAAGAGCATTCCAGGCATGGAGCCAGACAGTAAAAAAAAATAAAACCAAACAACTCAGGGTTGGGAAACGGATTGTCTTGTTTGAGAACAGCAAAGAGGATAGGGCCATTGGATCAAAGAGTCTATATGGAAATAAGAAGACTGGAAAGTGAGGAAAAGGCCAAGGCATGAAAAGCCAAACAGAAGGTTTTATGTTTGATCCTGGGAGCAATAATGGGTCATTATAGTTGAATGAATAGGAGGAGTGCCATGATTATGCCTGCACATTACAAAGATCATTTTGACAGCTGCTAGAGGATAGACTGAAGTAGAGAGAACCTTGAGATGAGGAGACTTTGCAATTGTCCAGGTATGAGATGACAAGGTCCTGTACCAAAGTGCTGCCTGCATCAGAAGAGAGAAGAAGGAATATGCAAGATGTATTAGAAAGAAATGACAAGTTTTGACACCTGATGTGTGTATGTGTGTGTGGGGGGGTTGGAGAGAGAAGTCAAGAATGATGTCAAGGTAGTGAGATCCTAGGGGGATTGGTAGGTTGGTCTTGCCTTCTGTGGTAATAGGAAAATTAAGAAAATAGGAAGGGTAGGGGGAGAGGGGAAGATAATTTGCTCAGTTTTGGACATGCAAAGTTTCAGTTGTTTACAAGACATCCATTTTGAGATCTCTCATAGGAAGTTGGATGTGCGGGACTGGTGGTCAGGAGAGAGATTTAGATTGGATAAATAGATCTGGGAACCATCTATGTGGAGATGATAATTGAATCCATGGGAGCTGATGAGATCATCAAGTGAAACAGTATAGAGGGAGAAAAGGGCCCAATGTAGAACTTTGTTGGATACCCACTGTTAGCAGGAGTAACCGGTATTAAATTCCAGCAGGAACCCATCAGATAGGTAGGAAGAAAGCCAGGAAAGAGTGGTGTCCCAAAAACCTAGAGAGAAAAAAAATCAAAGGGAAAAGGGTGGTCAAAGGGGATGTCGGGCTGCACTGAGGTCAGGAAGGATGAGGACAGAGAAAAGGCCACTAGATCTGGCAGTTAAGAGATCATTGGGCCACTTTGGTTTCATGATGAGAATGGAAGCCATACTACAAAGTTAAGAATAGAGTGGTGAGGAATGGAAGTAGAAGCACCAATTCTAGATGGCTTTTTTTCTAGAGTTTAGCCACAAAACAGAGGAGAGACATGGGACAGTAGCTATTGGGGACAGATGGGTCAAGTGAGGTTTTTTTGAGGATGGGGGAGAAATGGGCATGTTTGAAGGGAGTAGTCTGGATAAATACCAGTGGCCAATAAACAAGAGATTGAAGAAAATGGATTGTGGATGATGCAGGGGGCAGTCTGCCAGAGAAGACAGGGTAGAATGGGATCATTTGTGCACATAGAGAGATTTCCCTTGACAAGGAAATAGGCTACCTCTTCATGTGAGATGAATGAAGATGATAATGGCAGGAAACCTTTGAATGATGTTAGTTGAGCAAAGGAAGACAAGAGGGAGCTCTTGGTGAAAGGCCTCCATCTTTTCAGTGAAAAATGAAGTGAGATTTTCAGTTGAGAGGATGGGGGCAGGAAGAGCTATGGAAAGTTTGAGAGGGGATTATAAATTTGAGAGGAGCTTCTGGAGTAAGGGGGATAAGGAGGCAATTTGGGAGGTGTAAAAGGATTGCATTGCAGCAGTGAGGGCCCAGTTGAGATTCTGTAACATAAATTTATAGTGGACCTGATCTGCACAATTTCATAATTTTCTCCATCTTTGTTCAGTTGCAAATAAATGGGAGTAAAGGCAACAGATGGTGGGAGCAATCCAAGGCTGGAGTTTGGCAGAACAAGATCTTTTACAGGATAAAGGGGAAGAGACTCAAAAGTAGAGGAAAGCATAAAGTGAAAGTGGTTCACCAAGTGATCAAGATGGTAGAGAAAAGGATGTAGCCAGTGCATGGGCAAAGGACTGGAAAGAACTGAAGAGTGGAGGGATTGGATGTCGCAGTGAGGATGATGAAAAGGAATTTAGCCTTGCAATGCATAGGGAGAGGTAGAAGGATAGCATATTGTGACCTGATAAAAGAATGAATGAAAATATTTGGTTCTTCTAGAGGGTAACCTTCAAAGGGAATCCCTGATAACAGCCTTCTCCAGGTTTCCCAGATCTTACTCTCTAAATGCTTTGTGTGAATTACCAGCCTGCCCAACTAGATTGTAAGTTTTGTAAGGGCAATACAGGGTGCTAGGACCAAAGAATTCATCATTCAGGAGTTGACCTCTTGGGGATGAGCATTTATCTGTTGAGTGACGTGAGTTCTCACAAAGCCTTGTCATCCCTGGCTCATCCCTCCTTTGTAAAATCTGTCATCCAGAAAGCTGTCAATGTAATTTTCTTTATATGTGAAACTGGCTGTGTGACTCCCTGGGTCAACAGCCCCCAGCAGCTCCCTATTACCTCCAGGATTAAATTCCAACTACATTTTTGGCATTTAAATTCCTTCACTGCCTGGTTCCTTCCTAATTTTCTGACTTACTTTATTCTATTCCCTTTATACAGTCTTTGCTTGAGCCAAATTGGCCTTGCTATTCCTAACACACATTATTCTATCTCCTGTCTGTGTCTTTGCAAAGGCTTCCCTTTGGCCTGGAATATGCTTCTCACTTAACTCTGCTCTTCAAATTCCTAGGTTAATGCTCCACTGAGGGGTCTCCTCCTCCATCCTATCCATCAGCTGCTTGTGCCTTCCTCCCAAAATGACCTTATATTTATTTAGGTCTGTTTTATATTTATATCTCTATGCATGCACACACCAAGGTAATGTAAGCTCCTTGAGGACAGGACATGTTTCATTATCATCTTTCCATCTAAGCTTCTAGCACAGTGCTTAGAACACAGCAAGTGCTTAATAAATGCATGTCAATGCCTTAATTTTATTGGGACCATTTTGAAGTTTTTCCAATTTGGCAGAATCCTCCAGAACTTGTGACTCCATCTGAACAGCCTTCAGGCTCACCTCCATGCTACAATGAGACCTGCAGTAAGGATCTTGAGGAGGAAGTTAAGGACCAGGTTTCATGTTTTTTCTGTTTGGTTCAATTCCATTCCATTTGGTCTGCTTCTACTAAATTCAGCAACTATTTATGAATCACCTAGAGCTGAAAGAAGTGTTTGGGATACAAAGACAAAGGCCGCCACCACCACCACCAAAACTGTCCCTCTCCTCTATAACCCATAAGTAAATAAAAAGTTTATACAAAGTGCTTTCCAGAGCGAGAAAATGGTTGCAACTGGAGGATCTGTTCCTGCTCCCCACCCTTGGCATAATGCCGTGAATAGAGTAAGCCCTCAATAAGTTGTTATTGATTAATCAACTGATAGTCAATACATTTTGCAGTGCACCGCGGGGAGTTCATAAATACTCAAAGCACCATGGCGGTCTTATTGGACTGCCTCAGAAACATCTGCAGAATTATCAATAAATCCTTGAAAACATTGGATGTCGGGGATGATTGGTTTCCACCAAGCCTGTCGGATGGTATGTTCAAATTCAAAGATGCATATTTCAATCCCGACCAGGTGATGCTCCATATCCCTAGAGGGAACTGACATACCCTGACACCTGGGATTTGCTGTATCACTTACGTCTGCTCTTTCCAGGTACCAGGGCTCAGGCAGCTCTCATTGGGACCGTGAGCTTCTTTCTCATCTGTGAACCCTGGAAGCCTGGAGTTCGTTCAACACAACAGCTATGGTGTTATTGTCACATATCACCTCCTGTCTACATGAGACCTTTCTGGATTCTGCTACTTGCTAGTGCCCTCCTATTTTTCAAAACTGTTTGGTATTTCATTTTGTCATAATAGCTTGTATTTAATTTGTATATAGCTTATATTTATTTGTCTGAGAACATGCCGTGCCTTTGCCTTGTTTCCTAGGAAAATGTTAGATCCTTGAGAACAGGAGCTGACTAACTTTTGTATTCATATCCCAGGTGCCTAACATAGTGCCTGGAATACAGTGGGTGCTTAATGAATGCTTATCCATTGATCCATCTGCAATTTAGTGTGGGAGAAGGAACAAGGGACATGAAGTCAAGAAGACCTCTTGGCTTTTCATATCTTCTCCGACGGGCACTTAGTAGGTGACACAGTGGGTAAATCACTGAACTGAATGTCAGGAAGGCCTGAAATTAATTTATATCTTACACACTGTATGTCCCTGGGCAAGTCATTTAACCACTTGAATTTTCTTATCTCTAAAATAGGAACAATAATTGTTTCTACTCACAGAGTTGTTGTGAGGTTCAAATGAGATAACATGCGTAAGGTACTAGAAAAGGGCTTGCTATTATATCTGTTTATTCTCTCCATGACCCTGGGTTAGTCATATAATCTGAAGCCCAGAGAAGGGAAATGACTTGTCCAAAGTCACATAGGAGACAGAACTGGAAGTCAAACCCAGGTCTTCTGACTCCTAATCTAACATGCTTCCCATTACACCATGCTGCTTTCCTCCATTAACAAACCACATAAATATGAGCTATTATAGTATCATTGCCACTATTGTGCCTTCCTACTCAGGGAGGTTTCACTGGCCTTAATGGACAAGTCTGGGGAACTGAGCTCAAACAAAAACAGACTGAGTATGTTTCTATGCCCTGTTCAAAGTAGCTCTGGATTCTCAGCAAGTTGGATACCAGGACAGACTTTGTTAAACATTGAAGAATCCTTTGTTGGGGGGGGGTGTGAGGGAGAAAAGATACTTTGCTTGTTGTGGTGGTCACCATTGGCAGCTAGGTGGCACAGTGGATAATGTGGAGCCGGGAGTCAGGAAGAGTCCTCTTCCTGAGTTCAAATTCAAGTTCAGACACTTACTAGCTGTGTGATCCTGGGCAAGTCACTTAATTTTGTTTGCCTATTTCCTCATCTAAAAAATGAGCTAAAAAAAGAAATGGGAAATCACTCCAGTATTTTTGCTTGGTAACAAGAATGTATAACTGGAAATTCCACTTCCAGGAGCCAAGATGCTGGAGTAAAAAGGTAGGTGCTCTCACTCTTCCCTATCAACCTCTGAAAACCCAGAAAATATCACCCCAGAAAAAAAAAACCCTTGGAACACCTGAACTAGAAGAAAGACGGGAGCAGCAGTAGCAGCCCAGCAAACGGTCTCCCAGTGCCTCAGCAAAAATAAGGGAGGCAGAACTACAAGGGGCCCCAGGCATAAGTACCCTGTGGCATTCATCTGAAAGGAGGTGAAGAAAACAACCTAAAGGCTTCCTAAAGCCCGCCTTGCTGATTCCAACCCAACACCAGGTGAGCTGTAGAGCCCTGCAGCCTCCAATTGTGAAGAAATCCTGAAGCCCAGGTGGTAGAGCAGGCAAACACCAACACCTGGACCTCCAGTGCCTCAGTGAGGGGGGGGAAACTGGTGGAAACCAGCTCAGAAAACCACCAGGTGCCTCGGCACTCTACGCAAAGGAATCTCCCAGTGCATTAGCAGAAACAGGGAGACAACACTGCAGGGGCCCCAGGCAGATAAACACCCTGCAGCACCCATCTAAAAGGAGCTGAAGAAAGCTAAAGGAAAGGAAAAGCAGGCAACCTAGAATTGCCTGAAAGTTCCAGCCTTGCTGATTCCAGCCCAACACGAGGTAAGCTGCCAGAAACCTACAGCCTCCAATTGCCAGCATAAGAGGCCCCAGCACACAAAGCCAGTGACCAAGACCTAGGCTCCCAACACAAGAAGCTTGGGTCAGTACCCTCTGTTCCCCAGCAGGAGAGCTCAATCTCTTTAAAGGCCAGGGAATAAAGAAACACCATGAGTAAAAAGAAACATACCATAGATTCATATTATGAGAAGAGTGAAGATCAAGACAGAAATTCTGAAGAGGACAACATTGTCAACAAACCCACATCTGCAACAACAAAAGGGAATATGAACTGGTCTGAAGCCCAAAAAGCCTTCTTAGAAGAGCTCAAGAAGGATTTTAATAGTCAAATGAGAGAGGTAGAAGAGTCCTTCAAAAATACAATTGGCCAATTGGAAAAAAAATACACTGAAGAAAACAAGTCCCTAAAAAACACAATTGGCCAATTGAAGAAGGAAGGACAAAAACTAACAGAAGAGTACACTGAAGAAAACAAGTCCCTAAAAAACACAATTGGCCAGTTGAAGAAGGAAGTACAAAAACTAACAGAAGAAAACAATCTGTTAAAAACTAGAATTGGACAAATGGAAACTAATGTCTCTATGAGAGAGCAAGAATCAGTCAAACAGAAACAAAAAAATGAAAAAATATGAAAATGAAAAACAACTGACCTGGAAAACGACTCAGGAGAGACAATTTAAAAATTATTGGACTACCTGAAAATCATGATGAAAAAAAGAGCCTGGACAGTATCTTTCAGGAAATCATAAAGGAAAACTGCCCGAAGTCCTAGAACCAGAAGGGAAAATAACCATAGAAAGAATCCACCGATCACCACCTGAAAGAGATCCCAAATTGACAACCAAGGAATATAATAGCAAAATTCCAAAATTACCAGATGAAAGAGAAGGTGCTGCAAGCAGCCAGAAAGAAACAATTTAAATATCATGGAACCACAGTCAGGATTACACAGGACCTTGCAGCTTCTACATTAAAAGACCAGGGCATGGAACATGATATTCCGTAAGGCAAAGGAGCTTGGAATGCAGCCAAGGATCAATTACCCAGCAAAAATGAGCATCATTTTTCAAGGGAGGAGGTGGATATTCAATGAAATAGGAGACTTCCAAACTTTCCTGATAAAAAGACCAGAGCTCAACAAAAAATTTGATCTTCAAGTACAGGACTCAAGAAGGACTTAAAAAGGTAAATGGGACAGAAGATACAATATGTTGTTAATAAGGGGGGGGCTGTTTAAACCCCTACAAGGGAATATGAGACTTGCAACCCTTGAGAACTGTATTGTTATTACACCTTGTAAAGGAGTATACATAAAGAGGGTGGATATTAGTTGACTTTGATGTAATGATAAAAAAAATCTAAAATCAATGGGTTAAATGGATCCAAATAAGTGGATCAATCTGATCTTAGAAAATGTACTGAGAAAGGAGGAGACAAGGGTAAATTACATTACAGGAAAAGACACAAAATCCTATTACAGCAGAGGGAAAGAAGGGGGGGAGCATTGTTTGAACCTTACTCTCATCAGATTTGGCTCAAGAAGGGCATAATAATCAGTTAGGTATAGAAATCTAACTTGCCCTATAGGCAGTAGGAGGGAAAAGGGGAAAGAAAAGGGGGGAAAGAAAAGGGGGGGGAAAGAAGGAGAGGGAAAGAAGCAGTAAGACTAAAGGGGAAGAAAAGGGAAAGGGATAATAAAAGGGGGAGGGACTGAAGGAGGCGTGGTCAAAAGCAAAACACTAGTGAAGGGGAAAGGAAAAAGGAGAAAGAAAAGCATAAATGGGGAAAAGGATGGAGAAAAAGACACAGATAGTAATCATAACTGTGAATGTGAATGGGATGAACTCTCCCATAAAACGGAAATGGATTGCAGAATGGATTAAAAACCATAATCCTACAATATGTTGTTTACAGGAAACACATTTGAAAAAGAGTGACACATACAGGGTAAAGGTAAAAGGCTGGAGCAGAATATATTATGCTCAGCTGAAGTAAAAAAGCAGGGGTAGCAATCCTGATCTCAGACAAAGCAAAAGCAAAAATAGATCTAATCAAAAGAGATAAGGAAGGAAACTATATCCTGCTAAAAGGCACCATAGACAATGAAGTAATATCATTACTAAACATATATGCACCAAATGGTATAGCATCCAAATTCTTACAGGAGAAGTTCAGGGAGTTACAGGAAGAAATAGACAGCAAAACTATACTAGTGGGGGACCTGAACCTCCCCTCTCGCACTAGATAAGTCTAACCACAAAATAAACAAGAAAGAAGTTAAGGAGGTGAATAGAACATTAGAAAAGTTAGGTATGATAGACCTCTGGAGAAAACTGAATGGGGATAGAAAGGAATATACTTTTTTCTCGGCAGTACATGGCACATACACAAAAATTGACCATGTACTAGGGCATAAAAACCTCACAATCCAATGCAGAAAGGCAGAAATATTAAATGCATCCTTTTCAGATCATGATGCAATAAAAATTATAATGTAATAAAGGGCCATGGAAAGATAGACTAAAAAATAATTGGAAACTAAATAATCTAATCCTAAAAAATGATTGGATCAAACAGCAAATCATAGAAACAGTAATTTCATTCAAGAGAATGACAATAATGAACAACATACCAAAACTATGGGATGCAGCGAAAGCAGTTCTTAGGGGAAGTTTTATATCTCTAAATGCTTACATAAATAAAATAGAAAAAGAGGAGATTAATGAATTGGGCATACAACTAAAAAAACTAGAAAAAGAACAACTTAATAATCCTCAACTAAACACCAAATTAGAAATATTGAAAACCAAAGGAAAAATTAAGAAAATTGAAATTAAGAAAACTATTGAACTAATAAATAAAACTAAGAGCTGGTTTTATGAAAAAAAAAAAATAGATAAAACTTTGTTTAATTTACTTAAAAAAAGAAAGAAAACCGAATTACTAGTATGAAGAATGAAAAGGGTGGGGGCAGCTAGGTTGCACAGTGGATAGAGCACCGGCCCTGGATTCAGGAGGACCTGAGTTCAAATCCGTCCTCAGACACATAACACTTACTAGCTGTGTGATCCTGGGCAAGTCACTTAACCCCATTGCCTAGCAAAAAAAAAAAAAGAATGAAAAATGCGAAGTTACCACCAAGGAAGAGGAAATTAAAACAATAATTAGGAATTATTTTGCCCAACTATATGCCAACAAATTTGACAATCTTAGTGAAATGGGTACATATTTACAAAAATATAAGTTGCCCAGATTAACCGAAGAGGAAGTAAAATACTTAAATAACCCCATCTCAGAAAAAGAAATTGAACAAGCCATTGATGAACTCCCTAGGAAAAAATCTCCAGGGCCAGATGGATTTACATGTGAATTCTATGAAACATTTAAAGAACAATTAATTCCAATACTATATAGAATATTTGGGAAAATAGTGAAGGAGTCTTACCAAGTTCTTTTTATGATACAAATACGGTGTTGATACCTAAACCAGGAAGAGTCAAAATAGAGAAAGAAAACTATAGACCAATTTCTCTAATGAATATAGATGCAAAAATTTTAAACAAAATACTAGCACATAGATTGCAGCAACTTATCACTAGAATAATACACTATGACCAGGTAGGATTTATACCAGGAATGCAGGGTTGGTTCAATATTAGGAAAACTATCAGCATCATTGAGCATATCAACACCAAAACCAACAGAAACCACATGATCATCTCAATAGATGCAGAAAAAGCTTTTGATAAAATACAACACCCATTCCTATTAAAAACACTAGAAAGCATAGGTATAAATGGAGTCTTCCTTAAAAAAATAAATAGCATATATCTAAAACTTCCAGCAAGTATTATATGTATTGGTGACAGGCTAGAAGCATTTCCAATAAGATGGGGTGAAACAAGGATGTCCATTATCACCACTGTTATTCAATATTGTACTGGAAATTAGCTTTAGCAATAAGAGAAGAAAAAGAAATTGAAGGCATTAGAATAGGCAAAGAAGAAACAAAGCTATCACTCTTTGCAGATGACATGATGATATACTTAGAGAATCCTAGAGAATCAAGTAAAAAACTACTTGAAATAATAAACAACTTTAGCAAAGTTGCAGGCTATAAAATAAACCCACATAAATCATCAGCATTTCTATATATTACCAACAAAGCCCAACAGCAAGAGATAGAAAGAGAAATCCATTTAAACTTACTGTAGACATTATAAAATATTTAGGAGTCTACCTCCGAAAAAACCCAGGAACTCTATGAACACAATTACAAAACACTTTTCACACAAATAAAATCAGATCTAAATAATTGGAAAAACATCAGTTGCTCATGGGTAGGCGAGCTAATATAATAAAAATGACAATCCTACCTAAGCTAATTTACTTATTCAGTGCCATACCAATCAAACTACCAAAAATTATTTTATAGAGTTAGAAAAAATAATAACAAGATTCATTTGGAAAAACAAAAGGTCCAGAATATCAAAGGAACTAATGAAAAGAAATGCAGGGGAAGGTGGCCTAGCAATTCCAGATCTTAAATTGTATTATAAAGCAGCAATCATCAAAACTGCTTGGTACTGGCTAAGAAATAGGGAGGTGGATCAGTGGAATAGGTTAAATATGCAAGACACAGTAGTCAATGACTATAGTAATCTATTATTTGATAAACCCAAAGACCCCAGCTTCTGGGATAAGAACCCACTCTTTGAAAAAAACTGCTGGGAAAACTGGAAAAGAGTATGGCAGAAACTAGGCATAGACCCAAATCTCACACCATATACCAAAATAAAGTCAAAATGGGTTCATAACTTACATATAAAGGCTGATACCATAAGTAAACTGGGAGAACAAGGAATAGTTTACCTATCAGATCTATGGAGAACAGAAGAATTCATGAAAACAGGAGATAGAGAACATTATGAAAAGCAAAATGCATAATTTTGATTACGTTAAATTCAAAAGTTTTTGCACAAACAAAGCCAATGCAACTAAGATTAGAAGGAAGGTAGAAAATTGGGAAAGAATTTTTACAACCAGTCTCTCTGATAAAGGCCTCATTTCTAAAATATATAGAGAATTAAGACAAATTTATAAGAACACAAGCCATTCCCCAATTGATAAATGGTCAAAGGATATGAACAGACAGTTCTCAGATGAAGAAATTAAAGCCATCTATAGTCATATGAAAAAATGCTCTAAATCGTTATTGATTAGAGAAATGCAAATCAAAACAACTCTGAGGTACCACATCACACCTATCAGATTGGCCAACATGACAAAACAGGAAAATGATAAATGTTGGAAAGATGTGGGAAAATTGGAACACTAATACATTGTTGGTGGAGTTGTGAAATGATCCAACCATTTTGGAGACAATTTGGAACTATGCCCAAAGGGCTCTAAAAATGTGCATACCCTTTGATCCAGCAATAGCACTTCTAGGGCTATATCCAAAGAGATCATACAAATGGGAAAAGGACCCACATGTACAAAAATATTCATAGCAGCTCTTTTTGTGGTGGCAAAGAATTGGAAATTGAGAGGATGCCCATCAATTGGGGAATGGCTGAGCAAGTTGTGGTATATGAATGTAATGGAATACTATTGTGCTATGAGAAATGATGAACAGGCTGACTTCAGAAAAACCTGGAAAGACTTGTATAGTCTGATACTGAGTGAAGTGAGAAGAACCAGGAGGACTTTGTACACAATAAAAGCCATGTTATGCGATGACTAATACTGTTATACTGAACCCTTCTCAGCATTACAAGGATCTAAGACATCTCCAGAGGCCTCAGGATGGAAAATGCTGTCCACATCCAAAGAAAGAACTATGGAAGTCGAATCGCTATCACTTATTCTTACCTTCTGTTGAGTTTTGTTTCATCTTTCTGATGGTTCCTCGTATTGGTTTTAATTTTTACTTACAACTTCAGTAATGTGAAAATACGTTTAATAGGAATGTAAATGTAAAGCCTATATCAGATTGTGTGCCGTCTTGGGGAGGGTGGGGGGGGGAGGAAGGAGGAGAAAAATGTTCAACTCAAAAGCATGTGGAAGTGATTGTTGTTAAATCAAAATAAATTAGTAATTTTTTTTTAAAAAGAATGTGTAACTGTCTGCATGTGAATGCTGAGTCCAGCATCTCCTGCCCAGCTCCTTCTTAGCAGAGACAGCTCTGGAGCAAAATTATTACAACCAAAATCCCAGCAAACTTTCACTTGGACTGGATTTCAATATAGATACCGTCATAGTAAATGACAAGACCCAGCTTATTTTGGGAGTATGAGACTTTGGAGTCATCATTTTACCCACAATCCCTCTTTTTTGGGAGTCAGAGTTAGAAAAGGGAATATTTGACCATTAAAAGCCATTTAAATCTATTACATTCCATGGAGTAGATTTTCTCAATCAATTAATAAGCACCTATTGTATATTGGGAATACCAAATAAAAAAATGAAAGCTGTCTCAGCCCTCAAGGAGCCTATGGACTATAATATTCTGCTATAATTTTGCATATAGTAGGAGCTTAATAAATGTTTTTTGCATTCATTCACTCAGAACCAAAGTTAGAGTTGTCTCCTTAATCTCCTCATACTCTGACTATTTTCTGGTGGTGAGGTGGCTGGCTGGGATGGCACCAGTGATCACAGAGAGAACTCTCTAAATGTTTCTAATAAACTTATCAACTGTAGGTAATGCTCATTTGGAACATATGAAGATTTGCTGAGAGCCATTCCATTGCTAAGGGAAAACACCACACGATATGGACAGGACAATCGTCAAATAAAGTCTTTAGACAACTTCAGTTGAGTGGGGGTGGGAGGAGAGGTCTTGGAGAGATAATTTGGGTCACAAGGCTCCATATGGGAAGAGAGTCCATCATTGGGAGAGAAAGAGAGACTCAGAAATCAGGTTACTGGGGAGGCCATGGCTGCTTGACCTTGTGTGCAGGGTCTCAGGTATGAGGAAGTTCCACCATCTAGTAGCATCTTACTTTAGGTAATTATTATTGGTACTTGAGGTCCGAAGTTCAAGTGTTTACACATATTCATAATGGAGTGGCATCTAGGTGATACAGTAGATACAGCACTGGGCTTGGAATCAGGAAGACTTATCTCTAAGAGTTCAAATCCAGCCTCAGACACTTCCTAGCTGTGTGACCTTGGGGAAGTCACTTAACCTTGTTTGCCTCAGTTCCTTATCTGCAAAATGATCTGGAAAAAAGAAATGGCAAGCCACTCTAGTGTTTTTGCCAAGAAAACCCTAAATGGGGTCACAAAGAATTGGATGTGACTGAAAGACTGAACTACAAATTGATGGAAAAAAAGTGCTTTTCATTACCTTTAAATCTTGGCACTCTGGGTCAAAGCTCCTCCAGGTAAACCCTGGTTGTAACTGTGCATTGGGCTGCTCCTAAGTAATGGGGAACCCATGCAGATAAGAACGATCCTTCTCTGTCTAAAAGGAATACATTTCAGACAATCATCTCTCCTTTTGTTAGTGCTAGCCCCTCCTGAAGTGATCTTATATTTTCATGCACACACATATACACATATATGTATATTTGTATGTATACACACGCATATATATGTATGTATGTATATGTGTGTATATCTCTATCTATCTATCTATCTATCTATCTATCTATCTATCTATCTATCTATCTCTACATCCTTCCAGCTGATTGTAAACTCTGGGAAGTTACTATTTCACTACTCTCTTTATCTATCTAGGGCACAACATGTTCAATCATTTTTCAGTCATGTCTGACTCTTTGAGACCCCATTTGGGTTTTCTTGGCAAAAATATTGAAGTGGTTTTCCATTTCCTTGCTCATTTTACAGATGAGGAAACTGAGGCAAACAAGGTTGTGGCTTCCCAAGGTCACACAACTACAAAGTGTCTAAGATCAGATTTGAACTCAGGAAGAGAAGTCTTCCTGACTCCAGGCCTGGTACTCTATCTACTGTGTCATCTATCTGTCCTGGCCCTAATACAGTACCTGGTAAAGGAGGCAAGTGGTAATGCGAAGCTGAATTAAATTGAAATCCTAGCAGATCATAGAGAAATAATTATATGGGAGAAGATGAAATGAAGGCATTTTTGCTGAAATAGAAAGGTAAAGTCTCATAGATATTATATCATTGAATTGTTCTGACACATGAATATTGTGTCAGGGGAATTATAAGTTATGTGTGTGTTTCTGTGTGTTGGAAGAGGTAGCATAGTGTAGTGGATAGAGAGCTATCCTTGGAGTCAGGAAGATTTGAGTTCAAGCTCCATCTTTGACACATACTAGCTGCTTGACTCTAGGAAAGTTATATAACCTAAGAAATTCTCTAAGTTTATAAGCAGTAGAACAGGTGTTGATTTGCATTGCTAGAGGGATTTTCCACACTGGGCGTTCCCTAAGTCAGTGGAGTCACAGCCTTGGACCAAGAGTGGAAAGTACTACACCTCCCCCTTCTCTTTTTTCTAGACATTTTGGAAAGCAGCCTTGGGTAATTTGCATTATCCAGATGCTTCAGAGGCAGGTGGAGACCAGAGACACAAGTGGGGAAGTTACTTAGGTAACTGAAACTTAAAGGCCTGAAACCCTTAGATCCATGTGGAAGTACTGATGTGAGTGACATCACCAACCTGGATAAAGTTTCAATAAGTTCAAGGACCTAGAGCTGGAAAGACATAAGGGGCCATCCAGCTCAACTCTTGCATTTTAGTGACTAGGAGGCTGATGCTTGGGAATGTAAAATGACTCATCCAAGTAAACATCGATGAGTCACATTAGGCAACTTGGGTTTGGAGATAAAGACCTATATTGTGAGATTCAAGGAGAAAGTTTTCCTCTAGCCCTGAGAAGAATCTTGCATGGGGTCTGGGGATGTGGGCAATGTGTACAAAAGGATTAAGATTAATGGAATTTAAAACCCACCCATAGGTTCTCCTCTTCTGAGTCAATAGTTAGAAAGTTGGTCTTCTGGGAAAGGTAAGAAGCCCCATCTTCTAGAGGCAGAGGAAAACTATGGAAATGCAAAGGGAAATGTAGTGGATTAACAACAAAAAAAACACATAATGGATGTCTGTGAAGTTTCAAGAAGTGATTATCGGGGAGGGTCTAGTAGTGTTTTGGTAAATGTTTAATCACAGGCTCTCTAAAAAATACGCACTGCACACTCTAGTTAAATCTGCATTATTAATATTTTCTCCATCACTTTCTTAAGCCTAGGTAATCAAAAAATAATAAATCAAGCCCTGGTTTGTAGCATTTACTGATTTCCATAGTGTAAGTGCTCATACTGAATTTGAACAATTGGCTCTTATGAGCTGGTTCAAGCTTACTCAAGCTGGTTCCAGCACACTCATGACAGGGTGGCGGATGGATCCAGTGTCCAGATGGGCACCACCTTCTGGAAACTGAGGGGAGCTGTCAGAGAACGGTGATGGGGGAAATAATTGGAAGCAGTGACTGGTAGCATCTCTTGAAAGGATAAAGCCAGTGTGTTGCAAAGACAGGCAGCAAAGGGTTCACTGATATTAAGGAATAAACCCCAATAGTACTCAGCTAAAGTCTTACCCAGAGCAGTACTATAAGTCACAAAAATTACATAGGTCTCTAAGGGAGAGAGAACTCCTCAGTGTGTGTGTGTGTGTGTGTGTGTGTGTGTGTGTGTGTGTTGTCTGTGTGTGTCTGTGTGTGTCTGTGTGTGTCTGTGTGTGTGTCTGTGGGTTGTGTGTATCTGTGTGTTGTGCATATGTCTCTCTGTGTATTTGTGAGTGTGTGAGCATGTGTGTGTGTGTGTTGGAATATTGTTACATTGAGTTTACTCAGGGGTATTAAGTATGAGTTCTGTAATTTCTTATTTACTTGTAGTTATAACTGTTCCCGTGTTCAGCCTTATGAGCTTGTGGAAATCTAATGACTACCCTTGGGAGTTTCCAGATCCCAAATTTTCCAACTCTTCTGGATGAGGTAGGGACAGTAAGCCAGAAAATGAGATGTCCACTAAAGTACATCCTAGGGGAAAATGATAAATGTTGGAGGGGATGTGGAAAAACCGGCACAATAATGCATTGTTGGTGGAGTTGGGAACTTGTCCAACCATTCTGGGAAGCAATTTGGATCTCTGCCCCAAGGGCTAGAAAACTGTGCATACCCTTTGATCCAGCAATACCTCTTCTAGGTCTGTATCCCAAAAAGATCAAAGAAAAGAGAAAAGGACCCACATGTACAAAAATATTTATAGCAGCTCTTTGTGTAGTGACAACAGATTGGAAATTGAGGGGATGGCCATCAATGGGGGAATGGCTGAACAAGTTGTGGCATATGAATGTAGCAGAATACCATTGTACTATAATGGAATGCTTATAATGGAAAATTATTGTGCTATAAGAAATGATGAGCAAGATAATTTCAGAAAAACCATCAAAGATTTACATGAACTGATACAGAGTGAAATGAGCAGAATCAGGAGAATGTTGTCCAGGTAACAAGAATATTGTACGATGACCAACTTTAAATGAATTATTTTTGTTCTCAGCAATACAGTGACCCAAAACAATCCTGAAGGACTCATGATGAAAAATGTTACCTGACTGCAGAGGAAGAAGTGATGGTATCTGAGGACAAACTGATGTATACGTTTTCCTTCCTTCCTTCCTTCCTTCCTTCCTTCCTTCCTTCCTTCCTTCCTCCTTCCTTCCTTCCTTCCTTCCTTCCTTCCTCCCTTCCTCCCTCCCCTCCCTTCCCTTCCTCCTCCTCCCTCCCTTCCTTCCTTCCTCCCTCCCTCCTCCTTCCCTTCCTCCCTCCCTCCCTCCCTCCCTCTCCTCCCTCCCCCCTCCCTTCCTCCCTCCCTCCCTCCCTCTCTTCCTTCCTCCCTTCCTTCCTCCTTCCTTCCTTCCTCCTTTCCTTCCTCCCTCCCTTCCTTCCTCCCTTCCTTCCTTCCTTCCTCCCTCCCTCCCTTCCTCCTTCCTTCCTTCCTCCCTTCCTTCCTTCCTTCCTCCTTCCTCCCTTCCTTCCTTCCTCCCTTCCTTCCTCCTTCCTCCTTCCTTCCTCCCTTCCTCCCTTCCTTCCTTCCTCCCTTCCTCCCTTCCTTCCTTCCTCCCTCCCTCCCTTCCTCCCTTCCTCCCTTCCTTCCTCCCTTCCTCCCTTCCTTCCTTCCTCCCTTCCTCCCTTCCTTCCTTCCTCCCTCCCTCCCTTCCTCCCTTCCCTCCCTCCCCTCCCTCCCTCCCTCCCTCCCTCCCTCCCTCCCTCCCTTCCTTCCTTCCTTCCTTCTCCTTCCTTCCTCCCTTCCTTCCTCTTCCTTCCTTCCTTCCTTCCTTCCTTCCTTCCTTCCTTCCTTCCTTCCTTCCTTCCTTCCTTCCTTCCTTCCTTCCTTCCTTCCTGGTTTGAGTTTTCTTCCACAAAATGATTAATATGAAAATACGTTTTACATGATTGCACTTGTATGACCTATATCGGATTGCCTACCATCTCTGGGAGGGGGGAGGGATAGAATTTGGAACTCAAAACTTAAATTAGTATTAAAATCGTTTTTACATGTAATTGGGGAAAAATAAAATATTACAAAAAAGAGTGTACAGTATATCTTAAAAGAGAAACTCTGACACAAGGGTTACATTAAAATATATACATAAAAGTGAAAGTGGTTTGTTATATTCATGTGAATTGTTCTGAATAGTCACTGAATATACATTTTGCCCAGCTAGTTTCTATTATAGGAAAAGATATAGGCATTAATGAAAAGAACCAAAATTAAAGAGACATTTCTTCATTTTTTTTCTTAAAGACACTCCCTTAAGCCAAAAATAGTTCATGGCAAAATGAAAGTGCTTTTCTTGTCTACATCCTTGTCTTACAGAGCTGATCTGAGCTGACAATTTTCTTGAAATCTATAATGATATTGGTCAGCAAGCAAGAAAAAAAAATGGTTCAGGGTGTGCAGATTAATTTTTGTTTAATTCACATTAAGTGAGAAATTAGTCAAAAGTGTCATCACAGCCCAGATAGAAACTGTTGATATCTTTAAAAAATCTCAGTCATTTCTGGACATATCCCCCTACTTTGGATATACCACCCTGGGAACTGAACCCTCTCTTGTAAAGAAGAAGAACTGAAGCAGTCACTACATATGACACTTGAAGTCAAGTGCTCCTCTCCCAGAGTCCTCACCTCTCTTATCAAAGGAAGAGAAAGTTGTGCTCTTCAATTGTTTTCTGGGACCATGATCAGTCATTACAGTGATTAAGAACTCAACTTACTTACTTTTTTGAAAAATATTTTTGTTTTTGTTTTTGTTGGGCAATGGGGATTGAGACTTAGCCAGGGTCACACTGCTAGTAAGTGTTATATGTCTGAGGCTGGATTTGAACTCAGGTCCTCCTGAATTCAGGGCTGTGGCTCTATCCACTGTGCCACCTAACTGCTCCCAAACTATTTTTTATTAATTCATTTATTTTTAGTTTTCAACATTCACTTCCACAAGATTTTGAGTTCCAAATTTTCTCCACATCTTGCCCCTCCCCCACCCCAAGATGACATGCATTCTGAATACCAGTTCCCTTAGTCTGCCCTCCCTTCTGTCACCCCTCCTTGTCTTATCCCCTTCCTCTTCTAGTTTCCTATGGGGCAGAATAGATTTCTATACCTCATTACCTATACATCTTATTTCCCAGTTGCATGTAAAAACAATTTTTTATATTTGTTTTTAAAACTTTGGGTTCCAAATTTTCTCCCTTCCTCCCTCCCCACCCACTCTCATTGAGAAGGCAAGCAACTCGATACAGGTTATACATGTGTAGTCATGCAAAACACTTCCATACTAGTCATGTTGTGGAAAACTAACTATATTTCCCTTCATCCTATCCCGCCCCGCACCCCTCCCCCCATTAATTCCATTCTCTCTTTTAACTCTGCCCCTCCTCACAAGTTCAACTTACTTTTTGTGTTTGTTCTCCTCACATTATTGAAGCAATTGTGTATATTGTCCATTAAAAAAAAACACATTCCCTCTCCTCCTCTTTTAGGCTCACTGAGGTTGGAACTTGACTAAATGGAGCATCCCTTTTGTCCCTTCAGGCTTCCCCAAGGGAAAAAAATGAAAGGAGGATGACTCTAGTTACCCTTAAAATAGAAAAGTTAGGGCAATGTGGCAAATGAACAATTTTCTAAACACCATGTGGTCCATCAATGAACAACAGGTCATTTATTGTAGGTGAGTAAGTCCCATTAATGCTAATGGGAGTTGGGCTATCTATTCCTTGTGTACTCAGGAGAAAATAGACCTCTCTGCTCCTCCCCATGCACAGAATGCACTAACTTCGGGTGGTCAGACTTGTAGCTGAGAAGGGCTCTTTTCCAAATAGAAAAGTGTTCTGTGACATTTTTCCCTACTGAATTTCTTTGGGAAAGCAACAATATGAGATGTTATTTTATCTGACATAGATTTTCACTCACACAAATACATTGAACACAGTGAAGGGAGAACTCAGGCTTCAAATACCACATATCAAACATTTCCTTATGGAAAGTGTCCTGCCTGACTATACTGTGAATAAAACACGGAAAGTCTCATTAAGCAATAAACAAACAAAGCCAGGGCATTGGTCAATTTTCATCTCTATTGTTTTAAAGTTGTGTAGATTGTTAACCACTCTACATTGCCTTTCTATTCTATCAATAACCTTTATGACAATCTGGAATGTTTTACAGGGATTTCTCATCATGTAACCAGAAAAAAACCCAACTCAACAGCAACTGACATTTCTCACTAGTTTCTGCAACGTACAAAGAATTCTAGAGCTATAAGGATTATGGGATCAGAGCTATAGAGGTGAAAGGGACATGAGAGATTGTTGAGTCTAACTCATTCTACAGATGAAAAAGCTGAGGTTAGAGTGGTGAAATGATTTGCCCACAGTAACACAAATTTTGAAGTAGGGGTTGGAACCTGGGTCCTCTGACTCTAAGCTGAATGCTTTCCCCTTGAAGTTAATATAATTTAGATTCACTCTATCAGTCAATGGCAATGCACCAGTGACTCTCAAAGCCTTACCTGGTGGATCAGTTAACTACCACCCCAGTGTGGGTAAAGGAAGAGGCATATGGAACCCTTGTCTCTCTGGGATATTATGGGCTCCTTTGATGTAAACAAGAGCAAAGTGAAGGGGTGATAAGTGTCAGTGAATGGAGAGTGCCTACATTGGGGGCAAAATTGGTGTGTCTCACCTCTGTCTCTGGGCCTCCCATTTCCACATCCTAGTTCATTTAAAATGGTGCCACTTAGAGAGAACTGAAATGGACCTGAAGGCTTATCTATCTAGTACAAACTGTTTCTTTTCCATGCAAGGAAGCTGCAGCTTAGAGGGACAGTGTCTTACTCAGGATTCTACAGCAGGTTAGTGGTCTCTAGCCTCCCAACCCTGTGTTCTTGCCAGGCACGCATCCATTAGGTCGGCATATTCTACCTGCCTTTGGCTCAAAGAAAAGAGCCTGGTGAATTTGATCCAGAAATGCTGGAGATAAAAAGTACATTTTCATCCTCAGAGTCCTTTTGTCCATTAAAAATGCTTTTCTTAAAAATGTGTGCATTCTTTTCTCTTTCTCACAGAGTCATCATTTTGTACCTGTCTCATTAAAGCTACAGGACAAGAAGAGAGGCAATATGTGTGTAGAGGATCCCAGGGCACATATATAGAGTTGCAAAGGACTTCAGAGACCATTGAATCCAAACCCATCATTTTACAGATGAGGAAACTGAGGCCCAGTACCATTGTGACTTTCCAAAGGTCACACAGGTAATACTCATGAGAAATGGGATTTGAACCCAGGTCTTTTTTACATCAGAGCCAGTGCTTATCCACTACCTCAATGTCAGCCACAAAGGCAGGAAGACCTTTGTGGCCATGGGTACATAGCCACTTAATCCCTCAGTGGCTCTAGCCAATTCTCTGATACCAAGATGCAGATGAGTCATTGGTCTCATCTGTGGAGTTTCCACAATTACAATTCTGTACATCAAAGAAATCACAGATTCAAGACTGAAAAAATCTATTTTTTGGGAAAATGGGATAAGTGACATTTATTTTTCATGCCTCACTACTCACATACACAGACACATAAACCTCAACATATTTACGATTCCATAGAAATAGTTGACATAAATTCTACTTATAGACTTAGAGATGACTTAAAAGATGCAGAATGTGTTGCAATCTTTATTTATTATCATTTCAGTAATGACATACACCTGTTGAAAAGCAGGGCTATGGCTTCAAACACATGCAAGCTACCATTTGTCATCATATACTGACATTTATGTTTCTTTCTATTAATATCACAACTTGGCTATGTCATACATTCAGTTCGGCTCAGCTCCTCACTTGCTAAGTGATCACTACGTACAGCTCACTGGTATGAGGTTCTGGGGACATGAAGAGGAACAGCCAACAGTTCTTGCCCTTGAAGTATTCAGATCTAGCGGATGGGATTCTGTAGGTACACAAGTAAGTGAAGCACAAGTGTATCTCTGGGATTTCATGGCCCATGATCACAAAAACTTTGGCTACTAATGCTGTTCTGGTAATGGAATCCCAGAGATTCTGGAGGACTTTACAGAATTTTGTGCTGAACTGTCAACAGGCATCTGAAGAGAGCTCAACTTTGTTCAGGAGAGCTCAGTATGTTTTGGGTGCCAGTAGTCTTGGGGAAGGGACTCCTCTCCAAATTTTGGGGGCACTATGAGAGAAGGCACAGAGGTGAGAATAAGGCACAAATTGATGAGCATGCAAACCAGTGGACAAGGCAAGAGAGCACAGATGTGTATGAGAGGAGTAGATTGAACTAGCAAGTGTGACAGCTGGTAATAGTCAATGAGAAGTCCAGTCAGCTGATCCTTATTTTCCCCTCGACGAGTGAGCTTGACACTGAGCATCATTGCTACCTCATGTTTCTTGCTTACATTTTAATTTTTGTTTCTATATTATTTGATAATGGTAATAAATTCCAGAGTCACTAATAATGATTTTGATTAAGCCTATAACTGTGGGATTTTAGATTGAGGGGGGAAAACTAGTCTGTGTGATGACAGATTTCTTCAGTTTACTCCAAGGTGGAGGACTGAGCTGATTAGAAAGAGTGAGTTTTTGTAATTGGATTAATTTCTGAGAACATTCCAGGACATACATATCAGACTGCCTTTGAACCTGATGACAGAAAGTTTGCAAGAGATGAGCCAGTAGTGGCGAAAGGCTCTTGGCATTTGTCCCTGAGTGTACCTGATTGGCACTGTTCAAAGTCTAGCATCTCGCATCCATGCCCCACAGGTAGACTGCGATGGGCCCAATAAGAGAACAGAAAAAATGCTTTAGGAAAGTTTGGGGAAGGAAATGATGTTTGCGTCTGGGAGACCTGACCCAAGCCTTAAGAAGAGAGAAAGAATTCAAAAAGTACAGCCAGATAAAGAGGATATAAGTTCCAGGCACTGGTTGCAGTGGGGATGGGAGGAGATGAGAAGGCAGTGGCATAAGGGATGGAGCTCAAACTGAGGTCAATGGGCTCCTGCCAATTCTCTTCTCCTTCTCTGGCTATCACCTCCACAATCTCATCACTTGTTCCACCAGCCATAACAGGGGCCATGCCCTAGAGCAGGGGCTCTTAAGCTGAGCTCGATGGACCCTTAGTCCCTGGATCGATTTCAGGGGGACCATGAACTTGGATGAGAGAAAACTATATCTTAATATTTTCACTCTCTTCTAACTAAAATTTAGTGTTTCTTTTAATTATTTAAAAACATTATTCTTGGAAATGTTTTGTGTGATTACACATGTATTACCTATATCAGATTGCTTACCATCTCAGAGAAGGGGGAAAGAAGGGAGGAATGGAAAGATAGAATTGGGACTCAAAACTTTTAAAAATGTTAAAAAATTGTTTTAGCATGTAATTGTGGAAAAACAAAATATTATTAAAAAAGAAGAAAAAAACAGCTTTTAGGGGGGTATGGTTGGTAAGAACACTGTACTTAATGTCAGGAAAGCTTGATTTCAAATTCTAACTCAGACACTTACCAGCCGTGTGACATTTGGCAAGTAATTTCTGCTCTCTCAGCCTCAGTTTCCTGATGTGTAAAAATGGCATGGGGGGGGCTGTTGTGACAATCAAATGAACATATATACTGTAATTTACAAACCTTAAAGTGATATGTAAATGCTAGGTATACTAGCTATTAATGATCAACAATATTCAATTTTATCAAAGCAAAAAAAAAATCATTCTGAGGAGTCATTAGGCTTCACCAGACTGCCAAGACGGGAGGCACGAAAGAGAAACGATTAAGAAGCCCTGTCCTAGAGGAACTTCTGCCCCAAGTTGCCAATATCCCAAGGGGTGCCTGCCTTCCCTGGACCACAGTGCCAGGAGAGCCTCAGCCACTGTGAATATATTTTTCTACCTCCTCACCTGCCATGGCCAATTTATCCAAGGACTTTACACACTTAAAGTCTTCCATTGAAAAGAAGTTTAAGTCACATTTACACCTCTCATTTGGTTGATTCAATTGAAATATGTTCTCATCTAATAGATGTATCTGGGCTATTTGGGGTGGAAGTGACTTCAGCCCCATTTTCATAAATGGATGTGTGACATGCATATGAAGCATGCACAAGTGAGATAAACTTGGAGCAATCATGGAGTCCCACATATAAGTAAAGATCCACACATAATTTCCAAAGTGGATCAGGGCAAAGGAGTGATAGCATGGGAGGAGATTGGTCATGAAAGGCTCAAAAGGAGCTTGGTTCCTAATCTAAAGGGATCCAGTGGATTTTCTGGGTTGGGAAGGCTTAGAAATGGTGGAAGTGTTAGTAAGGGCATAGAAGCAGAAGCAGCGAGGCAACAGTGGGTTCAAATAATTGACATCATTGACTTGTGTTCCGCAGGTGAACATCGAGTAAAGATAGAAAGACTATTCTTTTGCAACAGCACTGGTGAATTGAAAGAAAATCTTTATTTTTAACTACAACAAATTAAGAAAATGTGAGGGGGAGGGACCTTTGTCAATAGTGTGTGAGCTGGGGTCAGAGGCCGTTTCCCAGTGCCATGATTTCTTAGGATGGGCTGAAAACCGAATTTGAAACTGAGCTCGGTGCTCTCAAACAGTTGCAGGCCTGGATGTTGGGACCAGAAAACAAATGATCATACTATGAAATTTTGATTTTTTGCTTCTTGAGGTTGGGCATTCTTTCATTTTTTTTTGCCTTTGTATCCCTCGTTCTTAGCATTTTGTTTAAAATATAGTAGGGCCTAAATAAATGTTTGCTGAATTATTCAGAAGTATGTCTAAGTAGGGAGGCAGCTGGATGGCATAGGAGATAGAGTGCCAGACCTGGAGTCAGGAAGCCTCATCTTTAGAAATTCAAATCTGGCCTTAGATACTTACTAGCGATGTGACCCTGGACAAGTCACTTAACTCTGTGTCAGTTTCCTCATCTGTAAAATGGAGGACATGGCAAACTACTCCAGTGTCTTCGCCAAAGAAATCCCAAATGGAGCCACAAGGAGTCAGATATGACTGAAAAATGATTAACAACAACAGCAAATGTCTAAGTAGAACTGAAACTAGGTTGTGGCAACCAGGGCTTTGTACCAAAGTGCTGAAACGTACAGGATGCTTATAGCACTTGTAATCTTTCAGCAGCTCACAAATAGCTGGTGCTTACATCTATATGGTAAGAATTAGCTAAATAGGAAGATATTTGGCCCCCTCCTCTTCCCTCCATTTCTCTAGGTGAGCCCCTCCTTGCTTCCTTAAGGAGTCATTTTGTGTCATTTGCAGGATGAATAAAAATGAAAGGTGACTACTTTGGGCCTAAACTGTCGTAAGAACTTTGGAAGGCTGTTGAAAGTGAACTTAAACTGGCCTGTTACTTTTAGTTTCTCATTGTCAAGATCATGTTGCATTCACTCAAGAAGTCCTAAAGATCCGTACAAGAAGACTTTGGTATAAATGGATTGTTCTGGTTCACTCCATATAAGAGTATGTCACCAGGTCCAGTTATGCTGTGGTTAGCCTACCGACATGGGTGGGAAAGGAGATTAAGCAAAGAGTTAAACTGTGAAGGCACAAGAGTTCTCATTTTGAAGAGAAAATAGATGGGGAGTGGTATTTTATGCATAGATCTTTTAGTAATTAATTTCTTCTCATGTTATCCTTTGAGTACTGACCTATTATGAAAGACCATTGGCTCTTTGATGTCATAGATTTAAGGCTGGAGAGGACTTCAGAGGGCGTTTAACTCAGTCTCTTCATTTTATGGATGAAGAAAATGAGTTCCACAGGGGAGAAATGACTTGCCCAAGGTCACACAGGTCAACAGCAATATAAAATGTTTACTGTGCTGGGTGCTGGAGATAGAAAGCCAAAATGAAACATTCCCTAACCTCAAGGAACATTGAATTCTAAATCAATCACTTAAAAAAGCAGGATTTCACCTAGGTCTTCTGCCTCCCAAAGTAGCCATCTTTCCACGGACCATGTTGTCTCTCACTCTAATCTCGTTGCTTTTGATGAGTCAGCATCTATAGTCTTCCTTCTCTTGATACTGTGGCTATCTGTGACCCAGCTATACAGCGTCACTAGTACAATACGGATGGGAAAGAAACACGTTTTTGTGACCAGGAGAAACAATGCATGGTCATCTCCTTTCTAGAAATGTTTTCTAGGTTTCCAGAGAATGGAGTATGCCTGCTATCATGGCACAGGTCGGTGTCAGGATTTATTATGATATAAAACTATCATTGACTGGAGCAAGTCAAGAACTATTTATCAAGTGCCTCCTTTGTATGCCCTGTACTAAGCACTCAGTCATCAATTCAGAGCTGAAAGGGATCATAGAAATTGGCTGGTTCAATCCTTGCATTTTACGTAAGTGGAAACTGAGCCCTCAAGTGCTCAAAGAAACACATGTGGACATGAGGAAAGAAAATATCTGAGCCAGGATTTGAACTGAGGTCTTCTGGCTTCAAATCCAGGGCTGTTTTCTCTATACTGCAATACGTGGAGGGAGGACCTCAGTGCGGCATAGTCTGAAAACTGCAGCTAGACAACAGAATGTCTCTAACTGCAACTGACATAGAATGCTGTCCATGCACTTGCATGACTGATGGTATTAAATCATTCTGAAATTGGAGAGTATGGGTTTGCCCTTTAACATCACCTGACAAATCGTTTCCATGTGCAGGAGCATCCATTCCTTCTACAAGTATTTATTAAGTGCTTCCTACAAGCTAGGCATTAACGCTGGAGTTGGGGATACAAAGACATATGAAACAGTCTTTGCCCTCAAAGTGCTTGTATTCTGCTAGTAGAAATATACACACACAAACACACATATGTGCATGTGTGTATGCATATATATGTATATATGTGTGTATGCATAGATATGCATAAATATGTTTATACATACACACATTTATACATATCTATATAAATATGAAATATATTCAAGGGAGTAATAACTGGGGAGATACGTGTTAGAAGTTGCACTAAAGGTAAACCCTGAAGGAAGCTAGGGATTAGGAGGTTGAGGGGGTGGGGTGGAAGGTGGTGGAAATGGGATCATGGTGAGCCTAGAATTGTGACCATTTTGTTTTGACTCCCCAGAATGCAAAGAAGGCTGCAGCTCATAATATATCAAATGACAAGCAGCACGTTGAATGTTGACCTTGAGAATCTCTTGAATTTTGTGCATCTCTAGTCTTTTCCAATCTCTCTCTGTCTTGGGAATTTAATCTTCTTTCTACACCAGCTCCCCCCCCAAACCCCTTTTAAATTCCATTACACATCACACAAAGCAAGATCGCCTTTGTTAAAAAGTTTAATGTTCTTAATTAGTTGAATTGGTCGGGCTAATTAGAATACCAATTAGAATTGGCAGGGCTATCACTAATTTGAAAGTGCCGTGGTCTAGTGTTAATCGCTATTAAGCCTTATAGTTTGTGAAAGATGGAGAGGGGGTGAATACACAAAACACGATTTTCAATGCTAAAGTTCCATAGACATGGTCATAATGGGCTCTCCTATTGGGGCATATTTAGAAGAAATATAATCCATAGAGATGTGGGATGGCCGGAAAGTTAGGAGCTGCACATTCCAGAATGTCTTCCATTTTAATATATTTAAAAGCCTGGAATGGGTTTTACTAAAGTAGCTAAGGGTTTAATTCACCTAATGGACTAATTATCTGGAAGGATTCTTTAAAAAGACAAAAAAAAAGAGAAAACACAAAACAAGAGTAAAGAGTTTTAAAATTATTGCAGCACTTTTTTTGGGGGATGGCATTTTATTATATGAATTTTAAACAGAAACCAAACATTTTACATCCATCGGCACTTGAATATGTTGACCTGAATATACTGGTGCTTAGTAACATTAGATTGATCGGTTGACTTGCGGTAACTAAGTTCATTATGAGTGTTTCTGTAACTTTTCTTTTTCATTTGTTCTGTTTGGATTTATGTATAAATCCCCTTTCATATGGTAATAGTCGGCATATTGTTCCTACTATTTTCTATACCTCACATTATTTCCTATGTGTCTTCCCTTGTCTCTTTGTATTCTTCATGCTTGTGAATGTTTACCATATTCTATTACATTGTTAAACCACAATTTATGCAGTCCTCTTCCAGTGTTGAACCTTTTGCTCCTTTCCATTGTTTTTTTACAATGATAAACAGCATTGCTATTATCTTTGTTCTTACAGCCCTTTATTTCTCTTTAGACTATATTGTCAGGGAGTCATAGTGCCAATATAGAATCAAAGGCCATACTTGAAAATAATAATAATAATTTTGTAGTATACTGCTAGATTACTGTCCAGAAAGATTATACCAATCTGAAATACCACCATCAATATATGAGTGCACTGTCTCTTTACAATCCTGCCAACACTGAGTTTGTAATTTTAAATTATTTTTGACATTTTGGTGGGAATGTGTTGATACCTAAAAGTTATTTTAATTAGCATTTTTCTGATTTTCAGAGAGGTTAAAAACTTCTTTGATGATTATTTTCAACTTGAGTTTATTTGTAAATTTTCCATTTGAAAGCTTTAATCATTTGCTCCATTGAAGGTTAATAAATATCATTGAGTATTTTTGTAAGTTCCTTATAAATGTCAGATCTTACGTCATATTTGCCATAAATATTTTCCTAGTCTAGTTTTCTTTTTCCTTGACTGTAGTTTGTTGTGTAAGAAAGCTTAATTGTTTATATTATTAAGTAAGTCTACATTATTCTCCACAATTTCTTCCATTCATTTGGTAAATGAAAATAGATGTTCCAAGCACCATTGAGATATGTAAATTATTCAAATCTTTTTCATCAGCATAGTTCTTTACTATATTTAAATTAATAATCCAGCTGGGATTTCATTTGATACATGGTATAAAATGTGAAGTCAGGAAGATATGGCTACAAGTTCTACACAGGTCTCTGAAATTCTGAACTATCTTTGACTATTGAAAAAATCTTAGCAGAGTCAATTCTCATGCTGTATATTGCTCCACCACCTCACCAGAAGTTCATATAAATGGTTCTTATATTAGTATTACTGCATGTCCCTTCTGTCTTATTGAAAAACCAAAATAGATCCATGATCTCATCTATGTATACAGCTCCTCCAATGTTTCAGGTTGAAATCCAACCCTCTCTGAACACTGTGTGCAGCTTTTGTCCATGTCTTCTCATAATTTCACCACAAGGATATAGGCCCAATGTGACAGGAATCTTTTTCACTTTGTCTTGACATTTATGATGGTATCAGTAGAATTCCAATGATTACCCTCAATTATCACCATATGACTGACTTTCCTAGTTTTAATTCCTATGTTTCTTCAATGACGATGTTTATTCTGGTTCTTCTTGGTAATTCCTTATTTTAGTATGTAACAGCCTGCATATCTCCATCATACTTCTTTCAATCATCATCTGAATGGTACTTATTTTCAATTCTTCAGAGAGAGGAAGTGAGAGAGAGGAGAGGAGAGATAGGGTTAGGGTTAGAGACAGAGGTGAATTTAGAAGAGAAGGGAGAGGGAGACAGAGACAGAGAGAGAGAGAGAGGAGGAGGGAAGGAGAGAGAGAGAGAGAGATGATCCATGACTGAGGATCACATAACCACACTGGCAGAATACTAGTCTGAATTTTTTTTTTAAATCTCCTAGTTTCCCAAATGCAATCCAGCCCTCTTTCCTATACTTGTTTAATTCTGCATCTAATTCATTGTCCTTTCATTGGATTTGTCCAAGCTGTCCATCTAACTTCATAATATATTCTGGAAAATAGCTATTCTTAATCCACTCTTTTTTTTTACAACTTGGATGATTAAGCCAAATTCTTTTAAGTCATTATGGAGCTCACCCAGGAGACTCTACAGTGTCCTGGAATTGGGTTTATCTAGCACAAAGTTGTCTACAAACAGGAGCATCTGAAGGACCTTAGTGTCTGTAAGCAATCTCCCTTGACTTGGATTCAGTCCTGGATCTCCATGATAGTGGTGAACACCTGTGACGAATAGATGTCTTCCTGTTTTATGTCTTGCCTTGACATTAATGATTAGTGATTCATCAAACAAGGTTATCTCTCTTGTTATATAATTCAAGGAATCCTGTATAATTTTGATGTATGCATGGGAAACACCTTGCTGAAGGAGAGGCATTAAGGATGACATTTTGCTCTACCGGAGTAAAACCTTTCTCATAGTCAACAAACAAGCATGATGAGACATTGTATCCTTTATATTTTTTAGTCAATTGTGTCACAGTAAGCATGTGCTCTCTTGCATAATGTTGCTTCCCAGAAGAGCCTGCCTCTTCCCCAATAATACCCTTCTCCAGTATTCTCTCCAGGTTAACAACAATAATAATAGTTAATGTTTATATTAGCACTGAATATGTGACAGGCACTGTGCTGAACACTTTATCTTATTTGATACTTACAACAACCCTGGGAGATAGGTGCTATTATTATCATCCCAATTTTACAAATGAGGAAATTGAGGCAAACAGAGGCTCGGTGATTTGCTCAGGATCACATAACTAGTAAGTTTCTGAGGCTAGATTTGAACTCAGATGTTGCTTTTCCCAGGTCTAGCACTCTGTTCACAATATCACATAGCTGTAGATCATTCTAATTAATATACATACACACATACGTCATATGGTCAGCCAGGTGCTGTAGTGGATAGAGTGCCAGGCTTGGAGTCAGGAAGGCTAATCTTCCTGAGATCTAATCTGGCCTCAGATACTTCCGAGCTGTGAGACCCTGGGCTAATAACTTCACCCTGTTTGTCCCAGTTTCCTCATCTGTAAAATGAACTGGAATAGAAAATGGTAAACTACTCTAATATCTTTGCTAAGAAATGCCAAAATGGAGTCACAAAGAGTCAGGGTGACTGAAAAACAACTGAACATACGTAATACATACGGATATTTGGATCTATGAAAGGCAGGCATATAGATTGTTCTCTTGTCACTTTTTTTGTATTAATGAGATCCAATAATTTTTCCCATGTTTTAGGGATCTTTCTCTCTTCATATCCCTGGATAATCACTCTCTCACAATTGTGCTGTTGTTAGATAAATCTCCACTGGATACACTCATCTATTCCATCTGCCCTTCCCATCATTATTCTGCTCAGCAACAATTCTATCTCTATGATAAGGAACAGAGTTCACATAGTTTGTTATAAAAATCCTTGCAGATCTTTTCTATCTTTCATCTTTTTGTTGTTTTCTTGCCAGTTACATCCTTGGGATGATTATATTTCAATAGACAGGAAATGAATTGGTATTAATGTGATAGACATTCTTGAATAAGCTGTCTTTGTGCAGTCAGATAACTGACTTGTTAGAACAAAGATCAAAATTAACACAGTGCTAAGAGAAAGAATAAAAATGAAGAAAAGATGTGGCATGTGATTAAAATAACTTCATCTTGACCTTTTAAAATAAGTTGTTGATGCCAAAAATGGGCTATGGATGGAAGAAAATAAATTAATACCAATTACAATGCTTTTATACAGAAGTTTAAAGGATGTGGATCAACTGCCATAATGAGGAGAGGAAAAGAGCCTAAAAACACTTTGTCAGCAAACGCTGGACTTACTTGCTGAGCAGAGAAAGCTGGCAGCCAAGCAGAACATTGGTTCAGAATATAAACTCACTGGTAAAATCTTATTGGAAGACAATGGAAGGCTAGGAACAATGCTGCTGATATATGAATCCTATGAATCAAAATTAAAAGCAAGCAGACAAATATTTCTTTTCTATTTCTGAACATGGCTATATGTGAGAAATAGAAAGATTCTAGTAAAATAATAAAAGCTAGCATTAATATAGTACTTTAAGGTAGGCAAAGCCCTTTACAAATAAAATGTCATTTTATCTTTACAATAATCCTGGGAAGTATCTGCTATTGTTATAGCTATTTAAATATGTGGAAACTGAGGCAGACCAGGTTTCGTTTAGGGCAGCCAGGAGGAGCAGTGGATGGTGCATTGGCCTTAGAGTCAGGAAGACTCATCTTTATGAGTTCAAATCTGGCCTCAGACATTTGCTTGCTATGTGACCCTGGGCAAGTCATTTAACCCTGTTTGCCTCTGTTTCCTCATCTGTAAAATGAGCTAGAGAAGGAAATGGCCAGCTGTTCCAATATCTTTGCCAAGAAAACCCCAAATGGGGTCATGAGGAGTTGGACATGACTGAAACGACTCACCACCTCCAATGAGGTTTAGTGATGTGTCTAGGATCTCATAGCTACTAGGTGTCTAAGGCTGAATTTGAACTCAGGTCTCTCTAATCCCAAATCCTGTGTTTTATCCACTGTGCCACCTAGCTGCCTATGGCAGAAGTGATGTTTTTGGGAGATATTCTTTCAACCCTTCATGATCTCTTCTGTTTCACATCTCAGATTTAGAAATACTACTATGGATTAGCAAATGGATAAACACATTCTGAATTTATATTGTCTGTGAGTTCCCAAAATGACACTCTTCATTTATTTTCTCATCAAAGGTAGAAATAAATGAACCATTCTTTTTTTTTTTTTTATCATAACAGATTATCAGAGCTATTGCAAGATGATGGTCAAAGTCATGACTCACATAACATGGGTGGGCATGTGTATTTGTTTTTTTTTAAGAGTAGCTATTTACTTTATTTTTTATTTTATTAATTTATTTTGATTTATCAACAATCACTTCCATATGCTTTTGAGTTTAAAATTTTTCTCCCCCTTCCTCCCCACCACCCTCCCCAAGACAGTGCGCAATCTGATATAGGCTATACATTTACATTCCTATTAAACATATTTTCACATTAATGAAGTTGTAAGTATAAATTAAAACCAGTAGGAGGAACCATCAGAAAGAGGAAACAAAACTCAACAGAAGAGAAAAAAAAATGATAGCGATTCAACTTCCATGGTTCTTTCTTTGGATGTGGAGAGCATTTTCCATCACGAGGCCTCTGGAGATGACTTAGATCCTTGTATTACAGAAAAGGGTTAAGTTTATCAATATTAGTCATTGCACAACATGGCTGTTACTGTGTACAGTGTTCTCTTGGTTCTGCTCACTTCACTGAGCATCAGACCATACAAGTCTTTCCAGGTTTTTCTGAAGTCAGCTTGTTCATCATTTCTTATAGCACAATAGTATTCCATTACATTCATATACCACAACTTGCTCAGCCATTCCCCAATGGATGGGCATCCTCTCAATTTCCAATTCTTTTGGGCACAAGTATTTGGTGTTCAGCACCGACTTCCACGAAATCCCACATTGAAGGAAATATGGAATGAAAATGATAGGTGAGGAGCCCCTGTTTTTCGATCCTCAAATCTTATGCAGCTGTGAAATCTTTTCTTTTTCTCCTTTTTTTTTTTTTTTTGGTGAGGCAATTGGGGTTAAGTGACTTGCCCAGGGTCACACAGCTTGTAAGTGTCAATTGTCTGAGGCTGGATTTGAACTCAGTTCCTCCTGACTCCAAGGCCAGAGCTCTGTCCACTGTGCCACCTAGCTGCCCCCTGTGAAATCTTTTCTGATAATAGGCATGAGGTTTGCCTGATGACAATTTTGGGGAAACTCCGTTTCACATGCATCCACCAGGAACACTACAGAGTATGGATGGCACTGTCCTTGTCAAGTAGCTTCCTGGATTGCTGCCCTGAGCACCACAAAGTTTTCCCACTGGGTGTATTTGATTCAGGTTTACCATGAGAAACTGAGTAAAACTTTTCTTTCTGAATTCAAATGGGAAGAATGAAATTATCAACCTCTTAGAGTTGTAAAATGAACCAAAACCCATCTGTCAATCAAAGGGATTGTGTGATCATGTGATCATGAATGTGTGCTAGCAGAAGAAAATCCTGGACTCATAGTATAAGAGTTAGGAGGGTCCTTAGAAGTCATTGAATTCAGCTCTCTCATTTTAGAGAGGAGGAAGCTGAGGTCAATAGAAATTAAGTGACTTGTTCAGGATCACATAGCTAATACATAGCAGAATGAAGTCTTGAACTTAAGGCATTCTGATTCCAAATACAATAATCTTTCTGGAGTTTACTAGGGAAATATCTTGGGGTCACCAATAGTCATTGAGAGAGAGCATAGTAGAGAGAAAGACACACAACTTGGATTTGTATTTGAGTTAGGTGAAATACGGGGATGTTTTAGCCTGGTAATATTGAGGTAGGCTTAACAGAAAAAAAAACAAACCACAAAATAAATCAGATTTGTTTTAAAGGCTTACTTAGATAAAGGCAACAGTGGCCAGAGAATCTGCCTGAAGTGCTAGGAAGACCTGCCATATACTGACTGTGTCACTTTACCTGAGCAAAACCCAACGTCTCATTGCTCTGGACAACGCTAAGCAGAGTGGACTTCCTCTTCTGTGAGTTCCCTATACCAATCAAATCACAGGTCCAATCTCCATGCTGCTTAGGCAAACTAGTTAATTTGAGTAAGGATTTCAATGGGGCAGCTAGGTGGTATGGTGGATAGAGTATAGAACCTAAAGTCTGAAAGACTCATCTTGCTGAGTTCAAATCTGGCCTCAGACACTTCCTAGCTGTGTGACCTGGGGCAAGTCACTTAACTCCATTTGCCTCAGTTTCCTCATCTGTAAAATAAGCTGGAGAAGGAAATGGAAAACCACGCCAGTATCTTTGCCAAGAAAATTCCAAATAGAGTCATGAAGAGTCAGACACAACTGAAATGATTCAGCAACAACAAAAGATTTCAGTAAACTAGAAAGGAAACTTAGAGAAAGTGAAGAGGGACTACAAGGCCATCTAATATGTGGATCAGTTGGAGAACCAGAGATGCTCTACTAAGAAAAAAGGAAACCCAGGGGTACATACTGGCTTTCTCCAAACAACCAGAGAAGAGCCATATTGAAAAATAATTACACTTTTTTTCTATCTTACTGAAAAGGAAAGTCAAGGGAACCATAGGGGGAAGTAAAAAAATTGTGAGTAACACATGTTTGGATTGACTTCTAATTGGTCTCCTTCCTTCATGTTTAGCTTTTACGAGAGAAAGATTTAGATGTGATGTCAGAAAAAAAAAGAAAGAAAAACAAAACTCGTAACAATTAAAACTGTCTAAAACATGGAATAGTTGCCTCGGGGTAATGGGCTCCCTAATGCTGGAAGTCTTCACATTGAAGCTGGGTGGCAGTTTGAACCCAGGTCTTCCTGGCTGTAAACTCAAACTCCACATGCTATGCCACACTGCCTTTGCCAAGGATTAGGTGATTGACAGCGACTTTATTTCTTTGCGGAGCGAGTCCTACCTTTCAACGGTACATAGAAATAACAAAATATTGAGCCATTTTGTTAGCTCAGTTTGTCAAGCTTTTCTACATCTCTATCATTTCCAACTCTTTTAAACAAGCCAAAACAACCAATTAAAAGTATGATTCAGAGATTTCAAAACAAGATGCAGATTTCTTTTGTTTCTAACGTTATTTTTCCCCTTAGTTAAAAAGGGTAACCCATGTTTTTCCTTGAAAAATTCTGAGCAAAACATTGCTCAAGTTGCTTCCTAATTGATCTCCTTGCCTCAAATCTTTCTTCATTCCATCCTCCACACACCTGCTAAAGTAATTTTTCTGTAGGCACAGGCCTATGTCACTTTCCAATGGCTCCTTGTTGCCTCTAGGACAAAATAAGCATGTCTTTGTGTGACTTTTAATGAACTCACGACCTTTCTCCAAGCTACCTTTCCAACCTCATTATAAGTTGTACTCTATGGTCTAGCCAAATCTGTCCTGCTATTCCACATAATGTGCCTTCCAATCCCACTTTATAAATTTTCCCTGGACATCCACCATGTCTTGAATACTGTCCCTCCTCCCCTCTGCATTGTGCTCTCTCCTTACTGCTTTCAACATTCAGTGAGCACCGCCTTTTACTCAAAGTCTTTCTCGATCCCCTGCCCCTACCCTAAACTCCCAATACCTTCTCACCTTAACTACATTGAATTAATTTTGAATTTATTATGTATATATTATACATGTACATGTGGTCTTCCCTGATGGAATGTTAGCTCCTTGAAAGCAAGGACTCATCAAAATTCTTTTTATCTATATATTCCTAATATCTAGCTTAGTGCCTGGCACATAGTAGGTGCTTAGTATATGCTTGTTGATTGATTGAATATTCTTTTCTTCCTTCCTCTCATAATATTGATAAAATTCTGATACCAGCTCTTCCTCATTTGTGTCTGATCTTATCAAGAATATGGTTTTCCCCAGTAGCCAACTGTCCTTTGACAGTAAATCTCTAGCTGACAGTTTTAGACCCAGGCCATCCAAGTCTCATGCCTCAACACACACAGGAAAACCCCATGATATATCTCAAGGGATCAATGAATTGCCTTTACCGAAATACTTTACTGAAATTGAGAAAAAGGTAGAGATCATGCCTCTAAGCAGATAGGGACCATTAGCTGACCCATGGTGGAAGCAATTTTGCAGTCAAGTAATGTCTTTTAGAATCTCTATTTACTATGTCTAAGAACTGAACGAATACATTAAGTAGAAACTTTGCCCCTGCAACAGTGGTTCAAGGATTGGAATCAGAGGCTCTGTTTTAAAAACTTCTTTATTAACACAAATAAGGCATATGCAAACACAGCAAGAGAATGGCATGCACTTCCATTTGCTTTCAGAAATAGCATTAAAAACACCTAAACGAATGTTTTTCCGTTTACTATTGTATTCTGCCAACATTTCATAGTGACCACAGTTCCTCACCCTTTCGCCCCTCACATCCAAGCTGTTGCCAAATCCCATTGATTTTGCCTTTGTAACATTCTCTCACGTGCTCCTTTCTCTCCTCTGACACTCACCACCCTAACCTGTTGTGGACCCCTCATCATTTCATGCCTGATGTTTGGTCTCCCTGTCACATATTTTTCTTCACCTTAGTCCATCCTTCACTCAGCTTTCAAAATGATCTTCAAAGTGATAAAACACAGGTCTGGCAATGCCATCCCCTACTCAGTAGTGGCTCCCGATCACCTTTAGGCTCAGAAATGAAATCCTCTGTTTGGCATTCAAGGCCCTTCATAACCCGCCCTCCCTTACCTTTCCGTTCTTCTTGCATCTTAATTCTCCCCACATACTCTGTAATCCAGTGACATAGGCTTCCCTGCTGTTCCTCAAACAAACATGCCTTCTCTTAGCTCTATGCATTTTCAGGGGCTGACCTCCATGCCTAGCACTCTCTCCCTCCTCATCTCTGCCTCTTAGCTTTCCTGACTTCCTTCAAGTTGGAGCTAAGATCTCACCCTATAAGAAGCCTTCCTTTCAGCTCCCTCATGCCATGCTTTTCCTCTATTAATTAGCTCAATTTTCCCATAGACCTTTTGTTTGAACACAGCGGTTTGCATCTTGTGAATCCCACTAGACTGGGAGATCCTTGAGATCAGTGACTGTCTTTGGCTTTCTTTATAGCCCCAGCACTTAGCACAATTCCTGTCACATAGTAGGTGCTTATCAATTGCTTGTTGATTTACTGACTGATCAACCAGGTCCTCTTAGAGCCCTGAAGATCTGCATTCAATTGCCACCTCTCATGGATGCTAGCGTTGTGACCCTGGCCAAGGTCTCATTGTCCCAGACAATTTCCTAAGATGAAAAGTTGGTGATTCATATTGGTGGATGGAGATTCCCTAGCAGGAGTGCCCCATAATGGTCAAAGGTCTGGGAAAAGAAAAAAATAGGAAATAGGTGCAAGCCTCATTGTTAGGTGTGGGGGGAACCAAGATGGATGAAACCATTCCTCAAAGAGCATTCATTCTACTGAAAGGATAGAGCATATATATAAATAAGTCCCTCTTGTGCAATCGTAGGCAAGTGGCTAAGTCTCTCTGTGCCTGTTCTACAAAATGGCTCCATGACCTCAAAGGTCACTGTCATCTCAGAACTGGGATCCTCTGTGTATCTTTGGGTAACCTACTAACCGTCTCTGGGCCTCTGATTCCTTATCTGTAAAATGAAAGTGTTAGAGTAGGTGATTTCTAAGGTGCATTCCAACTTTCTCTCTGTGATCATAGGAGCCTAGGTCTCTGGTTTATAATTCAGTCAGACAAGGGACATGTATCAAGTGCTCACACTCTATGCCAGGCACTGTGCTAAGCCTTGAGGATACAAAGAAAGGCAAAAACATGGGTCCCTGTTTGGTTTAATCCTAATCAGAACTTTTAACCAGAGTGGCTTCTTTTCTTGTTTTTGGGAATTGAAGCCAGTGAAAGCTCTCAGGGAAGGCTGGGCAGAATGTTTTCCTTTCATTCCCTTTCTTCCAGACTCCTTCCAGAATAATGAGGTAACTCTCCCATTTTACTGGAGGCCTTTAAAGTCTAGGACATGCACAGTTTGATTTATGTTTGCATCATCTCTGCCCTGTGACATTCTGCAAAGATGGAAGGGGCCTCTCTGTAAAACCCCGCTGACCCCACAATGTTCTGGGGCCCCAAGGGCCTCAGTGTTTGGGTTCACTAACCATCTGGGAGAAAAAAGAGAGGGGCTTAAAGATACTTTTGCCCCCAAGTCCCTTTGGGGCTACTAAGATTCTCATGGCCCATTTTGACACAGCAGTTGTGTTGGGGGTTGTAAGAAAATCTTTGGGATGTAAAAGCAGAGGATGCTTGCTGCTTTCCTCATAAACAACAGGGGTTGTGTGAATGCTATCTCTGCTATTAAAAGGAATGGAGCGAGCCCCAGTTTAAGAGTAGGATGAAATCTCAGGGTTTGTTTGGGGGAGCTTGCCATAGGCCAAACGAAAAAAAAAAGGCCAAGGAACATTGACTGTCAGAAAAGACAGAAAATAATTTATTTTGATTATTTTTGAAGATAGCCAACTCTGCTGTCTTGCCTGGAAATCCTAGCACATCGTCTGCTCTCTTAACAAAAGAAACACACAGGCTGATTCTCCCCTTCCTCGCCTCATCTGGCAGCTGCTTTCCAGTCCAGCAGACACTAACATCTAATGAGTCAAACTTCCCATTTTCAAACTAATCAGTCGGCTGCACTAATTGCAAATGCAAATATGCAAATTTATATTAATTAATTACTCTGCTAATTAGTTCTACGGTCTTTTTGGGGTAATAAATCATTGTGCAGTGGATGGGAAACAAGTCCTGTCCCATTTTGCTCCACATAAAAATTTAATGTACTCATTGAAGAAAGAAAAATATAAGGCAGGAAAGAAAAAAAAAAAAACAGAACCAAGGGCTGATCCCTGTGCTTGCGGGGATGAGGCCCCAGCAGAAAGGTGCAATCGCGGGGAGGCTTTTGCATCTCCAGCAAATGCCATCACTAAGGTGCCTGTTAGCAATTTAATTATCACATTATGAGCTTTTGAAAGAGAAAAAAAAAGCCAAACTATGGTGCTCCAGGCAGGCTGTGACTCTGAGCTCCAAAGTTCACCCACTTTGCTGCAGAATACTTCTTTCTTACGAGGAAAAGGAAAGCAGAGAAAGCCAAGAGGAAACATTTGGTTGAAGCCCTGCAAAGGTCCAGCTAGCAAAGTGTGTTATCCTGTTTCACTTTGGACTTGGGTGTTTTAACAATTTGTGCACATTTCTGGGGCCCTTGGAGGGTAGCAGAGCTTCTCAATAACTCCGCTGGGTGGGCACTGGGTAGATTCTCCTATCTATCAGACGGATGAGGAAACAGGCTCAGAGATGTGACTTGCCCAAGGTCACACAGCCAGCCCATGTCAGAGACAAGATTTGAACCTAGGTAAATTAACTTCAAGTTGAACATGTCTGTCACGACACCTCCATTTATTTTTCATTAAAAGATGTACGTCAGAGACTTTCATATAGTTGAGTGCACGTGTATAAGTGCACATGTGTATGTGTGTGCCCTCATAGTAGCATGTAGAAGGAAGTGTTCTTCCTAAATAGTCAGGCATGGTTGGCTTAATGTTTCTGGAATTCAAACACCATTCACAGCACAATGTCAGGAAGCGTGAAAATTACAATTAAGGTTAAGGCATGATCCCTGCCTTCAAAGAACTTATAACTGATTTAGGGAAATACAATCCATCTTTTTTTTAAAAAATTTTATTAATTTATTTTGATTTATCAACAATCACTTCCATATGCTTTTGAGTTGAAAATTTTCTCCCCCTTTCTCCCACCCCCCCACAAGACGGCGCACATTCTGATATAGGCTTTACATTTACACACCCATGAAACATATTTTCACATTAGTGAAGTTAACGCAACCTACCTTGATGATGAAATATAAAATAATAATACAAGGGTGGATGTGGTTAAGGAAAAGGAGGTGGGAGGGCCATGTGTCAAGGAAGAGAGGTTGTAGATAGGTAATTAGAGAGACATACTGGTGCCTAAGACAATCAAAGAGCAAGGATCCCCATCCATTGGGTAGTGTTATGAAGGACATGTAGGAAAACATGTGGGACAAGAAGGCAGGGAGTATGGTGAGGATGGAGGGGAGAAGGCAACACCCCAACTAGCAAAATCACAGCTCCATCAAAGTAGCAGCATGCAGTGCTAGCAGAGCTCAGAAAAGGAGTAGACAGTAGGATGGATTGGTCTAAGGAGGCCTCATGGATGGGTTGGACTTGAACTTGGTCAATGGGTTAAATTAAGAGAGAGAAAAGGGGCAGCTAGGTGGCACAGTGGATAGAGCCCTGGCCCTGAAGTCAGGAGGACCTGAGTTCAAATCTGGCCTCAGACCTAACATTTACTAGCTGTGTGACCCTGGGCAAGTCACTTAACCCCAATTGCCTAAGAAAAACCCCAAAACTTAGGAGAGAGGGAGAAAAAGGAGTGTGTATTCCTTTTTATCTGTAAACTCAGCATGTAGGTCATCCTTGGAGGATGCCCAAGTTTCCTCTTTCCCTCTTTATTCATGCAACATCATTTTCTGTTGTTGGTCTTTGCTGGTCCCTGCCATCACAAGATGTCTCTTTCTCAGCCTAGTCTGATAGCCCATATACTCAGCTGGTAAAAGCAGCCACACTTTCCAACTCAACATCTTGTCTTTACACACTTTAAAATCCAGCTTGAATATCGGTTGATTCCATTGTGTGAAGCCTATGTAGCACATCTGTTACTTTACCATTTCTCAATAGAGATCTTGGGAAGCTCTGTTTGGTGACTGTCAACTGTGCCAAGCCCCACCATCTTTTCAGTTCCTAATTCCTTCTGAGTGTTTATTAAGAGTTTATTATGAGTGTTTGTTAATCAGGATTTGTCAAAGAAAATGAAAATGACAAATGCTAGAAGGGATATGGAAAAATAGGGACACAAGTACATTGTTGGTGAACTTGTGAACAGGTCCAGCTATTCTGTAGAACACTTTGGAACTATGCCCAAAGGGTTATAAAACTGCATAACCTTTGACCCAGAAATACCACTGCCAGGTACATATCCTAAAGAGATTAAAGACAAGAGAAAAGAAAATATTTATAGCAACGTTTTTTTTTTTTTGTGGTAGCAAAGGATTGAAAATTGAGTGGCTGCCCATCAATTGGGGAACGGCTGAAGAAGTTATAGTATATGACCGTGTTGGAATGCTATTGTGCTATAAGAAATGATGAGGGGGATAGTTTCAGAAAAACCTGGGAAAATTTATGTGAAATGATGCAAAGTGAAGTGGGAAGAACAAGGAGAATATTGTACACAGTAATAGCAATATTGTAAGAATAATCTACTATGAAAGACTCAGCTATTCTGATCAAGGCAATATTCCAAGACAGTTCCAAAGGACCCATGGTAAAAAAAAAAATGCTATCCACCTCCAGAGAGAGAACTGATGAACTCTGAGTGCAGATTGAAGCAAATTTTGTTCACTTTATTTTTCTTGCTTTTTTTTTTGAAATATGGCTGATGTGAAAATGTTTCACGTGATTTCACATGTATAATTGATATTGTATTGCTTGCCTTCTCAATGGGTGGGAGAGGGGTAGGAAGGAGGGAGAATCTGGAACTCAAAAAATTTTTAAATATGAATGTTAAAAATAAATAATAATTTTCATTTAAAAGACAGATTTGTCAAGCTGCTGAGCTTTTTTTGTGTAAATGTATAGATTACCTCTTGGACTGATAATAGGTTTTGTATTTTTATTTTAATAGGAAAATAGTGTTTTTCTTAACTGATTCATCTTTACTATTTTTTTCCTCCAATTACACATAAAAGAAATTTTTAACATTTGTTTTTAAACTTTGAGTTCCAAATTCTCTCCCTTCCTCCTTCCCCACACCCCTCATAGACAAGGCAAGCAATTCAATACAGGCTATACATGTATAGTCATAAAAAACATATTTCCATATTAGTCATGTTGTGAAAGAAAACAAAAAGCCTCAAGAAAAATAAAGTAAAAAAGTATGTTTCATTCTGTATTCAGACACTAGACACCATCACTTCTTTCTTTAAAAAAAAATTTTTTTTTAAGGCAATTGGGATTAAGTGACTTGCCCAGGGTCACACAGCTAGTAAGTGTCAAGTATTTGGTCTGAGGCCAGATTTGAACTCAGGTCCTACTGACTTCAGGGCCGGTGCTCTATCCTCTGTGCCTCCCCTTTTTAATTTTTTTTTGATATTTGTTTATTTTCAGTTTTGAACATTTACTTCCACAAGATTTTGAGTTCAAAATTTTCACCCCATCTCGCCCCTCCCCCACCCCAAAATGGCATGCATTCTGAATACCCCTTCCCCTAGTCTGCCCTCTCTTCTATCTCTCCCTCCCCACTTCTCTTATCCCCTTCCCCTTCTATTTTCCTGTAGGGCAGGACAGACTTCTGTACCCCATTTCCTGTATTTCTTATTTCCCAGTTGCGTGTGAAAACTTTTTTTTTAAACATGTGTTTTTAAAACTTTGGGTTGTATATTTTTATCTTCTTTGTCACCAAAGTAAGATAATATAGTCTGACTCTTTTTGCACTGCTTGTTCATGATCCCAGCCAATTACTTGAGTTTTAAACTCTTTGTTAAGGCAAGAGTCTGCTTCCAATGTGGAGAATGTACTGTCCCAAGCTTTGGGGGTTTGTATAGCTGTTTTCAGAGATACTTATAGGGACCTGTAAATTTTCAGTTCTTGCAAGGTGGTATGATAAGGGGTGAGGTGTTTACTCCTTTCCTGGCCTGTGCTATGGTCTGTTAGTGACCACAAGCACTGCTTTCTGTCCTGGAACTGTGAAGAAGGTTTCCTCTTCACCGCCACTACAAGCTCCACCACGCCAGTGTTCCTCCTCGCCCCAGGACCACCGCCCAGAACTGTGACCCAGATCCAAGCACAGGCAAAGCAAGAGATTCCAGCCTCAGCACTGGCAAAGAGATTCCTGCAGTCCCCCTCTGATCAGCCACTCGACTCCCCCTCCGTCTGTGGACCAGAAGCTCAGGACGCAGCCGCTGCCCTGGCGCCAGTGCTCTGTGCTCTGGAGCTGGCTCTGACTTATCTCCTCTGTCACCACAGAAACAGACTTTTCCCACTGACCTTCTAAGTTGTCTTTGGTGTTTGTGGGTTGAGAGGTCTGGAAGCCGCCACAGCTGCCTGCAATTCAGTCCTCTGAGACCTGCTCCAGGTTCACTGTGGCCTGTGCATCCACGCCACACTGTGCTTCTCTCCCTGCCTAGGGTGATATACCTTTCTGGTCAACAATCCAGGTTATCTTGGGATGGAAATTTGCTTCACTCTGTCTTTTTGTGGGTTCTGTTGCTTTAGAGTTTGTTTAGAGCCATTTTTTAAATAGGTATTTGGAGGGGTTTAGGGGAGAGTTCGAGCAAGTCACTGCTTTCACTCCACCATCTTGGCTCCGCCCACCATCCCCTCTTTCTCTGGGGATGGATAGCATTTTTCATCACAAGCCCTTCAGAGGTATCTCGGATCATTGTATTGCTGAGAGTAGCTAAGTCATTCACAGCTGACTTTGCTATTACTTTGTACATAGTACATTTCACTTTGCATCAGCTCATGTGAGTTTCCCCAGGTTTTTCAGAAAGCATCCTGCTCATCATTTCTCATAGCACAATACTATTCCATCACAATCACATTGCCACAATTTGTTCAGCCATTTCCCAATTGATGGGCATCCCCTTAATTTCCAATTCTTTGCTACCAGAAAAGAGCAGCTTTAAATATTTTTGTACATATAGGTCCTTTTCCTCCTTGTTTTTAAATTTTCTTTTAGGATACAGACCTAGTAGTGGTATTGCTAAGTCAAAGCGTATACATGGTTTTATAGTCCGTTGCATAGTTCCAAATTGATGTACTGAATGATTGAATCAGTTCACAACTCTACTAACAGTGCATTAATGTCTCATTTTTTCCCCCACATCCCCTCCACCACCTATTATTTTTTTTCCTTTCCTACTAGCCAATATAATTGGTAGGTGGTAGTACCTCAGAATTGTTTAATTACATTTCTCCAAGCAATAGTGATTTACAACATTTTTTTTTTCATATGGCTATAGAGAGCTTTGATCACTTCATCTGAAAATTTCATAACTTTTGATCATTTATCAGTTGGGGGATGGCTCTTATTTTTATAAATTTTACTCAGTTCTCTATACATTTGATAAATGAGGCCTTTATCAGAGAAATTTACTTCAAAATTTTTTTTCACCATTACAATTGCTAACTGTATTTCCCTCCATCCTATTTCCCCCTCTGTTTATTCTATTATCTCTCTCCTTTCACTCTGTCCCTTCTCATTTGTGTTTTGCTTCTACCACATCCCCTAATATGTCCTCCCTTCTATCACTCCCCCTTCTCATATCCCTTTCCCCTCCTGCTTTCCTGTGGGGTAAGGTAAGTTTCTAAGTAAGTTATTCCCTCTTTGAACCAATTCCAATGAGAGTAAGGTTCATTCACTCCCTCTCACCTTCCTTATCTTCCTCTCCCCTGTAAAAGATTTTTCTTGCCTCTTTTATGTGAGATAATTTGCCCCATTCTACCTTTCCCTTCCCCTTTCTTCTAGAGCATTCCTCTCTCACCCTTTAATTTTATTTTTTTTAGATATCATCCCTTCACTTTCAACTCACACCTGTGCCCTCTGTCTACATTTACTCCTAACTAACTGCCCTAATAATGAGAAAGTTCTCATGAGTTACAAGTATCATCTTCCCATGTAGGAATATAAACAGTTTAACCTTATTAAGTCCCTTGAGATTCCTCTTTCTTGTTCACTTTTTTTGTGTTTCTCTTGAGTCTTGTATTCGAAAGCAAAATTTTCTATTTAGCTCTGGTCTTTTCATTAAGAATACTTGAAAGTCCTCTATTTCATTGAATATCTATTTTTTGCCCTGAAGGATTATACTCAGTTTTGCTGGGTAAGTGATTTTTGGTTGTAATCCCAGCTTCTTTGCCCTCTGTAATATCACATTCTAAGCCCTCCAATCATTTAACATAGAAGCTGCTAAATCTTGCGTTATCCTGACTGTGGCTCCATGATACTTGAATTGTTTCTTTCTGGCTGCTTGCAATATTTTCTCCTCAACCTGGGAGTCCTGGATTTGGCTATAGTATTCCAGGGAGTTTCCATTTTGGGATCTCTTTCATGAGGTGATCAATGAATTCTTTTGATTTCTATTCTACAACACAGTTCTAGAATATGAGGACAATTTTCCTTGATAATTTCTTGAAAGATGATGTTCAGGCTCTTTTTTTCAGGTAGTCCAATAATTTTTAAATGATCTCTCCTGGATCTATTTTCTAGGCTAGTTATTTTTCTGATGAGATATTTCACATTGTCTTCCATTTTTTTTTTCATTCTTTTGGTTTTGTTTTATTGCTTCTTGATTTCTCATAAAGTCATTAGCTCCCATTTGCTCAATTCTAATTCAAGGAATTGTTTTCTTCAGTGAAGTTTGATACTTCATTTTCCATTTGGCCAATTCTACTCTTTAAAGAGTTTTGTGCCTCTTTTTCCATCTGGCCAATTCTTCTTTCAATGCATTCTTCTCCTCATTGGTTTTTTGGACCTCTTCTGCCATTTGGCCTAGTCTGTTTTTTAAGGTGTTATTTTCTTCAGTACTTTTGTGCCTCTTTTACCAAGCTGGTGACTCATTTCTCATGATTTTCTTGCATCACTCTCATTTCTCTTCCCATGTTTTTCTTTATCTCTCTTACTTGCTTTTCAAAATCCTTTTTGGAGCCCTTCTGTGGCCTGAGACCAATTCATGTTTTTCTTGGAGGCTTTGGTTGTAGGACCTGAGACTTTGTTAGCTTCTACTGAGTGTGTGGGTTTTGATCTTCTTAGTCACCAGAGGAACTTTCGTTGGTCAGCATGTTTTTCTCTTGTTTGCTCATTTTACGATCTCTTTCTTGACTTTTAATCCATTGTTAAAGTGGGGCTCTGCTTTCAGGGGGGAGGGCACACTGTCCCCAAGCCCAGGCATTTTGTGTAGCTCTTTTCAGAGACGCTTCCAGGGACCTGTACATTTTCAGTACTTCCAAGGCGGTATGATCTAAGGATGATCGAATTCTTGTGGCCTGTGCTATGTTCTGTGAGTAACCACAAACATTCTTTTCTAGAACTTAGAAGAGAATTCCTGCTCCATTGTGGCCCACAAGCTCTGGTATGCTAGTGCTCCTCCTCACGCTGGGACTACCACCCAGGACTGCAACCTGGATCTGAGTATGGCTGCCCCCAGTGCTGGCAAAGAGACCCTCGTAATCTCCTTCTGATCAGTTGCTCAATCTCCTTGCTATCTGTGGGCTGGGAGATCCAGAAGTGGCCACTGTCAGTGCAGATTCAAGGCCTTCTAAGGCCTGCTTCTGATCTTCTAGGGCCCAGTCTGCTGGTGTGGATGGTACACCTGTGACCGTGGTGTGGCAGATCTTTCCTGCTGACCTTCTAAGTTGCTTTTGGCTGGAAAAGTATTTCACGCTGTCATTTTGTGTGTTCTGCTGCTCCAGGAATTGTTTTATGGTATCATTTAAAGGTGTTCAGAGGAGGTTTGGGGAAAGCTCAGGCTAGTCTCTGCCTTTACTCTGCCATCTAGGCCCTGCCTCCCAGAAAATCTTTTTTTTGGGGGGGAGTGCTAGGCACAGTACTGTGAGAGCAACAATTAATAACCACAACTTGTCAACTGGCAGGTCCAAGGCTAGATTCTAGTAAAGCATAGAGACATATTGTTGTCTCTAGTATAAGCTAATTAAACTTATGGAACTGGACAAATACATGGATTTAAAATAGGAAAAAAAAGGATTCAATATCTAAAGGACCAAATCTTCAAAATTTCACCAGCAAAAAACAAAAAAAAGGAGTCATTAGCAAATGCTGCTTTATGAAGGGAAAATTTAATAAATGTGTCCCCTACTCTGGTAATTAAAATGAAAATTTTACATCATACTAGTCTTAATGGGCATTTGAGATATATTTTCCTTATACTATGCAGATATGCTAGTTTTTTCCCCAAAATTTTCAAATCTTTTTACACCAACATTTTAGGAGAATTTTGTTGCTAGTGTCAACACGGAAAATTCAAAGTATGGAAGAATTTCAGAATTGGAAGGCCGCTAAATCTGATTTGTAACTGAGCAAGAATTCCCTTCTAGAACATACCTGATAAATAATGAGAGGGAACATACCACCTTCCAAAACAGTCCATTCCACTTTGCTGTTGTTCAGTCATTTTCACTTATGTTCAACTCTTCATGACCCCATTTGGGGTTTTCTTGGCAAAGATAATTGACTGGTTTGCCATTTCCTTCTCAAGCTCATTTTAAAGATGAAAAAACTGAGGGAAACAAAGTTAAGTGACTTACCCAGTATCACACAGCTAGTAAGGTTTGATTTGAACTCAGGTCCACCTGACTCCAAGCCCAGTGCTCTATCCACGGAGCCACCTAGCTTCCCTTTCTACTTTGGCATGCCTTTAATGGTGAGCAAGTCTTTCCTGACATCAAACTTAAAACTGCTTCAGCAATTTGCCCCCATTGCTACTAGCTCCATTTTCTGGATTCAAATTAAGCAATAATTCTTCTTTTTGGTGACAATCCTTCAAAGATTCTTGGATTTTTTGCACTAAAAATAATCTTTCTGTGGCTGGATTATGTCAGAGAAGTGGTGGTCCATTCCCATAATGGCCTTCTTCACTAAGGAATTCTTTCTAAGAAATTCTCAATTCTTTTCTTAAAACAAAGGTTTGAGACCCAACTTGATTCTAACATTTGATCTCATCTCATCTTTGAGGGTACCTAGAAGAGAAGATAAAAAGACTTGAGTGATATTTCCGAACATACCAGGTTATTAGGGAAAAACAAGTGCTTTAAACAAACATGCCAAACTCAGGTGTGAATCTAGGTTGGACATTTCCAACCTGTATGATTTTAGAGAAATCATTTCACTTCTGTATATTTGATTAGCTTTATGGTTTCAACCAGCTCTATACCCATAATAATGAAATAACAGAGAATTAACGAATGAAGGATGAGTCTTGGGAGCACAAGCATTTGGTGAGACTGTTTATGGAAGTGACTGATAATGTGGAATAAAGAGATCTGGTTCTTTACTTCAGATCATGCCCTCCTGGCAATCTAGAACATTTCTATTCTGCTTACCGCCTATCTTGTGATTGATTGCTGAATTAGAATTGAATGTGCATGAAAACACTCAGTCTCTTTCTTACTTGGCTTCATTCAATTGAGGAGGCTAGTACTGCTGTAAGCCTCCAGGTGGGAACAATGACAGCCTCTTAATTTCCCCACTCAAGCTGACATGAAATAATGAACTCAGGGTCCTGTTGTTTCTTCTGTTGCTTTTGTATTTATCTTTTTCTGCCTTAGGTGAAGAAGTATTATAGATGGAATGGACTAAAATCTATGACCTTGGGACCCTCAAAAGGTTAGAAAGTGTAGACTACAGATTGAGACATACTTTTTTTTTTGTTTATGATCAATACAAAGATTTTTTTTTTGATTACACATATTTGTTACAAGGTTTTTGTTTTCTTTTTTTTTTTCCAATAGGTGAGAGGATGGGATGGAGAAAAAAATGGATCTGTATTAATAAAAAAATTTAATTCAACTTAAAAGGAAATAAAATGAAAGAAAGCAAAAGGGGAAAGAAAAAATAAAAGGTTGAGAGAACACCAGGAATACAAGAATAGGAGTGCCTTCTAGAGTTTTTAGGCAACTGAGCCAATTGAGGAGTAAAACCATGTGCAACCTGCTTGACCCAACCAAGTAGTGAATCAACACTGGGAACCTGGTTTCTTCACACAAGGGAGAGACTCCAACTATCTCTATCATTTATTCAGAAGTAAACCTGGTGAAGTAAATGCTTTGCAGCGACCACTAAGTTTGAGCCCACTTTTCCCAGGGACCAGGTGGTATAGGAGAGATCATGTCTTCTGGTTTACAGGTAGGGTGGAATTTGTTTCTACTTTTCTTTTAGTTATCTAGCTGCAGTATCTATCCCCATTTAAAAGCTAGTTGATGATAATTGGTTAAATAATACTGAGATATTAATCACTGATGATTGATATTGAGTAGAACACATTGTAATCGGAGCTTGAGCTAATAATGTCATTAGAAAGATACCCCAATCTCTCAAGGGTACAATTAGAACCCTGGGGGGAAATAGAGAAAAGGAGTCTTACTCTGGGGATACTACTGATCAGTGAGGGTGGGAATTGATACAAGGACCCCCATAGTCAATAGCTAGCTATCTTCAAAGGGTTCAAATTTCCAGTGAGAGTAGTTGTTGGAATGAAACCCCAAATCCTATCTACTCTAGTTTTTTGGACCCAACTTGCCAGTAAGAGTGAGAGCTCAGATAAGGACCCACAGAGTCTATGCCACACAAATATCTCTTTAAAGGCAATCAAACTTTTCTGTTCATACTCATTGGCCCAAATTCCTGCCTGGGTCACCAGGACTCCTGACAACTTCTTCACATATTGGGGGAGGGGAGGGTTCTTTCTCTTCATTGTTAGTGAATGGTTCCCTCTGCAAACCTGGTTGGCAGCCAGGAATACTAAAGGGTTTTCGACAAATCTCCCCAGTTAAATATTAAATAATTAAATGTGGACTGGATGGTACCAGGGCTTTGTGCAGTCTGTTTGAAGTGTCCTTTAAAATATTAAATTCAAATATGTGGCTGCATTGGAACAAGGGAGAGATCTTAAGACAAATTCAGCCAAGTCTCTTTAACCTTTGAGCTGTTGGGTGTAGATTAGAAAGGGGTGGGGGCCCATGCTGTTGTAGCAAATTGACAGGGGATTTTTGAAGCTGTCCCTGCAAATATTGGTGCCCGGCACTTTCTGATTATCTTCTTTTGCCCTTTCTTGATTTGTTTTGTTTTTGCTGCCTATTATTTGGCGAGGATGTGAATGGTTTGTTAAAAATTATTTTTATATTGAACATAGTGACCCACTGACAACTGGAGCTTTGGGTGCTCTGTTGATTCCCAGCCTGTGGCTTCTATATGGAATTTGTTCTATGATAAGATTTACAATCATTTGGATCCAGGAAAAATCTGCTTTATATTTGGCCTTTCCATTACACATATTTGGATTTATACCTTCATGCAGTTCTTTGTCTTGTAGCCGTAGGAAGAGCTGGGTCATCCCTGGGGAGAGTGATGCAGCTGCATGGTCCAGGCCCTAGGCTTAGGGGATCCTCATCTTATACTTCTGTAGTGCTTTAAGATTTCAAAGCACTTTTATGCACTTTATGTCATTTGAGTCTCAGAGTTATACTGTAAAAAGGCATAGTGGGCTTTACCACCATCATTTTATTTAAGGGGAAACTGAGGCAAGGCCATAATGCTTACAGTTTCATATTTGATAAGTGGTGGCACCAAAAACTAGAATAAGTCTTCTGATGTCCAGTCTATTTACTTTCCTTGATACTGCATGGTCCAAACAATACTAGAATAGAGTAGAATGGAATAGAAAGGGAAAGAAAAATAAATAAACACAAACTTAAACTCTATTTCCTTAGTTTTCCAATGGACAGGTCTTTCCATGTCACACACTTCTACACCCCAAGAATCTTCAATGGCTGCCCATTGTCTCTAAGATAAAACACAAACTTCTCAGCTTGGCAGTTAAAGTCCCTCACTGTCTGGCCCCAGCTTGCCTGTCCAGACTTATTTTGTATTATTTCCCTCCATAGGCTTCACAATCCAAGAAAATGGGCCTACTTTCTAGGCCACAAACTTGGCATTATATTTCCCACTTTCAGGTAGAAGGCAGAGAAGTATTTCAGGAGGAGGGTTTCACTAGACATATGAGTTGCTCTCAGTATGTGTGTTTCCCAGACAGTTATGTTTCCTTTTCTACTGATGAGGTATGATAACTGGTAGAACAATGAGTCCTGTATGCAAGGACTAGGGAGGGGGGTGGAGAGGAAATTTCCCCTGACATTTATTTTGCTACACTGCTATTTAGTTAAGTGACTTATGTTTTGAACTTGTGTATCTTCTGGTTGGTCTGGCAAAAGAAACATGGGTGGGGGCTTATGAGTTGTGATTTTAATTGGGTGTTAATTCAAGTTTGCTTTGAACCTAGGATAGCTTTAAGGAAGTCCATGATCAAAGATGCCCAGGGCTCTGTCATTGGCATCATCAGCATCGCCATCATTACTCTTCGTTATTGTCAGTTATCATTATTTCGTCAAAGAAGTTTTTCTAACTTTTATCTTGAGTGCCATAGTTTTGATAATAACGATGAGAGTAATAAAAATACTAGATAGCATTTGTACAGTGCTTTAAAGTTTGCAAAGCACTATATGAAAAAAAATCTCATTTTGTCCTCACAATAATCCTGGAAGGCAGGGGTTATTATTAACCCCATTTTATAGATGAGAAAATTGAGACAGAGATTAATTTGCCTGGGGTCACATAGCTGGCAACTATCTGAGGCAGGATTTGAACACAGGTCTTGCTGAGTTGTGCTCCAGTGTCCATCCACTATATTACCCTGGCTACATCTTATTAGGATGACCAGCTTTTTTTCTTTAGTTTGCATATTGGATGTTGGAAAGAAGCATAGTACAGTGGAAAAGGCAGTGGCTCTGGAGTCTAGGTTCAATGCTCCACCTCTGATGTTTATTACCTCTGCAGCTTTGGGTAACTTAACTCACTTCACCTTCATACTCCTCATTTTCCTCATCGTGAAATAAGGAGGTTGGGCTACATGACCTTTGAGGACCCTTCCGAGTCTAGGATTGTGGTCCTTTCAAAATATTTATAAGGAGGTTTGTCCATCCTATCTCCAAAGGATTTTGAATCCTTTACATCAATCCCAATACATCATTTTCATTTGTGAATGACCATATTGAAGCTTAAACTGAGCTTGTGATTTGAGAATTCAGTAGTCACCTCACAGGTCTTTACAGGTATTCAGCCCAATTTGCTACTTTTCAGTATTTGAAATTACTGCACAATGTCAGGACGCATCCCACTGTCTTAGAGGAGGCCAAGCCCAACCCCAGGAGTAGTAAATTCAAAATAGCAGGACCTGTTTCCATATAATTTTTGGATTGCTTTGGTTTTGTCTTTAGGCCTTAGGTGCCTAGTACACTGACTGGTACTTACTGAGCGTTGGGCATGTGGATTCATATGGCACATTGACTTGTATTTACTGAGCGTTGGGCATGTGGATTCACATGTGGCCCTCAAGTTTCCACATTACCTTTCCCAGTCATGCTTTAGTAGAATATGCCAAGTCAGTTGAAGCCAAGCATGGTTGGTGGTAATGCAGCATTCAGTATGTGCTTTGGTTAGAGGGATGATTTGTTGGCATGCTAGTGACAGAGAAGTCCAGTGCCAAGATGAAGTGGGAGAATAGAAATGCAGAGAGCAGAGAGCTGCATTGAAGAGGCTATTGGGTGCATGAAGAGGGAAGGCTGCTGTTGGCCCTGTTCCTCCAACCATAGCTTGTAAATGCTGAGGGTCCTCCTCTCTTTCCTCTTCCCTGTGCTAGTCTTGGTTCAGCACCAAGAAAGGAGACAGATTTCAAAGGTGCCCACTCACCACTCCATTGAAGATGACAAATGCATGGCAGAGATTTCTAGGAATTATCTGACTCCCAAGTCAAACCTATCTCATTCTGAAGCTTTCCCAGGAAGCAGAGGGAGTGCCTGAGTAAACTCCATTGAAGGACTGCTGGGTTTCTGAAGAAGCACCGACTGCTAAGTTTTCCTCTGCCTTTCCCAAGGAGCGGGCAGAGAGTAGACTCATGACCTTCCATCCCTGGTGGGTTAACATATCTGGTTTGCTTAGGCCACTAGCATCAGGAGCATCGCCACTGATGTATTTCCTTTTATTACAATGCTTGGTATCTTCAGTAAATTGTCTTTGTCCTTTACTAGTGATAGGAAGTTTAAGTGATTTGTTAGCAGAGCTGGATCTCAGAGGAAGTGGGGAATTTCCAGTGAGACTGTGGAAAGGAAACAAGTATTTAGAATCTAGTAGTAATAATGGATGTATCTCTTCTCCTCCCCTCCTTCTCCACCAACCGATGGAGATGGCACACCATTCCCCTTCCACTTCATACTTGAATTAAAGCTCTCAGTGAAGGAAGGGATAGAATCCCTGTTTGGGGTGAATAAAAAGATAATAATCAATACTAGAGAGAAAAAATGACCCCAAACTCTACTTTCACAACTGTTTCCTCTACAAATGGAAATCATATTTGGACTATTAGCAGAGAATTAAAACCCAAGTGAATAGATGGTTGGGGTTCACCTTGTTACCCACTCTCAATGAGTTCAAGTTGTCTGGCCTGACTTTGTTACATCCCACAGCAACTCAAAGTACTTAGAAGTGTGATGTCTGAACTGTCTTGGTTTTCTTACACAGGTGGTAGTGGTTAGAGGGGCTGCAGGACTGTGACCCAACAAACATCTTAGAGGGAAGAATATGACCCTGGAAACCTATGGATCATTGAACTTGATGTTACTTAACCAGATTTGAAAATGCACCAAAGGGGGAGTGTTTTATGAATGTTTAGAAAGAGAGGCAGTGATCAGTAAGAACTTATGACTCTCTCCAATGAATTATGAACAAATCACACCACAAAAGCTTCATTTTTATTTTTTGTCAGGGTTACTGGGCTGACGGATCTGGGGAGTGCCAGTCATCTATATATCTATATATCTATATCTATCTATCTATCTATCTATCTATCTATCTATCTATCTATCTATCCCCCCACACACATACATGCATACACACACACACACACACACACACACACACACACACTTACATTTCACATAATATATCAGCCTATTGGGAAAAAACAAACAAACAAAATGAAAGTGGAGATGTGGCAAAGAAGCTTCTATTTCAGATAAAGGGTGACTAAATAATCATCAAGAACAGAAACAGTACCTACTACTATGTTTCAGGCACTGACCTAAGCATTAGAGATACAAAGATAAAAGCAAAAGCAAAGTCCTTGCTGTCAAGAAGCTTACATTCTAAACTGGGAGACACCATAATTATATAAACAGAGCTCAGTGCTTTAGGCTAGAAATGAGTTTCCCTGGCATCAGTAGAAGGAATTTCTAGAGTAAGTGTCCCCCACTTCAATAAATTCAAACAACCAGGCCAAAACTTAAAGACAAAATGTTGAAGGAGATTCCCAAACCCTAGCTGTATTTTCCCATGACTTTGTTAATAAATCTATTTATAGCATGCTTCAAGCATTATAAGATCACAGATTTCAATGTGGAAGGGACTTCCAATGCTAGCTAGTGCAAGTGCCATTTTGAAGATTGGTAGGAAGACTGAGACCCAGCAGCTTGCCCACAATCATGCATCACTCATGAAATGATTTACATGCATTATCTCAGCTGAATTTCATGGCAATCTTGTGAGGAAGTCACAATTATTATTGTCTTCATTTTATAGATGAGAAAACTGAGGCTCAGAAATGTTTGGTGATTCACCTATGTCACATAACTAATAAGTTTCAGAGGCAGAATTTGAACTCAGGTCTTGATGATCCAACATTCTAGTTACCTCTAAGTTATAAATAGTGCCCTGTGCTTTGGTTTGACTTGGGGTTCTTCTCTGCTGGGAAGAAATTCCTCTGCTCATTTGCAACACATAGCCTTAAATAGTTGCCCTAGACACTGAGAGATTAAATGACAATATTACAGTCACTTAGCTAGTATTTGTTAGAAGTAGGACTTGAAGTCAATTCCTCCTGCCTCCAAGGTCTGACCTTTTATCCGCTAGCCCACATTGCCTCTCATTTATCCTTTTGCTGTTGTTCCTGAGTTGTGTTCCACTCTTTGTGATTCCATTTCAGATTTTCTTGGCAAAGATACTGGAGATTTGCCATTCCTTCTCCAGCTAATTTTACAGAAGTGGAAATGGAAGGAAACAGCATTAAATGACTTGCCCAGGGTCACACAGCTAGTGTCTGTGGTTGTATTTGAACTCAGGAAGATGAGTCCTCCTCACTCCAGGCCCAGCATTCGATCTGTTGTGCCACCTAACTGCCCCATTTATTCTTGTTCATACTTAATTACTTAAATTTTGGGGAAAGCACAATATCTCCCTACCAAAGCCTCATTGGTTTCAGATTCTATAGCAGAAGGAGGGATGACCACACCATATAAATGAATTTTAAATTACTCAAGTATTTAAATTAAAAAGAGACCCAAACCATCTTCCCTGGTAATTGAAACTTTACATCCAGAAACCCTTATTGTAAATGTCCGATGAAGAAAAACTCATAATGGAGAAATTTAGTTCCAACTCTGGACCTCAAGACTAAAACTTTCAATTCTGCAAATTCTCGTCGACAATGACAATCTTTGCATCTTAGCATTTGTCACCCAGTCGGCACATTTCTGGAAGAAATCAACATGGTGCCAGCTCTGCATTGATCAAACTTTTATTGAGCCAGCTGTACTTCATAGACCTGAAAGAGTGATTCGAGCAAAATAGGAATGAACATAAAAGCCCAACTCAGAACAGTTTGAAATCCCAGAGAGGCAATTACAAGTCAAATTCCAGGGTTGCAGCTGGACGGCATCAGGAACACGGTACACCTTCCACATGTTAAGTAGCTCCAGAGGCAAGGCCTGGGACTGTAAATAAGGAATCCATGGTATATTGGTAGAGTGCCTCCTTTTTTAATAAGTGGAAAGAAGAGGGTAATAAATCGTGTGCTAATTCATGTGCAGACCTGACTTGCTGCAGAACTCTGATGGGTTTAAAACAGAAACAAAACAAAAGTAACGTGTGCAATAATTAATTGTGGGGATAAAGCACATGGGAAAAAATTAGAATACTATATGAGGTACTGGGCTATGAGTCTTTAGTCACTTGCTGCCTGGACAGAATAATGTGACTTTTTGCACGCCAGAGGTTCCTCAATCTTTCTTGAAAAAATGAACGAAAATAGCTCTTGCCTCATGTATGGTCTAGTTGGAATAAACACTGGCTCCAGAGTCAAAGGACCTGGATTCAAATCCCACCTGGGAGAACACTAATGTTGTTATTGTTTATCCTTCATTTTCAAAGACCAGTGACATCACGGGTTATATCTTGACTTGACTGTGAATTGGATTTAAGTCAGGCAGAGTTGCAAAAAGTCATCAGCCTCACTCTCTCTTCCTGAGTCATCGAAGTCCAGTGGTAGGACAAAAGTCATGGTGACAGACGATGGCCCAGGATGCAGGGGATGACTTTGGCATCTTCAAGGTCTGGAACAAATTGTTCTCATCTGCCCATTCCTACAGGGGAGGTCTTCATGTGCTTGGGCAACATCTCCCTTAATTCATTGACAGTTCTAGGGCCTGCTGATTACTCTCAACCTGATTGATGTTTGACGATTGACATCATCTGTCAAGATGGTTTATTGGTGTGTGGCCACAGCACATGCTATAGCTTATTGGAACCGCAGTTGACAGTGGAATGGTAGGTGAACACCAAAGGTAGATGAGCAACCCTGAAAATGCTTTGGCAAAGCCCTCACAGCAGAGGTGCTAGTCCTCCTGAATGCCCCATACATCTCAATAGTACATTAGGAAAGTCACTTCACGTCTGGGCCCGGGTTTCCTTACTTAAAAATGAAGGGTTTGGACTAGTCGACTTGTGAGGCCCCGTCCTGTGCAAGGATTCTGATCCTACCATGTTCCCCTTCAGTCCTTAGCACTTTCTCCCTCCTCAGCTTATCTGACATTGATTTACCTGCTTGTCTATTGTATCCCCAAGGAAAATGTAAAGTCCTTGAGGTCAAGGCCTATTTTCACCTTTCTTTATATCCCCAGGGCTTGGTCCAGCGCATGGTCCACAGTCAGCCCTTCAAAGATGCTCCTTGGCAGGCTGATTGGATTATCTAGTCACATGCTAGATGCTTGGGATGGGAAGAAGGAAATGAAGCAGTCCCTTTCCTAAAGAAGTTCATAGTCAATGGAGGAAGTAACACGTATAGATACAAATATATGTCATACATGTATACACATGTATTTATGCATACAAATACATAGAGTGCATACACATTTTGCACATATATGCACACATGAGATTTATAATGTATACATGTGGTATATATCTGTGTACATATGTATATGTGTACATGCACTTTTGCATTTTCCATACCGGTGATTTCATTGGCATAGGGAATGTCTAGTGAGGAAACTTCATCTAACCATACAGAAGAGCACTGACTCTGTCACTAAGAGTCTTATAGAGTAGCCTGGGTCATTAAAAATTAAGTGATGTGCACAGGGTCACACAGCTAGAAGCAAGGCTTGAACCCAGCTGGCCACTCCTACACCTTACCTGATGTTAGAACATAGGAATCTAATCAAATATTCATATATACCTTCATTCCAGACCTGTGATCGATATATGGAATTCCCAGCATGAAAAATCCTTCTTTCTGAGCAGATCAGCCCCTTGTCTGGTTATTGATTATTTTAGAGGGCTGTTTGGGGGCATTGAGAAGTTAGGTGGAAACCTTGAACCAACTTCTTCCTACTCAAAGACCAGTACTTAGACACCCCTGCCAACTTCTCAAATGGTCTCATGTCTGCAAAATTCAAAATCCACGCAGCTCATTCTACTTTCCTCAAGGTACTCCAACAACAATTACTCAAGGACACCCTGCCCCCCACATCTCAGCTCTAGTTGTTAACTGTCCCCAAAGGGTTCTTACATGATAGGAGCCCTCTTTGTTTGAGAGGTGGTACTGAAGTTAATCCCTGACAGCCTGGGCTATTCAATACCCTTTACACCATCACCCAGGAATCCTAGTAGCCCCATGGCAGGCCCCAATTAACCTGTATATCTGTCCCTATGATGTATGTACCCTCATGAAAAGAATGCCTCTGGCTGTTGCAACTGTTCCCAACCCCCATCATCCTTGGGCTGCAACGACAGTCTTCATTCGTCCTTGAACTTTCCCTCTCACCAAGCTGGGATCTCATATTACTAGATGTGGAAGACACTCTCATGAAAATGCCACCATTCCCATTACAGAAGAAGGGTATAAGGAAATGAAAAGGAGAGGTGGGGAGGGGAGAAGGGTGTGGGAAGAGAAGGGAAGAGTAGAAAGGTAGACAAAATGGAGAAATAAAGAGAAGAAACAGCTGAGAAATGAGGAAAGTAGAAGAAAGGCAGGATGAAATAAAGAATAATGGAGAGGGAAAAAGAAGGGAGAAAAAAGGCAAAAGAGGAAAAGAGGAAATATAAGAGGAAGGGAAGAGGAAGAGAGGAAGAGTGAGGGAAGGATGCCTAACAATGTCTGATAGCCCAGGAACTGCTGGTAGAAAGCTGCTAGCCTTCCTGATTTCTTCTTTAGTGACTTCCAATGTACAACTGCTCCTTCTCCATCAAACAAGGACTCCCACTAAAGAAGTCTTGTATCCTATGGCCAAATTTCTTGCAATGGGTTGTCTAATGGAAGCCAACCCAATCAATCTGGATTCTGCTTCTGCTTCTGCTTCACTCCTCCTCTGCCTTGGGTGAGGTGGAACAGGGACTGAAGTGACTCCATATGAGGGAGCAGAAAAGCAGAAGGCAATGTGAGATTTCCAGATAAATAAAAATATTTATTTATTTATTTTTAGTTTTCAACATTCACTTCCACAAGTTTTTGAGTTCCAAATTTTTGCCCCATCTCACCCCTCCCCCAAGATGGCATGCATTCTGAATATCCCTTCCCCTAGTCTGTCCTCTCTTCTATCTCTCCCCCTTCTCTTATCCCCTTCCCCTTCTATTTTCCTGTAGGCAGGATAGACTTCTGTACCCCATTTCCTGTATTTCTTATTTCCCAGTAGCATGTGAAAACATTTTTTAAACATATTTTAAAACTTTAGTTTCAAATTTTCTCTCTTCCTCCCTCCCCACCCACCCTCATTGAAAAGGCAAGCAACTCAATATAGGTTGTACATGTGCAGTTATGCAAAACACTTCCATAGTAGACATGTTGTGAAAAACTAACTCTATTTCCCTTAATCCTATCCTGCCCTCCCATTTATTCTATTCTTTCTTTTGACCCTGTCCCTCCTCAGAAGTATTTACTTCTGATTACCCCTTTCCCAATCTGCCCTCCTCTCTCTCTATCATCCCCCTGCTCTCTTGTCCCCTTCTCCCCCTATTTTCCTGTAGGGTAAGACAGATTTCCATACCCAATTGAATGTGTATGTTATTCCCTCCTTAAGCCAAATCCTATGACAATAAGATTGACTCATTCCCTCTCACCTTCCCCTGTTCCCCTCCACTGTAAGAGACTTTTTTTTCTGTTTTTTTTGTGAGATAATTTACCCCATTCTACCTCTCCCTTTCTTCTTCCTGAGTATCATCCTCTCTCATCCCTTAATTTTATTCTCCAGATATGACCCCTTAATCTTCAACTCACCCTGTGCCCTCTATCTATCTATCTACATACATACATATAATTTTTTTCCTTCAACTACCCTAATACTGACAAAGGTCTCATGAGTTATAAATATCATCTTTCCATGCAGGAATGTAAACAGTTCAATCTTAATAAGTCTCTTATGATTTCTCTTTCCTGTTTACCTCTTCATGTTCCACTTGAGTCCTGTATTTGAAAGTCAAATTTTCTATTCAGCTCTGGTCTTTTCATCAGGAATGCTTGAAAGTCCTCTATTTCACTGAATTACCATTTTTTCCCCTGAAGGATTATACTCAGTTTTGCTGGGTAGGTGATTCTTGGTTGTAATCCTATCTCCTTTGCCCTCCGGAATATTATATTCCATGCCCTGGTCCTTTAATGTAGAAGCTGCTAAATCTTGTGTTATCCTGATTGTGTTTCCACAGTACTTGAATTGTTTCCTTCTGGCAGCTTGTAATATTTTCTCCTTGACCTGGGAACTCTGGAATTTGGCTATAATATTCCTAGGAGTTTTCCTTTGGGGATCTCTTTCAGGAGGAGATCTGTGGATTCTTTCAATTTCTATTTTGCCCTCTGGTTCTAATATATCAGGGCAGTTTTCCTTGATAATTTCTTGAAAGATGATGTCTAGGCTCTTTTTTTGATCATGGCTTTCAGATAGTCCAATAATTTTTAAATTCTCTCTCCTGGATCTATTTTCCAGGTCAGTTTTTTTCCAATGAGATATTTCACATTGTTTTCTAATTTTTCATTCTTTTGGATTTGTTTACAGTGTCTTGATTTCTCATAAAGTCACTAGCTTCCAATTGCTCTATTCTAATTTTTAAGGAAGTATTTTCTTCAGTAAGCTTTTGGACTTCCTTTTCCATTTGGCCAATTTTCTTTTTAGGGCATTTTTCTCCTCATTGGCTTTTTGGACCTCTTTTGCCATTTGGGTTAGGCTATTTTTTAAGGTGTTATTTTCTTCAGTATTTTTTGGGTCTCCTTTAGCAAGCTGTTGACTTGTTTTTCATGATTTTCTTGCATCACTCTCATTTCTCTTCCCAGTTTTTCCTCTACTTCCCTTACTTGCTTCTCAAAATCCCTTTTGAGCTCTTCCAAGGCCTGGACTGATTCATATTTTTCTTGGAGGCTTTGGATGTAGGAGCTTTGACTTTGTTGTCTTCTTCTGGTTGTATATTTTGATCTTCTTTTCACCAAAGTAAGAATATAGTCTGACTCTTTTTGCGCTGCTTGCTCATGATCCGGCCAATTACTTGAGTTTTAAACTCTTTGTTAAGGTAAGAGTCTGCTTCCAATGTGGAAGTGTACTGTCCCAAGCTTCAGGGGTTTGTATAGCTATTTTCAGAGATACTTGTAGGGGCCTATAAATTTTCAGTTCTTGCAAGGTGGTATGATAAGGGGCGAGGTGTTTACTCCTTTCCTGGCCTGTGATCATAAGTACTCTTTTCTGTCCTGTAACTGTGAGGAGGGTTCTCTCCACAGCCACTACAAGCTCCCCATGCCAGAGCTCCTCCTCACCCAGCACCACCACCCAGAACTGCGACCCAGATCCAAGCACGGGCAAAGGAAGAGATTCCTGCCTCAGCACTGGCAAAGAGATCCCTGCAATTCCTCTCTTATCAGCCACTGGATTCCCCCTCAGTCTGTGGGCCGGAAGCTTGGGAAGCAGCTGCCCCCCACCCCGGGCCACGCTCTTGGGGAATGGACCTGAGACCCTGCCTTCCTCTCTGAGCACCACAGAAACAGACTTTTCCCAATGACCTTCTAAGTTGTCTTTGGCATTAGTGGATTGGGGAGTCTGGAAACCACTACAGCTGCCCGCGATTCAGTCCTCTGAGGCCTGCTCCAGGTTTGCTGAGGCCTGTGTGCCCAGGCCGCACTGCGCTGTGCTCCCAGCCCGGCGTGCTACACCTTTCTGGTCAATCATCCAGGTTGTCTTGGGCTAGAAATTTGTTTCACTCTGTATTTTTGTGGGTTCTGCTGCTTCAGAATTTGTTTAGAGCCATTTTTTATGAGTATTTGGAGGGGTTTGAGGGAGAGCTCAAGCAGGTCACTGCTTTCACTCCACCATCTTGGCTCCGCCCAATAAAGGCCTTTCTTGAGGGAGCCAGGATTAAGGCAATGTCCACAGTGCCCTGAAGGAAACAGGTATTTAATAGTTGTTTGTTTAATCCTAAGAGCCTCCAGAGGCATTATTATTAGGAATATTTGGCTCTGCCACCAAATACAGGCTTGGAAGTTTACAGGATCATAGATTTAGAAAAGTAATCTAATCTAAATCCAACCTCTTCATTTTACAAACAACCAAAAGCCAGAGAAGCATAGTGAGTTTTGTGAAGTCACATGTGTAGTATGTCATGATGACGAGGCAGGAGAATGCCTTGGAAAGACGTGAAGCATATACAAACATTCATTAACTGGTGCAGGGAGGTTAACCATGAGTTGAGGAAGAAACTCATTGATGGGCTTTGCAGGCATTCACAAAGGACTTTCATCTTCAGCCACTTTGTATTTGTCTCATCCAGTGGCTTCTTTGCTCATGATGTCTGATGAGAACATACTGTACGGGGTGAGGCCATGAGACCTTGTCTGCTCTGTGGATCCATTGTCTTGAGAAATAGGCTTCAGCTCTCGTCTTTACATTTGTTCTTTTCCCTTTTAAGTGAAGGAGGTTCTGAAGAAGGAACCTACGACCTTGTGAGTTTAAAAAGTCAGGAAAGATGCTCCAGTGTTCTGGTTCCAGAGCCTTGATGATCTAAGAGCAAGGGATCACCTTGAGACCCCAACCCAGTGGTGGCTGAGACAAGGGCTCACCCAGAAAAGATGTTGCTTTTGGACATGAACCAGGTAGGACTGTGCAAGAGCTGAGCTAAGTTTTGAAGCTACTTCCCCCAGAGACAAGATAGTGTAGAAGAGAATATGCCATGGAGATACTGGGGGAACATGCTGGTTTGTTGATATTTTACCTTTGGAGCTACTGTATCTCTGTAAAAGTGAACTCAATGTTAAGCAGTCCAGTGGAACTGAGGAGATAGCTACTGCTGCCTAATGACTGGGGAACAGAGTTGGTAGCGGCTCAGGCCAATGGCAGTACAGAAGAAAGAAACTCCCTCTCCCCAACATACACACACACACACCCGCACACACACACACACACACACACACACACATACACTGCTCAGGGTGCCCTAGAACTTTGAGAAGAGATGTAGCCCACCTGGCTCTTGGAGAATGACCCAGGTCAAGCATGAGATCTGGGGTTTCAAAGCTAGATCCTCTGACCACAAATCTCAGGGAAGATAGAATGTATAGTTCTCTAATGTGGCGCACTGGGACAATGTGACCAGTACCTAGACCATTTCAGAAGTCTGAACCAGATTTCTGCTGTCAATCAACCATTGAGAGCTCCTGTCATTGATACTGTCCAACACTAGAGGTCACTTTGGGGGCAACCACCAAGGCTCTTCCTCTTCAGCTTTCAGCCAGTTGGCTTCCATTCGCTCTTCAGCTACAGCCTGTTGTTCATGGTGTTAATTTACCCAGGTTTGACAACCAACCAACCAACCAACCAACCAGAATTCATTAAGTGCTTACTATTAGCCAGGTTTAGGATTGCAATGAAAGGCAAAAGTAGTCCCTTCTCCCAAGGAGGTTATAGTCTAGTGGTCTAGAGGGTAGTGAAGATGAGGTCATTTGGCTCCCATCTTTACTTAGGATTAGCTCCCTTTCATCTTTCCCTCTTGTTTCTATTATAATTATAATTCTTACAAAGACACGTGTGTTATTGTTTTTCCTTCTTTCCAACCATTACGGTCAGTGCACAGTAGGAAAAATTAATTAAATATCATTCAAGTATCCTGAGAAATTAATGCACATCTCACCAACTCCTGTAAGTCCCAGACTTGCAAAGTCTCAGAATCTCATATTTGTAAGGACCCTCATCTAGTTCCATCTATCAATGAGTAGAAATCCCCTCTGCAACTTGTCCATCAAGTAGTCATCCAGCCTTTGTCCAAAGACTTCCCCTTCCCATCCCCAGAGAGGTGGACCCTACCCCCTCCAAGGGCAGCATATTTCACTTCAGAATAACTGAAATTATTCGTTATTTTCTGGGGTGTGTGTGTGTGTGTGTGTGTGTGGCAATGGGGGTTAAGTGACTTGCCCAGGGTCACACAGCTAGCAAGTGTTATGTGTTTGAGGCTGTGTTCGAAGCCAGGTCCTCCTGATTCCAGGGCCACTGGGCTGCCTGGCTGCCCCTACTCGAGTTATTAGGAAGTGCTTTTGACACTGAGCCTCCATTGGCTTCTTTGGAACTTCTGCCAAATGCTCCCGATTCTGTCCCCTAGGATGAATCAGGACAAGGCTCATCCTTCCTCCATCGAAGAGCCCTGCAGACGCTTGAAGACATTTCCAATGTCCACGTTGAAGTTGTTTTCTTCTGCAGGTTAAAGGAGATAATAATCTTACATTAGGAAATTACACCCCCCCAAAACCTTGGCATTTTTGTGGCGCTGCACTTCTCGATGTTTCACTAAAATAAAAATTGCTTGTATAAGTGCCTCCAAAGGCTCTACCAGCAGACTCTGCCATGTCTTAGAAGGCAAGGAATGCTCAGTCACTGGCCCCAGGACGACCTCTCTGTCTGTTCCCTGAACTGACATTTTATTAAAATGACTGTCATTCACAAAGCGCCTTCACATTTACACGGTGTTTTCCATAGATTATCTCTGTAGATCCTCCCAGTGACCTTGTGAAGAAGGCTCGATGTTTATACTACTTTTACAGACAGGGAAACTGAGCCTCGGAGGAATCCTATGACTTGGCCATGTTTACATAGTTAGGAAGTACTGGGGTAAAATTTGAACCCATAGCCCCTGACTCCAAGTCCAATCATTTCCCCACAAAAGCAAGCTTTCTCTAGAACAGGGGTTCTTATCCTTGTTTGTGTCACGGACCCCTTTGGAAGCATGAGCCCCTATGAACCCCTTCTCCAAATAAGGCTTTAAATGCATAAAATAAATGCATAGGATTGCAAAGGAAACCGGTGGTATCGAAAGGTAGTTTAAATCTGCTCCACACATTGTATTGTGTTTGTGTTTTCCTTCATTCTTGAGAGCATGGGGAAGAATAAACGGCATGGTAGCTCTGCTCTTCCTGCAGGATACAGATTTGATGTATTATATCAGATGGCCATGAACCCAGACAGCCTCCCCAGCCTCCCTCCCACCCAGCAGACTCCCTCTCGGAGACTGATAACCTTTGGTGTATGCACCCACGGATTGTGCAAAGGCAAGCATCATGCATGCACGCATGCACCCACGCACATGCCCCAGGCTCCCAGGAATGGATATCAGGAGGAAAATGGCACCAATTCTGACAGGTTGCCAGTCTTGTCTTAGGCCAATGACAGTTTTCTCTTCACACCTATTTGTGCATGTAGATACCATCATCCATCCTTCTTCCTAGACCTACAACAGAGTAAATCCTGCTCCATGCTTCTTTCATTCCTGCCTTTGACTAGCAGTGACTCTGGGGTATTAGGAGGTAGCTAGATGGCACAGTGGTTAGATTCTGGACTTGGAATCAACAAAACCTGATTTCAGATCCTACCTCAGACACTGCCTGTGTACCCCTAGGTAAATTATGTAATCTCTTTAAGCCCTCATTTTTCCATCTGTAAAATGTGGATAGGAATAACATCTACCTGACAGAGTTGCAAGTTTAAATCTATCTATCTGTCTATCTATCTAGCTATCTGTCTGTCTGTCTATCTTTCTTTAAGTTCACAGACCCAGAGGGAAGAACCCCTGTATCTAGGCACTGGTTCACCATAAGATCTTTATCACCAGAGCAGAGATCATTTTTTCAGTCAAGGAAATTCTTGAAGACTACTTAAGAAGGCCCAGCGAGTGAGCAGGCTTTTGTCCTGTGCTAGAAGATGCTGATGAAATACTGCTGGGTAGTAGCAGCAATGGCCCAGTGGCTGACCTCTCTGTTGGAGTAATAAAGGATGTGAAGATCTTCTACAGACACTCTTCTTTCTCCCTTTGCCTCCACAGAGTTCTTAGTCCGAGTGTTGTGTGTGCTAACAGCATTGAGGAGAGGACTGTAGCAGGGAAACAGAGTATTCTTTATTTTAATTAAAATGCTAACACAAGAAATTATCATTGACTGATTGCATTACAAAACAACTACTTGTTCTGCCATAGTTAAGTGTGATTTGATACTTCCATTATAAGCCTCAATTCTCAGGGGTTTATATCTTGGCCAAAATAATCCTTTCAGGCTGAAACTTGGCAGACAGCTCTCAGCCTAATTACAGCTATTTTCCTTTTTGAATTAAAAAAAAAACTTTGGAATTATTAGAGAATTTCAAGCCCACTAAAGGGGCATCACTGAGGCTTGGTGGAAAGTGACTTGTCACTATACTATGGCAGTGGAAGCCTATCCCTTATTTAAAACCAAAAGATTAAATGGAGATATTACAGGTGCTGTCTATCAGGAAGATCTACTCATGAGGAAATTTAGAAGCAGGAAGAAGACAACATTGTGGATGGCATGTGTGTAAGGATCCATGGAGGCTATAGAGGTGTGCTACAGGCAACCTTTCCAGAGGGAGGACATGGATGATAGGTTGCTAATATGGAACATAAAATGGAATTATGGTTGCCAACGTGAACCATCTGAGTAGTCTCTAGAGTTCTAGCTCTGCTAAAAGTAGATAAGTTGATAAGTTCTTGACTGTTCTTCGAAAGATAGAGGAGTCCACGGGGAGAAAATGGTGATTCTGGGGATCGTTTTGCCCAATAAGGAAGAACTGGCCACCAAAATACAAAAAGAGAGAACTTTTGGAGAAAGTGATCACTTGATGTTGGTGTTTCTAATATGATAAAGGAGGAAAAACCAGGCATGGTTTGATATGAGCCTTCAGTTTTGGAAAGCAAATTTTAAAGAGCTCAAAGAAGAGCTAAGTAGGATTCTGTGAACTCAACTTCTACAAGAAGAATAAACTCAAAGGGGAAAGAATGCTTTCAAGAACAAATCTGGATGACACTCACATATAAGCACATGCATATTATGTATACATATACACACATGCATGTATACACACATAAATACATGCATCTGTGCGTATGTATGTATACATATAAACATAAATATATGTGTATTTCAATGAGGTAACTAAATGACACTCTACCTTAGATATATATTTACAAATGCATACATAAGAATGTAGGTATATGTACACATATACATAGGTATAGCTGTATACCAACACATATACATACCTTGTGTGTACATATACCTGGATATGTATATATGTAAATGTGTGTATATGTATGTGTGTATACAGATTTTGCTGTTGTTCAGTCATTACTGTCATGTCCAACTCTTCATGACCCCATTTGAGGTTTTCTTGGCAAAGACACTGGAGTGGTTTACCATTTCCCTCCCTGGTGCATATAGACAGAGATATCTATATATCTATCACTATGATTAACTGTATACACACATATATTTATATATACATGTATACTTTAATAAGTCAATAAGTAGGCAGAATATCAGAGCACTGACCTTGAGTTAAGAAGACCTGAGTTTAAATTTTGCTTCAGAAACTAACTCTATGCTTCAAGTAAAGGCTCTTAACCTCTCTGCCTCAGTGTCCTCATAATAACAGCACCAACCTCCCAGGGCTGTTGTAAGGAAGAAATAAGATAACACTGGTACAGGTCTTTGCAAACCTTAAAGCACTATAATAACGCTATTGATGTCATCATTATCATTATCAATTAATTGATAATAATAGTAATGAGGCCCATCTAAAGAGACTGACGTGGATGTATGAGGGACTCATAAACTAACTCAAATTCAGAGAAGACACACACAGGAGGAAAAAGTAAGATGAATGACTCAGGAAATATGCTAAAGAAGAGTATAGTGCTTTAAGACCTCTTGGGAGGGATACTCCTGACATTTTACATCTGTATGTCATTGGAATAGAAAGAAACGTAGACATACATATGAACTTTAGCATTCCCTACCTCTCACCAAGCCTAATCTTGATATTTCTTCTGCCTTGGCACTTGGGATTCCTTCTCTTTCTGAATATTCTCTCCTCAGTGTGTATTGATTCTTTTTCATCTCCTTTGCTGTGTCATCATTCTCTCACTGTGGTTGCTCTCCGAGGCTCAGTTCTTGACCCTCTTCTCCTTCCTTTCCCTCACTTGCCAACCTCATCATCTCCCATTGGCTTCATTTTCATCTCTATGCAAATGCTTCCCAAATCTATACATCTAGCCCTCATCTCTCTTCTGAAATCCAGTCTCACAACACTAACTACCTGCTAGGTATCTCTACCTAAATGTTCAAAAGACATCTCAAACTTAGTGTGTTCAAAACAAAACTCATTATTATTCCCTTCAATTCCATCACTCTTCCCATCATCTTTATTTCAATTGAGTGCACCTCCTCTCTTCCCAATCTGCAGGTTCACAACTCAAGGTCCTCCTTGATTCACCACTCTTCATCCCATCCCATATACAAATACTTGCCAAGACATGCCAATTCTTCCTCCACAGCACACTTCACATCTGTCCCCATTTCACCACTCACATGGCTGCCCATCTAGGTTCAGCCATCACCATCTCTTACAGGAACCACCACACTGACATCCCTGCCTCAGCCTCCCTCTAGGCTATCCTTAATATAGTTGCCAAAATACTATTGGAGGGCTGACCGTGTCATTATCCTGCTCAAACCTTCCAGTGACTGCCTTCTGCTTCATCCAGCGTCAAATCCAAACTCCTATTTGACACCTAAAGCCCCACTCAGTCTGCCTCCAGTCTATCTTTCCTGACTGAGTTCATATATTCCACTTTGTAAACCACACAAGCCATTCTACCTTTCTTACTTGTCCCTGATACCTAACATTCTACTTTCCATCATTTGCTTAGAATACTCTCCCTTTCCATCTTCAAAATTCCTAACTGCCTTCAGGTCTCAATAGTGGATAGAGCTCTGGGCCTGGAGTCAGGAAGAATAATCTTGGCCTCAGACGCTTTCTACCTGTGTGATCCTGGGTAAGTCACTTGACACTATTTGCCTCAGTTTCCTTATCAGTAAAATGAACTAGAGAAGGAAATGGCAAACCATTCCAGTATCTCTGCCAAGAAAAGCCCAGGGGTCACAACTGAAAAATGACTGAACACAGAAAGCCTTTCTGACTCCCTAGCTGGTTAGTGCTCTCTACTCCACGTCCTTGAAATTACTTTGAATTGACGTTGCATTTATTTGTCTTTTTACATGTTGTTTTACACATTCTGTCCCCAGGAGAATGTAAGCCCTTTGCTTCTTTGGGGTCCTTTTACCTTCAGCATATGGCTCAATGCCTTTCAAAAAGCAGGTACTTTATACAAGCTTATTGGGTTGAATTATAGATAATGGTACAGGTTTCAAAGAGTCAAACCAAGGTCAATGGTGTGGGGGTGGGGGAGACCTTCCTAGCATTTAAGCTGCCCAAGAGTGGAAAATGTGGTATTGGCCGGTAGCGAGCTCCTCAGCATTTGAGGTATTCATTCAGAGAGCCTATGGCCACCTGCTATCTCAGCATTTATAATGTGCTTTCAGGTTTGCAAAGCACTTTGCATAGGTTATTTAAAATTAGACTTACAAGGACACTGGGAGACAAATGTGACTATTAACCCCATTTGACAAATCCAGAAATGACTATCTAGCAAAGTCTAAGGCAGGATTTGAACTCAGGACTTCCTGACTCCCGGTCCAACACTCCCTACCCCTACTCTAGCCATTGTGGAGCCAAGCTTCTTCCAACTCGTCAGTTCTTTGATTTTATGACCATAGATTTGTTTCTAAATTTTATTGTTACCTTTGTTTTTTCACGTCATCTTCATTTCCAAATACATCCCTGTCCTGCCAAAAGAAGCTATTTCTAAGAACAAAGAAATTTTTTTTTTAAGAGAGAGAGATAAAGGGAAAAAAACCCCCAGAGTTCAATAAAACCAACATCAATGAAGTTTGATAGTATTTGTAATGTCCCATTTCTGTAATTCTCTACTTCCACAAAGCAAAGAAGGAAGCTATCTTCACCTCTAATCTTCAGGGGGCAGTCATTTTAATTATTATTTCATTTAAAATGATTATTTATGTTTTTTGACATTTATGTTTTTGTGGGTATTTTGTGTAGTGTTTCCTCTATTGTGGTAGGGGCAATGGAGGCTGTGTATCTGAGACCATTTTTTTCCTCCCTTAAAGGGTATTGATAGGCAGCTAGGTAGCACAGTGGATAGAGCACCAGCCCTGGTGTCAGGAGGACCTGAGTTCAAATCTGGCCTCAGACACTTGACACTTACTAGCTATGTGACCCTGGGCAAGTCACCTCACCTCGTTGCCTCATCAAAAAAAAAAAAAAGGTGTGAGCTTCAGGAGACTAAGGCTCAGGCTATGAATGTTGACTAATGGTGGCCTCAGCAAATAAGCCAGTCTGGGAGGAGGCAATATAGCCTACACAGAGATTGGGAAGCTTTGTCAAACTGAATCAATGCTATACACTATCCTTGCTGAATATCTTTTCCCAGCTATGAGTAAGTGAATCTCCTTTTGTTTCCTGTTGAATGGTCTATGAGCATCTCATTTCATTCCAGTTGCAAACTTGAAGCACTCAACCAGCTGGAATAGAGCCTATCCTGCAATACCAGTTCTGCTCACTTGGCTTTGCAACAATTAACGTAAATCTTTTCAAGCTTCCCTGCATTTTTTGTATTCATCTGTTCTTAGTGGTGCAATAGTCCATGGCTCATGTACACACAGCTTGTTTAGCCATTCCCAATCATTGGGCATCTACTTAGTCTCCAGTTCTTGGTTTCTATAGAACAAACGGCTATCAATAGTTTGATGTCTTTAAGGCCTTTCTTTCTACCTCCTCTGGAGGTAGCAGCTGGATCTCTGGGGCAGAGAGTATGGACATTTAGTCACTTTCTTGGCACAATTTCAAATGGCTTTCCGGAATGATCAGGCAAATCTGTGATAGTGTTTTGAATAGAAATGCATTTGGGTTTCCTAGCTGACTACTTGGAATTTCTCATTCTCTAGCCCATATGTCTATCTCAATGGATGAATGAATGTGTGATATTTCGGCCTGTGCTGAACTCAACAGTGAGATAAAAATAGATTATATGCTCTTTTAAAAAGCAAATGGAACTGGTAACCCCCCTCCACCCCCAGTCAATTTTCATTTCCACACCTTATAGCCCATTGGAAAGAGTATAAACTATTCTCTGTCCCTTCCCCCATCTTCCAAACTGCCATGTGAGAAAGACAGACGAAGAATTCTGCTGATTCAGTAATTTCTGTCTTGCTGGCATAAAAATGGCCATGCCATAGGAAAGCAGACAGGACACAGCTTTAGCCATGCCCCACAGTCAAGGGTTCTATTTATTTAGCGTTTAATATGATAGTCTTTAACATTTCTGTGCACCGAGTGAATAAATAAGGTATGTCAATGGTGCATAAAAAGAAAACCTACAGCAATTAGATTAAAGTCTAAAAAGGTTTTGAATGGTAAAACTGAATACATTTTAATTGAACATAATTCTACTGAAGACTATTAAATTACTGCTCTAGAGCAGAGGTACAAAAAAAAATGTGATAATGAGCTACCAAGTCACAATTTAGAACAGATCAATGGAAAAAATTACAGGTGCCCCAGTGTAAGGGAGGCACAGTGCTGATGATATGAAAATATGAATTATTTATAGCTTCTTTAAATGTAGAATGTAAATTTGTTTTGAGTTAATTTCTGTTGGGAAATCACTACACAGTAAACATGACTGTCTCAGGGTAATATTTTTTCCTACTAAATTTTATTATTATTATTTTATTATTATTGTCATTGTTTGGGGAGGAAGAGAAGATGAAAAATATTCATGGCTGTAAGCCACAAAGTTATGGTTACACGGGAAAATTAAGTCCTTTATTTTGAGGCAACACATAATCTCGACAGTTACAAAATGATTCCCCCTGCATTGCTCTCCAAAGGATATACAAACTGAGTCTGTAGAGTTACATTTAGATTTAATTTGCAAAGTGATTTTTAAAATATTTACAGATATTCATAGACTGGTATTTTTCAAAGAATTTGCATTTCTATCCTTCTGAATGGGGAGTGCAGATGTCTTAAATGTAATTGATTTCTCCAGAACCTAAATTGTTGAATGTTTATAAGCGATCTAAACTTTGGGGTTTGGGAAATAGGTCAAAGTTATTCTAGTTTTCTGTAAAACCAACATATGTTGAGTCAATATGGTCCCACACGGTAGATCCCGATGAGGATCATAGAATTGGGAATCAACTTCAACCATGTATCAAAGCAAGCTGGCAAAATGTATATAACACATGGGGTAGAGATGGGGTGGAGTGGATGTCTTTCTGGAAAATGGTTCTCCTGTTTCTTTCTGGGTATGGCTGTGCAACATGCCTGCTTATCCCATGTTGGCTGCCATGTGACTGTTGGGCAAGGACCCCTGGGGAAGTATGCTCTTATTTGTTTAACTCATAGCCCAACACCCAGGGTATAGTAAGGTGAACCAGCATGTGGGAATGTAGTTGATAAGTAGGGGATAGACAGGCTTCTGAGGATGAGTTGTTTCAACTGATCATGTCTTTATATCCACACAATCAATTGACTAGATCTGTAGAAAACAGAAAGAAAATTCTTCTGTGCCTCTTGTTGGTTGACTTTAAAAAAAAATTAATGCAATAGAACAAAATATAATGTTAAAGAATCTACCCCAAGGTCACAGAATCACAGAACTGGGAGAGTTAGATAGGATGTCAGTGGCCCTCTAACCCAATCCATCCACAAAGGGAGCGCCTTCTATGAGCCACACTGACATGGTTGCCCATGCAGTCTCCACTTTGAAACGCCTCTAATCCTTAGTGGGTTTTTTTCCTGGCTTGAGCTCTAAATTGGCTTTCCCCCCCACTTCCCCCCATTGTTCTGCCTTCTGCCTTCTGGAGCCAAACTGAAGAAGCTTAATCCTTCCACCACACAACATCCCAGCTCCCTCAAACAATCCCCATGTGATGGAAGCTAAAGTCCCATTGCCATCCTGGTTGCCTCTTCTGAATGCTTTCTAGTTTATCCTTATCCTTCCTAAATTGTGGCCCCTAGAACACTCCACTCTGGAGAAGGATAAAGTGAGGGCAAAATGCAGAGGTTCCCCCTCCCACATATGTTGAAGTCACATGAGAGTCTATGCTAGGAACACCCAGAAGCATCACTTTGTTCGATGAGACATTCAGTTTCAATGGCCAGTGAGGTTTCAAACCTCATAGGTGATCACTGGTATCATGGAGCATGACTTGCTCAGCAAATAACGTCCATCACAAGGGAGCTAATACTCAACAAGCGTGTACTACATGAGTATTGTCGTGCCAGGCTTTGTGCTAAGTGCTGGGGATTCAAAGAAAAGCAGAAAATATGGTTCCTACCCTCAAAGAGCTTACATTTTAACTGGGGAGATAACATGCAAGTATCTACATGCTCTGATGGCTAGTCAATAACACCTGAGGGAACAATCCAAGTTATATGATTTATTAGTAAAGCAGGCATAATGAATGGGTCAATGAACTCCCCAGTCAGTCGAAGACCCTGAATACAGTGAGGCAGATTTTAACATATGGAAAATAATTGACCAACTAAGACCAATTACTTAAAAGAAAACAATTAAGCAGGATACAAATTAAGTAATCTTATTTCTAATTGGAGTAAAGATTAGAGACTTTCTAAGTTAGAAGGGGGAAAACAAACAGGTGCAATTCCCTGAAGTCAGAAAAATACTTGCACTCCCTGCAAGTATCTATTCAATCAAAAGAACATGGAAGCAATAACTGATGGGCTGCTAACTGGCACAGTGGATAGAGCACCTGCCCTGGACTCAGGAGGACCTGAGTTCAAACCTGGCCTCAGATCCATGTTGCTCACTGGCTGTGTGACTCTGGGCAAGTTGCTTAACCCTGATTGTCCCACAAAAAAAAAAGAAAAAAAGAAACAATAACTGGTTGATCAGTATAGGGCCAGTTTTCAGATAAGACGCATGGGTTGTTTGAGATGCGTAACTGTGAGAAAACTTCTTGCCTCAATCTTTGGCTCTGACTGGGTTTGTGGTCAGCATAACCTAGGTCATTAGTTAAGATTTCTAAGCAACAGGTAGAGGTGGGCCATCTTCCCAGCCATGTAGGGCTTGGTTCAAACAATGCAATAAAGTTCCCCCACAATTGAATCAAGTTTTCTCACAAGACGGAAATTGGACTAGACCCATGATTGAATAGAAAAGGAACTAAGCTAGATCCAGAACTGAGTCATGAGATAGAGTCAGTTTGGTTCACTCAATTCTCATAGTACACACAAGACACGTACAGTATAACTGGGAGATAATAATAATACTGGCTAGCATTTCTATGGTACTTTATGGCTTGTAAAGCACTTTACAAATCATATTATTTGATCCTCACAATAGCCCTGTGAAGTAGGTGCTATTGTTATCTCCATTTTACACATGAGGAAACCGAGGTAGACAGAGATTAAATGCTTCCCAACCCAGGGTCATACAGCTAATACATGTCTGAAGCAGAATTGAACTCAGGTCTTCGTGACTCCAGGTGAAGCATTCTATGCACTTTGTCACCTTGTTGCTGAGTCTTGGAGGAAGTCAGGAAGGTGGTGATCATTCTGGGCATGGAGTACAGCCAGTGCAAAGGTGCTGACTGGGACAGGAGATGGTGAGGAACAGTAAAAAGGCTGATGTTGATAAGATTGTAGATAATGTGGAAGGCAGAAAAGAAGCAACAGACTAGAAAGGTGTCAGGAATAGGCCAGGTTATAAAGGTCTCTCAACACAGAACAGAGGATTTTCCATTTACTCCAGTCACTGGAATTTGAGTAAGTGGAGTGATATGGTCAGCCCTGCCCCTTAGGAAGATCTTTTTGGCAGCTGAGAGATGGACTGGAGGAAGGAAAGATCTGAGACAGGGAGACCAGCACTGGTCAGAGTACCTCTTCCTATTTTGTGTTCAGTTCTGGGCATTATATTTTAGGGAGCGCATTGAGAAGCTGAGAGCCCTCTGAGCAGAATAGACAGATGTTGAAGCAACCAGAGACTACACAATGCAAGGATAGATTGGAGAAATCTGGGGGGTTTAAACTGAGAATTGTGAAGACATGGTGTGAGGAATTGTGAGAAGATTTCATAGCCGTCTTCAAGTACCTGAAATGTTATGGAGATGAAGAACTGGACAGACATCCTGCTGGGTCTCGAGGAGGAGTGGAACAATGGGCAAAAACTTCTGAGGAAACATTGGGGCTGGATAGTGGGAAAAACCTCCTACCAGCTGGAGCTGTCCAAAAGTGGAAGGAGCTTGCTTGGGAGGGAGCGGCAACCCCTCACTTTAAGGCTTCAAGTGGTCACTTTGGACATCAATTATGGAGGACAGTCTCCTTCTGGTGCTTGTCTCATGGTTGTTCCTTGAATATGACCCACCATCTCTTGGCTCTGGGCATTCTCTTGAGTTGTCTTCTCTGCTTGGAACAGTTCCTCCTCTGCTCTATTGAGTGGCTTCCATCAAGTCTCAACTAAAACCCCACCTTCTATAGGAAGTCTTTCCCAAACCCACTTAATTCCAATGCCTTCCTTCTGTTAGTTATCTTCTAGTTATCCTGTATACAGCTTACTTTGTATGTATTTGTTTGCATGTTGTCTTCCCCATCAGACTGTAAGCTCCTTGAGGGCAGAAGCTGTCTTTTGCTTCTTTTTGTATCCCCGGTTCTTAGAACAATAGCTTAATAAATATTGATTAATTGGTGTCACTTGGACTACATGGCCTTAAATTTCCTTCCAATTGGGATTCTGTGACATGACTGGAGGAGGAAAATGTTGACACTCAAATTGCTGCCTGGTTCCCATTCTATGGGTCAGTATCTCAATGAAATCCACAGACATCCCCACATTCAGGAAACTTCTCCCCCAACTCCAGTAATGCAGCTATGTCCTGCCAAAGTTGCATGATTTGCAACCTAGATTTGACCCTTATTTTGCAAGCAACCAAGCTGACCTAAAGTCTACTAGACTGTGGTCAATCTAATTCTCCAGGAGCAACAGCCATCCTTTCTTTTTCTCAAATGCCCCAAGCTAATAGCACCTCCACATTTTCTGGGATACAAGTTTGACTGCTTCCAAAAATATCTCATGTAATTCCTGCTTTCTCACTATGAATGATATGTGTAAACTATAGCACATTATCACCGTATGAAGTATTGTCAAATGTACCATCCATGAAATCTGGGGCTAGAATTGCAGCTTGGTTGGGAAGGTAAGAGATGGACAGCTCTAAGATACACTGGTTTACATAAAATGTTAAAAAGAAAACCCAGACCTTTAGGAAGACCCCTCCTATATCAGGCAATATCTATCACCTAACGTAGGCAGGGATTTGGGGGGCCTGGTCCCTTTTGGCAGTCTGGGGAAGCTTGTGAACTCTTCACAATTATGTTTTTAAATGCAAAAAACCACACCCAGTATTAAAAAGAAGCACATTATGTTGAAATATATATATCAAACATTTTAATTTTTTTCCATAAAAATTTTATTAAAATTATTTGTAAAAATGATTTCACAGACACCAGGTTAAAACCCCTGCTGTAAAGGAGTGAGCTATTGGGTTATAGTGGAAAGAATACTGACTCTGGAATCAGAGAGCCTGGGCTCAAGTCCCATGGCTGCTATTTACTATTTCTGTGACCTTAGGTAACAATCAAACAACAAGCGTGTGTTAAGCACCTACTATGTGCCAGTCTGCCAGATTGTGTCCAGTCTAGTTCTGACTACTCAGCTATTAGTGCTTAAGAGATGATTCAGACCCCACGTCCTCACTCTTTCCACTATATTAAGTGGTCCTTAATAAATAAATAAATATTTGAAAGGTGTCTTGGCAATCCTGGAGCCAAAAGCCCTTAGTTCAAATCCTGCCTCTGAAACTGAATAGTTGTGGGACCTTGGACAAGTGACTTTATCTTTCTGGGCCTTGATTTCTTTACCTGTAAAATGGGAGTAATAATACCACTAGTGATTACTTCCCAAGGTCTTTAAGAGATTCAAATAAGATACTGTATGTAAAGCACAGTGCAGATCTCAAAGTGCTATGTTTAAAAAAATCAGGACCTACCTCTGACAGTGCAGGTCATCAAGTTTTCTTCAACTGACAGTATTGGAGAGCTACCTGGAGAACTGAGATGTTAAGTGACTTATCCAGGGTCACACAGTCTGGTGTGACAGAAGCAGGATTTTAATCCAGGCCATCTCTCCATCAGGAAATGCTGTCTTTCTGGTGATGCATGAACATCAGGCACTGTTATACTCACCTGCGAAATTCAAGGTGCTATGATAGGCACCTGGGCTCATAGAAGCCTAGCTCTGGAGCTGGGAGGGACCTAGAATGCCGCCTTGTCCAATCCCCTTCACAGTTAAGGAAACTGAGGCCCAAGAGGCTTAGCGACAAGGTCCTAGCAGATAAGGATAAGAATGAAGTAATTCTTACCTTAAATTCTATAAAACATCTCTCTTATGCACTTTTCTCTGATGCTAAAGGAGCACAATGAACCACCTTTAACTTTCCTTTATGATTTTGTATCCTTACCCTGAGCATCTGTTGACGTTTGGTGCTGTCATGCCTGGATGCTGCCTTTGGGAGTGCTTCTTCCCACTTTTCCTCATTTTTCTAGTCTCCCATCTTGCTGTCCCATCATCAATTCTCATTTTTTGTCCCTGTTGACAACCCCTTGCCTAATCTCTAAAGTGTTGCTTTCATTCTGAGCTTGGAAGCTTGCTAGCATTGTGTGTAAAATGGAAGTGCATGGGTTCTTAGTCAGAGCCAGAGGGAGCTCTCCTAGAAGCAAAACACAGGAAATTTAGTGCATGTGCTTTGTGACACCTGTTTTGGCTGCTTAGAGATCTTTTTTGTTGTTTATTTTTCTAGTTCTCAGCTGAGGTATGGATAGCTGAGGTTTCTAGATGGCCGAGTTTTAGGTGGGGCTTCAGAATAGCATGCGTTCTGGATAAAGAGAAAGACTTACTGTGTATTGCTTATCTTTCTTCCAGAAACAGGAATGTGGGTGCCAGATATTTTACTTTCTTCTCTGGCAGATTAACTCAAGGAACAAATATTGAGAAAGAGAGGAGTGGGAGTAGATGTGAAGAAGCATTGCCCTCACCTCTTGACCCAAGACATCAACAGCCAAACACTTCCTTGTTTGGGAAGAGGCAGTTAGGTGCAGTGGAAAAACAGCCAGTCCCAAAAACCTGTGTTCAAGTCATGCTTGTGCTACATAGTGGCTGCATGATCCTAGTCAAATTACTTAACCTCTTAGTGCTCCAGACAACACTAAAAGATGATAATTTACAGAGAAAATGTTGACCTGCATTGGTTGAGATTGCTTCCTCTCTGGAGAGTTCCTTAAACTGATGCAATTGCAGATCCAAGCCACATCTCTATCTTCTGAGTGCTGAGTGGAGAAGGGACTCCTTGTTATTACCAGATTATTGCCACAAAATAGATTTTGTCCCTTCAGATGGAATTGATTATTTTTACAGGTGACCCCAACCCCTTGACCATTCATTCTTGGTTTCAACTCTCCCCATGCACTGAGAACCTGAAGACTAATTATGCTTTTCAAAGTAAATCTTGTCTTTTAATTAAGAGCTACGGGGGGGGAGGGAGGACCTAGATATAGGCAGTATTTCTGGAGCTGCTTCTTCGAGAATCTGTGTCCCTCCCTCCCTGGTATCATGCTCCATTCAGCCTGCTTGTGGCTCAATCCCGGCGGACAGATGCTAAAAGGGAAGGCGTGAGTGTTTCTGCCCGGATTCTTTTGGAAGCCTCTTCTCCCATTTGCTGCTGTTTCCTCTTCATGGGCCATTAGCAGCTTCCAAAGGCAATATCCTTTGACTGCCACACTATACCATGGGGGGCCATTTCCACAACTTCAGACGAGGGCATTAAGTACAATTCTGGACGAGAGTCAGAGCATAACCAAGTAAAAATAATAAAAGAAAAGCTTGTAAGAGCTATTTGGAATGCTGTCCTGCGTTGAATTCATTTGCAGCTTAGCAGAAACCCACCCATCACCGGTGATGAGCCCAGTGCTTAGCTATACCTTATTTAATTGTGAAGTATTTCATATCCTCCAAAACATCCCAGCTCATCTACTTTTCCTCTTTTGGTGATTATCTTAGTGGAATGCTGAGACACTAAGCAGTGGGAGAGGAAGGAAATGCGTGTTCAGAATTCACCAAGAATAAACCTGAACTTCTCCTTCTTCCCCTCCTGACCTCAGACACACAGAGGACCATTCTAGGCATCGAGGAAACAATCCTGAAAACATGGCACAGGGGTTCAAGGGTACAGGCAAGGGGACACCTTGGGCTGATGTGGCTTAACCTCTCTAAGGCTGGAGGGCACGTCTCACACTCAGTGGGAGATAGTACTGAACTGCACCTGTCTTCTGCATAGAAGGAGGTTTAGGGAATGAGGGAAAGGAAGGATTTGAGAGCCAATCATTCTCCTGGCTACCGCTGACAGCTAGCTGCCCTGAGAGAATAACAAACTGTCCAATCAGTACCAAACTTTGGTCTGAGGAAGAAGGCTTCTGTCAAAATGGGCTCTACTGCAGGGCCTGTCTCAGGTTAGGGAAGAGTTATTCCTATTCTATGTATCTATCTATCTATCTATCTATCTATCTATCTATCTATCTATCTCTCCATCCATCAATCTGTCCATCCATTTGTATGTCTATCTCTCCATCTATCCATCTATCCATCCGTCCATCCATTATCTATCTATGCGTCTGTCTGTCCGTCCATCTGTTTATGCAACTGTCTATCTCTCCATCCATCCATTATCAATCTATGCATCCATCTTTCTATCTATTTATCTCTATCTATCTTTTCATTCATTAATCCATCTACCTGACAAATTTATTTAGCCCCTATGGTGTATAAGTCACTATGCTAGGACCTGGAGAGGCTGTAAGTAGGTATATGAGCACCACAGTCCCTAAGAAGCTCATGCCCTTGTGAAGAAGCTGACAGTCTACTAGTAATGAAATATCTATGGGATCAGACCCAAAGTCTGTAAGGCATAACTGGGGATAAGCCTTCCAAGCAGGTGAATGCAATCCATGAGTAACAACTGATGCTTCCATAGCATCTTAAAAGTTGTGGCTCATTTAATAATGCCTGTCTCATTTGAGCTTCAGAACAACACCATGAGGTGGGTGCTCCTGGCATTATGGCCTTCATTTCAGTGATGAGGAAACTGAGGTTAAATGGTTAGACCATGATCACACAGCTATTAAGTGTCAGGAATGAGATTTAAATTCAGGTTTCTTTGACTCCAAGTCCAACATTCTAACCACTGATGCATCCTGCCTCCAAGCTACAGATAGTCAATGCACAAAAATGGACTCAGAACTCAGTACCTGTATGCCTCTGTGCACATACAACCATAGTATACATACATTGTCCTACCCAAGTCATTTTGCAATTATGTCATTCCTGAATTATAAGTACACCTTTCCTCCCCAAGTCTCACTGGAAATGGCATCTGGACAATCATATACTCATTGTATAGTTACTGTGGCCATCACTGCCCCCTAGAACATATTTTCCCCTATTGCTTAGTTGGGTTCAATGTGACAGGCAAGAGGCCTCTAAGGAAAGTGACTCTCCAGTTTCCTCTAGAGGCCTCTCTAAAGTTTCTTGAGAACTTACTTCCATTGTTTCACTGATCTAGTCTGAACTATCAATGGTGGGGGGTGGTGAGGAAGATAGGAGGAAGAGAGACCAGCTTTCATCCTCTCTCCACTTCAAACCAACCTCCACACAACTGTCAAAGTTATTTTCCTGAAGCACAAATACGACCATGATCACCAAGCTTCTATGGCTCCCCAGTGCCTCTAGAATAAAACATGAACTCTTGTGCATTTAAAGCCACTCCCAACTGGGCTCTAGCCTGTCTATCTAGACTGAATTCCCGTATCCCCTCTAGTGATTTTCACGTGCCAGCTGACCTTGCCTCTCCCTGGACATTTATACAGAACTTTCTATCTCTTATTTTTTTAGCCTTGGCACAGGATATCCCACCTCCCCCCATATGTAGAGTGCTCTCTTTCCTTATTATTACTTCTTAGAATCTCTTATTCCTTTTCGAAACTCAGCTCAAGTGTTATTCCCCCACCCATTACTTTGGATATATATTGCAAATATTTTGAATTAACTTATCTATGTAAATATTATATCCCCTCTGTAGAACATATGCTTCTTGAAGACAGGGTCTGTTTCATTTTGGCTTTTACAGCAAGCACTAGAATCTAGCACAAGCTTTGGAAATTGTTGTAGTGGAACGTGGAGACCCTAAGCAGTGTGAGAGGAAGGAAATGCACGTTTGGAATTCATTGAGAATAAACAGGAGCCAAGATGGCGGAGTGAAAAGGTAGTTGATCTCATTCTCCCCTATCAACCTCTGAACACCCAGAAAATATCACCCCAGAAAAAAACCCTGGAACAGCTGAACTAGAAGAAAGATGGGGAGCAGCAGTAAAGCAGCCCAGTAAACGGGTCTCCTAGTGCCTCAGCAAAAATAGGGAAGGCAGAGCTGGGGCCCCAGGCTGATAAGTTTCCTCTGGCATTCATCTGCAAGGAGGTGAAGAAAACAACCTAAAGGCTTCCTAAAGCCCTGGCCTTGCTGGTTCCAGCCCAACACCAGGTGAGTTGTCAGAGGCCTGCAGCCTCCAATTGTGAAGATATCCTGAAGCACAGGTGATAGAACAGGCAAACACCAACACCTGGACCTCCAAGTGCCTCAGTGAGAGCAGGGGGAACTGGTGGAAGCCAGCTCAGAAAACCACCAGGTGCCTTGGCACTCTACTGCAAAGGAATCTCCCAGTGCATTAGCAGAAATGAGGGAGACAACACTGCAGGGCGCCCCAGGCAGATAAACACCCTGCAGCACCCATTTAAAAGGAGCTGAAGAAAGCTAAAGGAAAGGAAAAGCAGGCAACCTAGAATTGCCTGAAAGTTCCAGCCTTGCTGATTCCAGCCCAACACAAGGTCAGCTGCCAGAAACCTACAGCCTCCAATTGCCAACATAAGAGGTCCCAGCACACAAAGCCGGTGACCAAGACCTGGGCTCCCAACACAAGAAGCTTGGGTCAGTGCCCTCTGTTCCCCAGCAGGAGAGATCAATCTCTTTAAAGGCCAGGGAATAAAGAAACACCATGAGTAAAAAGAAACATACCATAGATTCATATTATGAGAAGAGTGAAGATCAGGACAGAAATTCTGAAGAAGACAACATTGTCAACAAACCCACATCTGCAACAACAAAAGGGAGTATGAACTGGTCTTAAGCCCAAAAAGCCTTCTTAGAAGAGCTCAAGAAGGATTTTAATAGTCAAATGAGAGAGGTAGAAGAGTCCTTAAAAAATACAATGGCCAATTGGAAAAAAAATACACTGAAGAAACAAGTCCCTAAAAAACACAATTGGCCAATTGAAGAGGGAAGAACAAAAAATAACAGAAGAAAACAATCTGTTAAAAACTAGAATTGGACAAGTGGAAACTAATGTCTCTATGAGAGAGCAAGAATCAGTTAAACAGAAACAAAAAAATGAAAAAATATATAAAAACGTACAATACCTCATTAGTAAAACAGCTGACCTGGAAAATCGATTCAGGAGACACAATTTAAAAATTATCGGACTACCTGAAAATCATGATGAAGAAAATAGCCTGGACAGTATCTTTCAGGAAATCATAAAGGAAAACTGCCCGAAGTCCTAGAACCAGAAGGGAAAATAACCATAGAAAGAATCCACAATCACCACC